>NW_006160128.1:2508034-2573603 GCF_000334495.1 Tupaia belangeri chinensis
CCAGTGTGAGTTTGAAGCCACCCCGTCTGGGACGCGAACCGCGGTGGACTACATGGGAGTCCCGCGTCATAGCCATTACGCTGCTGGTCCCAAGGGGGAGTCGGTCTTTAAAATCAGGATTCTGACGTTTAGATGTCCTGTTTTGAACTTTACCTCTTACTTTGAGCTTTACCACTTAAGACTATTTACTGCTTCTTAGTTTCAAGATTCCAGCTGGCTGCCAGCTGCCTGGAGAAGCTAGAACTTTTCAGCATTATTTATTTATTTATTTATATTTTATTTAACTTTATTTAAATCTCACCAGTGAGGAGGGACGGAGAGAGAGGAAAGTAAGTGAGAAAGCAAGCCGTCAGGTCCAGGACTTGAACTGTTATTGGTCATGAGGGAGTCCAGCGCCCTTAACCACAAGGGTACTTGCTGGCCCCCAGTTTTTCAGCTTCAAGTCCATAGGAAGACCGACTATAGTTCTTGGCCTGTGGCCTGATGGGTAGAGGGTGAACTCTTTTATTGTTTTTACTTAAGGGTCAGAGCTTGGGTGTTTGCTCTGTGAATTACCTATGGTCATATGAATTTAGTGACTCTAATCAGCTTGGAAAGTCATACATCGTGTTTTTATCTGTATTGAGAGGCTGCAGTGTGCCTGGCGCTGTCCTAGGTTCTAGTTAATATTGCGAACTACAGAGACCTAGGGGAAGATCTCTGTTTGGAATGGAGTGAACATAGACAAGGTCCACAGGGCCAGGGCAAATGGGGCCTGCAGACCATGGTGCAAGATTTGCATCTTTTTCTGAATGTTATAGGATATAGTTACAGGAATTGAGTAAGAGCATACCAGGATCTGATTTGTTTGGTTCAGAAGTAGACTGCATTTTTAGCCTGACACTGAATTAAATTTTGCAGTGCTCCTTTCTGCTAGGTTAAATAATACAAATAAGCATTCTATTTTGAAAACTAGAAAACTTAGCTATACACCCCTTTGTTGTCTACCTGACCTTTTCATTCCTGTAAAAAAGGCAGTCAGAAAAGTCTGAATTTCTGTGGCCAGCAGGTGGCATGGTGGTTAAGGCACTGGACATTCCTATATGGCTAACCGCAGTTCAAGGCCTGAACCTGGTGACTTCCTTTCTCACTTTCCTCTCTTTTTCTCTCTGGTCAAATTAAAATAAGTGGATGAATACATAAAACTAAATAATTCTTTTTAAAAAAGTATGAATTTCTACTCAAGCATAAAATACTCTAAGTTGCTATAACAGACTTAGCTGTTTAATGGCTAAGCAAATAAAGTATGTATGTATCCCCAGAATAAGAATCTCAACAGCTTTATCTCCTTATTCACTACGTGTTCATACTGCTCAATAAATATTTGTTTAATAAATTGAGTTTATTTAAGCAAACACAGGGGGCCTTATGACAAATCCTTGTTCTGATTCAGAGACCAGTTTATAAACTTTCCAGAGCTTTGTTGCCCAGCACAGCCTTGCCTATAGCTTATGCTCTGTAATTAAATTCAGTCATTTTTCAGTGAACATGGAGAATCTTGATGGAACAGCCACTGTTCTGGGCCTCAGGGAACTGAGAATTCTTGTCTTTAGTGGAAGTACATGTGCAGTAAAGTATGTGATGAGTCCTAAAATGAAGTTCTCTGAGACCATAAAGCTAACTTTATCAAGGGAGGGAGAAAAGGAGGGTTCACGGAAATATCTTCAAATGGAATATAAGAGGTTGCATGGGAGTTTGCTAGAGGGAAAATGGGAAGAGGCAACAAAGGAATAAAATTAATACTTTCAACTATGAAGCTTAGCATCTGTGTGAGGAGATAGTCGGAAATGAAGGAAGTCAGCCAGATCATGAAGGAACCTATATGTCACATTAAGACACTTGGACTGGATGGAGCTGGCAGGTAGCTTGGTGGTTAAGGCACTAGAATCTCACATGGTTCAAATCCCAGACATGGTACTTGCTGTCTCACATTTCCCCTCTCTGTTTTCCTCAGGTCAAATTAAAAATTAATAATAAATAATAAAAAATTCTAAAAAAAAAAAAGACATTTGGACTTGATATGGAGAATCAGTGAAGGATTTTTTATAAAGGTTTTTTTTCCATAGAGCACATATGCTTGCCAGAGAGAGGCAATGAGAGGGAAAGTGACAAATCACCCGCCCACCTCTCCGGGAAGACGGCCACACTGCAGTCCCTTCTCCATTCTCTTGCGATTTGGATGTGAATGCACATGCTCGACATTTTTTTTAATTTTTATTTTTTGGAGAGCTTTTTGCTATAGGATGCATCTGCTTGTAAGAAAGACAGACAGAGGCAAACAGAAGGCAACAAATAGCCTTCTCCTTCTCCATTCTCCTCTTAGGATCTTGGGCACGCACGCACACGAACCCGGCATGAGTTTAAGCCGCTGGATCCGGGACTCAACCCTCGGTCGACTACATGGGAGTCCAGCGACATAGCCATTATACCAACTGCTGGTCCCGCTCGGCATGATTTTCAAGTGAAGGATTTTTTTTAAACTTTCTTCCTTTCTCTCCTCCTCCATCCTTTCCTCCCTTTAATTGTTTGTTTCTTGAGAGAGAATCTAGTAAATCTAAGAGGTGGTTGTGAGGCAGAAATGGACCATATTGGATATAAGGAGTGAGAGAGAAAGATTCGAGGGTGTTTTCTTACTTGGTCAACTGGTTGAATGATGAGCTTAAGAAATATTAGAAGCAGACTTTTTGGGTTGTGGATGAGAACATTGAGGGTACCTGAAGAATTGAGATCATAAGATACGTCTGTTCTAGCCTGACAAAATATTTATTCTTCTGCCATTAAAAATAACATGGGGACCAGTAGGTGGCATGGTAGTTAAAGCGTTGTACTCCCACATGACTGGCAATAGTTCGAGTCTCAGACCTGGCAGCTTGAAAATCACGCCCGACACATATGCATGCATGCATGCCCAAAATCTCAGGAGGAGAATGGAGGAGAAGGGCTCGTAGCATGGCCACACACACACACACCCCACACCCCCAGCAGAGGTAATTTCTCGCTTTCCTGCTCATTGTCTCTCTCCAGCAAGTACACATGCCATATGACAGAAACCTTAAAAAAAATGTTAGGAAAAACACATGTAAATTGAAAGTCAGCATAATACACTATGCTGTTGCTGAATAGTGTAATATTTGATGACAAGAATTTTAGAGCCTTCCTGCCTGGGTTCCAATCTACCTCCTAGTAGCTTTGTGGCCTTGGGACAAGTTACTTTAACCTAATGGTTTCCTCAGCAAAATGAGGATAAATCATAGTATTCACATTTTAGGGTTTTGTGAGGAGTAAATTAGTTAATATATGTAAAACTCTTAGAATACTATCTGACAACAGTAAGAGCCATTGGTATTATTTTCTTAAGACTTATTTTATTTAACTGTTTTTATTTATTTGTTTTAATTTGACCAGAGAGGGACAGAGTAAGAGAGAAAGGGAAAATGAGAAAGCAAGCTTCCAGGTCCAGGACTTAAACAGCGATTGGCCATGTGGGAGTCCAGCACCTTTAACCACCATGCCATTTGCCAGCCTCAAGATCTGTTGCTATTAATACAAGTATATGAAAAATTGGATATTTAAAAAAAATAATTATTTATTTTATTTTATTCATTAATTCATTTATTTTTTAGTTTGACCAGAGAGAGACAGAGGGTGAGAATGAGAGAGAGAGGAAGTGAGAAAGCAAGCCACCAGATTCAGGACTTGAACCCTGGTCAGCCATGTGGGAGTGTCCAGCGCCTTAACCACCGCACCATCCACTGGTCCTGAAATTGGATATTTTATTTAAATGAAAAATAAGAATAACAGGTCTGTATATAACTTTCCTTATCTTGCTCTCCTTTTTTTGAACAGAGGACTTATAGTCTAACATGCTAGATACTACATATTTACGAGAATTTTAGTGTTTCTAAAGTGTGGTCCATGAACCACCATCAGCAGTAGCATCTAGAAACTTAGAAATACAGGTTCTGGGGCAGCCCCACTTCAGATCTACTGAACCAGAAACTATTTTAGAAAGCTGTCTGTTCTAACAGCTCTCTAAGGGATTTCTGATGAAAGCAGCTGAGCTAGAAATATAAGCTGAATATTTTATATTATTATGTATCCTAACCAACTAGAACAGTATCTAAAACTTTCTAGGTGTTCTTTCTGTAAATACTTATTGAAAGATGGAAGGTATACTGGGTGTTTTTTCTGTAAATACTTATTGAAAGATGGAAGGTAAATACTGTAAGTGGTTGGGAACAAAATATTGATAATGCATGACTGAGTGTTGAAACCAAATGTGATTTATTTCTAATCTACTGTGTTTTTCACATTTGCATGACTTTTTTAAAAAAGAACTATTTATTTAGCTTTATTTATTCATTCATTTATTTTAATTTGACCAGAGAGAGACAGAGAGAGAGAGAGAGAAAGTGAGAAAGCAAGCTGCCGGGTCCAGGACTTGAACTGTGGTTGGCCATGTAGGAGTGTCCAGCGCCTTAGCCGCCACACCACCTGCTGATCCCAACATTTGCATTATTTTTAAAATGGATATATGCACATATTAAAACAAAAATAGGGCTGGCTCTTTGACTTAGTGGTTAAGGCAGCTGGATCCCACAGGGCCTAATGCACAGTTTGGGTCATGTACCCAGTAGCTTGAGAAGCACCCTGGGTACATATGTGTGCTTGCCCAAAATCCCAAAAGAGAGTGATGGAGGAGATTGTAGCATGACTGTTCTCCATGTTTTCTCCTTTCCCTCTGTGTCTCTCTCTTTGGAAAGTACACGTGCCCTCTGGCACAAAGATAGGGTAGATAGATAGATAGATAGATAGATAGATAGATAGATAAAAGAAAATAATTTTATTTCCCCAAAGTATAGTCTACATGCAATTTCTGCCTGTGAAGAATAGCAGACACAATATGTTATATTTTAGGCAATTTTTGTGGCAGTGACAGTCCTGCCATATAAGTAATTATTCATCCAATTTACTATTACATTGAAAACCTTTAGCCAGAATTTCTAGTCTTGGTTTTTCAACAACCGAATACCAAATACCTAAGTGCTGTAATTTCTTAGTCTAATTAATATTTTAAGTGCCTATATAGTTATGTTTTCTAGTTTGCATTTTATAATAACTAAAGAAATCTCCCAAAATGTCTTTTTTTTTTTTTTTAAGCGACTTTTTTGTTATAGGGTGCGTGCCCTTGCTGGAGAGACCGAGAAAGACAGAGCAAGAAATCAACTGGGGGACAGCCACACCACAATCTCTTTTCCTCTATTCTCCTCTTAGGATTTTGGTCATGCATGCACACGTGCCTCATGTGAATTACAGGCTCCTGGGTCCAGGACTCAAACCGTGGTGGAAAATGTGGGGAGTCCAGTGCCTTAACCACTACCCTATTTTCTGCCCTCCAAATGTCTTAATAAGTGGTGTAGGAGCCAGTAGATGGTGTGGTGGTTAAAGGAACTGGACTTCCACATGGTCAACCATAGTTCAAGTCCTGGACCTGGCAACTTATTTTCTCACTTTCCCTCTCCCTCTTTCTGGTCAAATTAAAACAATAAATAAACAAAGTTAAAATAATTAAAACAATAAATATGTGGTGTAAAGTTTAATGTTTCCTTTTTTTTTTTAAGCATTATTCATTGAATTTTATTTATTATTATTATCATTAAATTTGGCCAGAGAGAGAAAAAAACTCTGCAGGTCTGGAACTTGAACCATAGTCAGACATCTGGGAGTCCAACACCTTAACTACCATACCACCTGCCAGCCCCTAAAGGTTCCTGTTTTAAGCTATATAAATTTCAGTATCTATATGTGAGATGCCATTATTTTGGAAGCTAGACTGTTAAACACCAATTACTCACAGACTGTAAATTTTTTGTTATTCTCTCTTCATATTCTTTGATGAATTTTATTTTTGCTGTTAGATTTCCTACATAAGGATTTACTTTCAAAACTAATAGTAGTTCTTTTTTTTTTTTTGAGAGGTTTTTGCTATAGGGCACGTGCACTCACCAGACACACACAGAGAGAGAGAGACAGACAGACAGACAGACAGAAAGCGAGAAATCACCCCCCAGGGGGGATGGCCACACCATAGTCCCTTCTCTTTCATTCTCCTCTCAGGATCTTGGGCACACACGCACACACTCCTGGCGTGAGTTTTAAGCCACCGGGTTCGGGACGCAAACCGCAGTCGACTATATGGGAGTCCAGCGACATAGCCATTACGCTAACTGCTGGTCCCAAAACTAATAGTAGTTCTTATATATTGAACTCTTCCTGTGCCTGTCACTTGCTAAGCACTTGTTATGTGTATTGTCTCTTTTTTTTTTTTTAAGAATTGTTTTATTTTAACTTTATTTACTTATTTATTTGTGTTAATATGACCAGAGAAGGACAGAGTGAGAGTGAGAGCAAGAGAGAGAAAGTAAGAAGGCAAGCCACCAGGTCCAGAACTCAATCCGTGGCCAGCCATGTGAGGGTCCCAAGTGGGAGTCCAGCATCCTTAACCACCACGCCACTTGCCAGCATGTGTATTGTCTTTTTTAACCCTTTCAAACAGCTGTATGAGGTCAGTACTGTTATAGTCCCTCTTTACAGATGAGAAAACAGGTTTAGAGAGTTCTAATACATTTACTTCCCACATAGTGTGAGATCACAAATAGCAGGCATAAGTAATAGAAATGCCACAGTGAGGTGCCAAAAGCAAATGAACCACATATTTTTGAGATCTTGGTAAACTCAAGTTATTTCCGTAATTCCAGTGGGCCACGATTCGTCATTCTTGGGCTGGTAATTTAAACCTCCATCAGGAGGAGAAACAACCCACTTTGATCAAAGATGAAGGTAGGCTTTCTCTAGCTCTATTTTTCAGAGCAGGCTCTTTCCGCTTTATTCTCTGTTCAGGAGATGGTGCCACCATCAACCTAGTTTATCAGACAAGACAAAATTAGTCTCAGTGAGTCCCTCATACATGACTAGTTTCCACAGGTACTTGGAAGGAGATGAGGACAATAGAGACAGTGGTGTTTAGTGTGACTTATTGCTATTTTCAGTGCCCAGTGCATCCAGTGTGCAGACCTGCTGTTTTGTAGTTGATTTAAAAAGGTTTTTTTAAATTATTTTTAAATTTAATTTTATTTATTCATTCAGTTATTTTAATTTGACCAGAGAGAAATAAAGGGGGGCGAGGGGAGTGAGAAAGCAAGTCACCAGTTCCAAGACTTGAACTGTGGTCAACCATGTGGGAGTGTCCAGAACCCTAACCACCATACCACATGCTGGTCCCCTATTGTAACATTAATTCTAACTCCTTAAAAAAGTAAGAGTTTTGTTTGTTTGTTTTAACAGATTTTACCAGTTGTCATAAGGCTATACCCTGGGAGCACAAAAATGCCTCTTAGTTATATACTGTGATATACAGAAACACGGGATTGAGATTCGGTAGACTTGTATTCCGGAACTAGTGTTGCCACATATTTGGTCCTCTTGTGACCCTAGGGAGGCACCCAGTTTCCCCAGGCTCTAATTCCCTCAGCTGTAAAATGAGAAGGTTATACTAGCTGATCTCTGAGATCTGTCCCAGTTCTGACATCCACTGGTTTCATGATAATGAGACAAAGGCACAAAAAAGCAGCTGTCGATCTCTGAGATGGGTTGGGACTAGCCTTTTTCGAACCTTTGAATAATCTGCCTGCTTGGCTTCATTATTAGAAGGAATTATTTTAAAGGCTTTTGTTTTGTTCACATCTTAGGAGCCCATAAAGGAACTGATAAATACAAGTTCAAGTTGTTTTTAAGGAGTGTATTTCCTTCATATAAGCTGTAGGACACTCATAGGAGGAAGTGTGTATTTTATGAAATCATGTACAAAGTTAAACATCCCAACTCCAAAGAGGCTGAGAATAACAAAATCATGGAGGGAAGATGATGAAAGAATAGAGGTTCTGTGGGCTGCCACTTCACTCCTTACTTGATTTATATATTGGGTTGTTGGAAAAGTCATAGAAAAATATGTCATGACTTTTCTGGATCCCATATGGCCAACTGAGTGGTTTGAGTCCCTGCAGCTTGAAAAACGCACTGGGCTGGGGCTAGCAGGTAGAATGGTGGTTAAGGCACTGGACACTCCCACATGGTTGACCATGGTTCGCGTTCCAGACCTGGTGACTTGCTTTCTCACTTTCCTTCTCTCTCTTCTCTCTCTCAATGTGTCTCTCTCTGGTCAAATTAAAATAAATGAATGAATGAATAAAATTAAATTTTAAAATTTTTTTTAAAAAAGAAAAATACGATGGTCAGGTGTGTATCCATGCCCCAAATTCCAACAGGAGAATGGAGGATAAGGGATTGTGGCTTGGCATCCCCCCAGGAGGTGATTTCTCCCTTTCCCTCTCTCCCTGTCTCTCTCTCTGTGTCCTTGAGTGCACGTGCCCTATAGCAAACAAAACAAACAAAAAAGACATAAGGGCTGAAAGAAAACTGAAAGGGGCATGATGTTCTCACTGTGCAAGTCATTATTCTTGCTATTACTAGTGAGAAATAAACCGTATCATTGCAGCCTTTCAGTGAGCTCAGGTGGGTTTTTAATTTGTGTCATGGATAAGGGTATCAATAGAAATGATAACACCGTGGGTGTGAAGGTGGGGACAAGGATTTCAGAAAACCATTGTTAGCAACATTCTTATTGAAAGTATGCCTGGTCTGTGACGTAGAATGGGGGAAGAGAGAAGGTTGGGAATGGTTAACTTAATGATTAATCCATGGTTAACTTAGCGTTTCTTAGTAGGGGTGCTATTGGCTTTTGAGACCAAATAATTGTTATTCAGTACTGTCCCAAATGGATATTCTTGTTTTCTGTGTACTGTTTCTCTTCTCTTCCCCTCAGTCATCATGATACCTTTCCATACATTTCTAAATGCCTTTAGGAGTGATTAAGTAATGCTATCCCTACCATAGAAGAAATGGGAATTTTATTCTAAGCAAAAGGAATGGCCTCCACAAATGTATGGATGTAGTAAAAGCATTTGAACCTTGTCTGTCTTTTCCAGAAGAGAAGAAAAAGTTGATTAGAGATTTTGATGAAAAACAACAGGAAGCAAATGAAACGGTAAGAACAGGAAGCAAGTCCTATTTCTTTTTTGACTTGATGTTGGTCTTTTCCAGAAGTAATGCTATGACTTGGTCATAGATGAACTGTTCCCATCTGTTGACCTTGATTTTCGACCATTTCATTCTAAATGAGACCAGCTGATAGAGATGGGTGTTGACAAACACAAATGGATAACGCTTAAAGACTGGCCTGAAATATGAGTCTTTAGTATGTTCCTGAAGTGGATAGCAAACGCACTCAGACTTTATACATGTGTGGTCATTTTAAAGTGTATTTTCCCTTTTTAAAAAAAGTAAAATCACTAGAGGACATCTGCACTCACCAGACAGGAAAAGGGAGAAAGCACTCCTAAATGGGGGTAGTCATACCACAATGCCTACTCCTCCATTTCTCCATCTTGTCGAAATCTGGAACATGCACATGTACTTGGCATGTTTTTCAAGCCACTGGATCCAGGGCTAAAACCATGCAGTTGGCCATGTGGGACCTAGCCCTCTTAAGCACTAGACCACAGGGCTGGCCCAACTTCGTTTTGTTGTGTTTTTGTTTTTAAAGAATTATTTTGTTTATTATTGTTATTGTTATTTTCCAATTTTTGATCAGAGAGAGAGGGAAAGAAAAATCAAGCCACCATGTCCTGGATTCAAACCGCAGTGAGCCATTTAACCACCACGCTACCTGCCAGCCCTCCCACTTTGATTTTAAAAGAAAGAGAAAGCAAGCCACCATGTCCTGGATTCAAACCGCAGTGAGCCATTTAACCACCACGCTACCTGCCAGCCCTCCCACTTTGATTTTAAAAGGCAGCATAGCAGCTTGACTTAGTACCTTGGATAAGACATGCGTGAACAGGATGAGTTTTCAGTCAAGACCCAAAGGTTGTCAGAAGTCAGTACAGTTTAACAACTGCTTCTCTTTCTCTTCTTTTTTCTTTTTAAAATTTTTGTCAGAAGGCCCATGTGCTTGTCAGAAAAAGAGATGAAGAGAAAGGGAGAAAACACCCCTCTATGGGAAGTGGTCACATCACAATCCCTTCTCCCATTTCTCCATCCTGTTGTGATTTTAGGCACGCACACTTGTGCTCAGTGCATTTCTCAAGCTGCCAGGTCTGGGACTTGAACCAAAGCATTGCCCATACGGAATCTGGCTGCCTGAAGCACCAGGCCAGCCCTGCTTGTCTCTTAACATGTGGCTTTTTTTTTTAATAAAAATTTCCTGGAGGCCAACCTAAAAGCTAGAAACTTGGTATATCAGAAAGAGCTGGGAATTTGAAAATTTTGACACCTGCTTCTCTTCTGTGTAATCTTGAGCAGGTTTCTTTAAATCTTACACATTGAAATGGAGAAAGTATTTTCTACCTTGTTGATTTGTTGTGAAGATTAATTGAGAATGAATGTATTAGGTTGTCAGGAAATCATGACGTGTTTTTCTATGCAAAAAATGTGTCATGACTTTCCCAACAACCTAATAAAATTTTAAAAAGTGTTAAGGTACTTCTGTCAGCCTCTCCACTCATTCATAACTTTTTTTTTGGAGTGCCTATTCCGTGCTTGCTACACACTACACCAGGCACTTGAAATAAATGAGGTGAGCATGCTAGAAGTGGAACTTGTCTTCTTAGAGTAATAAATACGGTTGAGTATGTATTTGGGGTAGCCTGGGTCTGATTAATCCAAACTAGGCATGTACCCAGATAAGAGAGTGAAGACTCAGACAATCTATTAATATTTTCTGCCTTCCCAGTTGGCAGAGATGGAGGATGAACTACGTTATGCACCCCTATCTTTCCGTAACCCTATGATGTCTAAACTTCGAAACTACCGGAAGGACCTTGCCAAACTCCATCGGGAGGTGAGAAGCACACCTTTGACAGCCATACCTGGTGGCCGAGCAGACATGAAATATGGCACATATGCTGTAGAGAATGAGCACATGGTAAGCATTAACTTTTTTTCTTCCTTAAGGGCATGTAGTATGAGAGTTAACCAGGTTGTGGAATATAGGTCATGTTATCAGTGCATATTTGACTCTTGTTTTTCCTCTTTAACCTTTTTTTCTGTTAAAATTTGCCTCCCCCCCCCTCCTCCTACCCACTGTATTATATTCAATGCAGGTCACTCCAAGCCATATGCTTATCTAGATTTCTTTGTGTCCTTAATATGTATAAAAACAGCTTGGGGGCCCTCAGGTGGCCCTCAGGTGGTATGGAGGTTAAGGTGCTGGATTCTACCTAGCTGACTTAAGTCTAGGACCTGTAGCTTATGCACACCAGGCATGTGTGTGTGTGTTCCCAAAATCCTGAGAGGAGAATGGAGAGAAAGGGATTGTGGTATGACCATCAACCCTGGGGGATGATTTTGCACACACCCTCCCTCCGACTTTTCCTCTCACCTCGAGTACATGTGCCCTATAATAAAATTTAAAAAAAAACAAACAGAAAAACAGCTTGGTGTGTAATGGTATAGAAGTGTTACCCACTGTTATTATATCTGAACTCTGTATTCTAACCTATTAATCTAACTTATGCTTTTATCCTTAAATCTAAATTTTTTAAAGAGGTTTTTGCTATAGGGTGCATGCACTAGCCAGACAGACAGAAAGAAACAGAGAGACAGAAAGTAAGAAATCACCCCCGAGGGGAGATGGCCATGCTGAAATCCCTTCTTCTCCGTTCTCCTCTCAGGATCTTGGGCGCACATGCACCAGGTGTGAATTTAAGCCACCGGTTCCGGGACTCAAACCATGGTCGACTACATGGGAGTCCAGTGACATAGCCATTACACTAACCGCTGGTCTCTTTAAATCTAAATTTTAAGGGGCTATCAGGTAGTATAGTAGTTAAGGGGCTGGACTCCCACATGATCTGTCATGGTTTGAGTCCCAGACCCAGCGGCACACCAGTGCATGAGCATGCTTGCCCAAAATCCTGAGAGGAGAATGGAGAAGGGATTGCAGCATGGCCATCCTCCCCACCCCCGGGGGGTGATTTCTCACTTTCTGTCTCTCTGTCTCTCCAGCAAGCACAGTCACCCTGTAGCAAAAATATCTTTCTCTCGAAAAATAAATAAATAAATATTATGCTCCAAAATTCAGTTTGGTTGTTTTGTTTTGTTTTGTTTTTGAGAGGTTTTTGCTATAGTGCGCATGCAATTGACAGAAAGACAGAAAGCGAGAAATCACCTCCGGGGGAGATGGCCATGCCACAGTCCCTTCTTCTCCATTCTCCTCTCGAGATCTTGGGCACGCACATGTGCCTGGCATGCGTTTAAGCCACCAGGCCCGGGTCTCGAACTGCAGTCAACTACATGGAAGTCCAGTGACATAGCCATTACACCACCTGCTGGTCCCCAGTTTTGTTTTTAATTTATCAGAATATTGCTACAAAATTAATCCAAGCTTGGGTCACAGTGGTGGCTTTGGCAGCTTGGGACTGAGTGCAAGTAACAAAGAATCATCATGTTTCTCCAGAGGCTCTTTGGGTTCTCCTCTGTCATTTGGTCAGCAGTCTCAGTCCATTTGCAGAGAAACATTGGTGTTACAGCAGTGACATTTAATAAGGAACTTGATCCTGTACAGAAACTTTATGTGGACAAGATTAGAGAATACAAATCTAAATGACAGACAATTGGCGCACCTGTTGATACTGGCCCAGAATATCAGCAAGATCTGGAGAGGGAGCTTTTAAAGCTTAAGCAAACGTATGGTAAAGCTGACATGAACATGTTCCCTAACTTCAAGTTTGAAGATCACAAATTTGAAATCATAGATAAACCCCCATCTTGAAAAAGTAAAATTAATCCAATAATTTGTGATAAGTCAGTTGTACAACTACAGAAATATCAGAATAAACATTCATTTCACAACTAAAATAATAATAATAATAATAATCCAAGCATTCTTTAACTTAATATCAAGATGGCTCAACAACTGAGGTACAACAGAGTATGCAGGATGCTTCTCAAGGAGCTTCTTAACACCTTATTCTTTTCTTTTTTTTTTTTTTTTTTCATTTTCTTTTTTGCTCTAGGGTGCACAAACTGGCCATAGAGAAAGAAAGTGAAAAATGCCCCCCTGGGGTGATGCCACAGTCCTTTCTCCTTCGTTCTTCTCCCAGAATTTTGGGCATGCACATACACATGCCTGGTGTGATTTTTCAAGCTGCTGAGTCCAGGGCTTGAACCATAGAGTCAGCTGTGTAGGATCAAGCGTCTTAATCTTCATACCACCTGCTGGACTGTTAACACCTTACTCTTTTTTTTCTTTTAAAGAATTATTTATTGGGACCAGCAGTTAGCGTAATGGCTATGTCACTGGACCCCCATGTAGTCAACTGCGCCTCGTATCCTAGACCCAGTGGCTTAAAACTCACACCAGGTGTGTGTGTATGTGCATGCCCAAGATCCCAAGAGGAGAATGGAGAAGGGATTGTGGCGTGGCCATCCCCCCTGGGGGTTGATTTCTCGCTTTCTGTCTCTGTCTCTCTCTGTCTTTCTGGCGAGCGCACGCACCCTATAGCAAAAACCTCTAAAAAAAAAAAAGAATTATTTATTGTTATCATTTTTTAATTTGACCAGAATGAGAGAGAGAGAGGAAGTGAGAGAGCAAGCTGCTAGGTCCAGAAACTCAACCCAGTCGGCCATGTGGGAGTCCAGTGCCTTAACCACCATGCCACCTGCCAGCCCTAATACCTTATTCTAATTTAATGGGAAGTGAGCTATATTGCCCCTCTATCCTGCAATGTTCCGATTTATCAAGTTGAACTCATTAATTAAAAAAAAGTCTGTGTTCTGAAGTCATCTAAAGCAGGTAGACAGTTAAAGGAATAAGATAACTTTGCAAAGATGGCATTTTATGTGCTGCATTTGGATTATATCCCACACACACAGTCCGAGTAGAAATAGCTAGCAAGTAGAGTGGATGAGATGGAAAGGGGCCCATAAACGCAGACTGACCTTGTGTAGAAAGGATAGTAAGGTAATTTTAAACCAACAAATTACACTTCATGATACATCCTGATTGTAGTTTAAGAGACACTCAAAAATGATGATAATGGTGGGACCAGCAGTTAGCGTAATGGCTATGTCGCTGGACTACCATGTAGTTAACTGTGATTTGAGTCCTGGACCCAGTGGCTTAAAACTCATGCCAGGTGCATGTGCGTGCGTGCCCAAGATCCCAAGAGGAGAATGGATGAGAAGGGATTGCAGTGTGGCCATCCCCCCTGGTAGGTGATTTCTCGCTTTCTGTCTTTCTGTCTGTCTCTGTCTTTCTGGCGAGCACACGTGCCTTATAGCTAAAACCTCTCCCCCCCTAAAATAAAAAGATAACAGTAAGCCATCCTATGGCTTCGTGGTTAAGGTGACTGGATCCCACACGACTGACCATGTTGTTTGAGTCTCAGATTCTGTGACTTGAGAATCATGCATGGTACATCTGCATGCATGCCCAAAATCCCCAAAGGAGGGAGACATGGAGAAGGGATTGTGGCATGACCATTTCCCATGGTGTGTGCTTTCTTACCTTTTCTCTCTCTCCCTGTCCAGGAAACACATGTGACCTCTGGCAAATTAGGAGGGAAATGGTATTGTCTTGATATTGCTAATGTCAAAACTAGAGTACTTGAGACTGATGTAAAATTTTCTAAAAGATGCACAGGAAATGGTTGGATCAAGTCGGGTTTTTTTTTTTTTTTTTGTAAAGGGAGACTAGAAAAAAGCAGACAGGTAGAGCGTAAGTGGAAGTTGAAAAGGTAGCCTTGTTTGTTACCATAAATGGGTAGGGTGGTGCTGGTGCAACAAGTCCAAACAATAATTTTGCTTTAACTTTACTAGTTTCAAAAATTATAAAAACACAATTTAGATACACAATCAACCTTTAGTAGAATTGTTCCCAACTGTGTGAGGTTGACTTATGTGATCTTATTAGGCTAATGAGAGTGAGAAAGACAGGAAGTTGAAAATATGCTTGTTTTATTGGGAAAAAGATTTTTCCTTCTTCCTTTAAGCTAAGTAACTAGGCTTCCCCCACACACACACACACACACAGGTTTTTGCCTTAGGGCACATGTGCTGCCAGAAAGAGATATAGACACAGTGAGAAATCACCCCCCCAGGGGGATGGCCACACCATGATCCCTTCTTCTCCATTCTCCTCTTGGGATCTTGGTTGGGCTCACATACTCAGCATGATTTTGAAGCCAGTGGGTTTGAGACTTGAACCGTGGTTGGCCTTGCAGGAATCCAGCAACGTAACTGCTATGCCATCTGCTGGTCCCAGTAACTAGGTTTATTTGAACCCTGTTCACTGGTTTCCTCATCTACTGGTCTGTTTGCCATTTATTATGTGAAAATGCTTCTTGTTACTTCTGCCCTGGGCACCCGTCTTTTGGCCCCCGATGGTGTCCTAATGCAGGTGACAGTCACTTGCCGTCATAGGCCTCTCTGAACTGGACCCCTTTATATTGGGTGAGCTGTACCTATTTCTGTCAGTAGTTGAAAATTCTGACCCGACAGAGGCTACTTTAGTCCTCGTGCTGTCTGTGTTTAGGATTATAGGTGGAATAAAACTTCAGTGGGAATTCAGAAAATGAGCGCATTTAGGAAATTAGGGTGGCTTACTCGAGCTCCAGATCCTGCCTTCCATGAGCAAACCATCAGTGTGGCAACTTCAGAGTTTTTGTTTTTGTGTTTGGCCTGAATTAAAATTCCTTAATTTTAAATTTTTTAAATTTAATTTTTAAATTCTTTTTGGTCTTACCAAGAATGTAGCTACATAAGGGTTTTCCAGAATGTGGTAGTATCTCAGACTTTTAAATGATTTCTTTATGTGCTGAAAAAGAATAGCTTACTCATGGCCCCTCAGTCTTCAGTACCAGTCAAGTAGGAACCTCCCTTGCATTAATCTTTTAACTTTATTTATTTATTTTTAATTTGATCAGAGAGGGACAGAGCAAGAGTGAGACAGAGAGAGAAAGAAAGCTGCCAGGTCCAGGACTCAAGTCACGGTTGACCATGAGGGAGTCCAGTGCCCTCAGCCACCACACTACCTACTGGTCCCACATTAATCTTTTTCTAGGGCTGTAGAGTTTAGTTGGTTTGCCTGTCACACTATCACAGGTACAGACTATATATATTATGAGTTGTTTCTGAACTTCACAACTCCAAACTTCTGTCTCTCAGACTTGCTAATCTAGGAAGCACATAGGCCAGTTCAGATTGATCACAGACACAGGGGAAATGCTCCAATGCTTTCAATCCTTCCCTTTTTTGCCTTGCTTAAATGTAATAAGCAGTGGAATGGGAGGTATTTTGCTCCTGTTAATTGGATTCCAGGTTCTGCTCTAGCCCGTGACCTCAAATAAAATCTCATAGTTCATTAGCACCTTAAGTTCTGTCTTAAAAGTATTGAAAATTATTGCTTACTATATCCCTTCTTATACAAGGAAGTTCACAAGGAAAGCGTTGGCAATTTTAAATGGAAGCAGTCTAACATTTCCCTTCCATACTCCTGTCAGAATCGGCTACAGTCTCAAAGAGCATTGCTTCTGCAAGGAACTGAAAGCTTGAACCGGGCCACCCAAAGTATTGAGCGTTCTCATCGGATTGCCACAGAGACTGACCAGATCGGCTCAGAAATCATAGAAGAGCTGGGGGAGCAACGGGAGCAGTTGGAACGTACCAAGAATAGGGTAAGTCCGGACAGGTGGGGGAAGGGGCATAGTCGGGAAGGTAAAGGGGCCCACTACCCTCAACTGCCATGAGGCCACAGCCTCAAGGCTTCTGAATTAAAGGAACAACCTCTTAGATTCTTTTTTTGGAGAGGTTTTTCACTATAGGGCCTGTGCGCTTGCCAAACAGACGGAGAGAGACAGAGAGACAGCGAGAAATCACCCCTCATGCCGCGATCCCTTCTCCTCCATTCTCCTCTCGGGATCTTGGGCACGCACGCACACGTGCCCAGCATGAGTTTTAAGCCACCGGGTCCGGGACGCGAACTGCGGTCAACTACGTGGGAGTCCAGCGACATAGCCGTTACGCTAACTGCTGGTTCCCAACCTCTTAGATTCTTAGGCTTTTCTTAATTTTTACTTTACTTAGCTGACTGAAGATCTCCCATAGAAGGAATTTTAGCCCTGAAATGTAGATGTCATTGGAAATTTTTGTTTTAGTCAAGGAAAAAAGATGGGAAGAATGAGATTCCTGAATTCATAGGGTTGTAGTCACCCATGCTAATTAATTCCTCTCCTTGATTTAATTCCTTGTATTATACACTTCTGGGCAGGAGAATGGTATGTCAGAAAGCAGTCACTCAAAAATTGAAAGCCACCAATCTGAGATTTTAATTTCTCCTACATCTAATGGGATAGATACTCTGCTATTCTCATTAAAGCATTATCTACTTTTTTTTTTTTTTTTTTTTTGAGAGGTTTTTGCTATAGGGCGCGTGCGCTCGCCAGACAGACAGAGAGAGACAGAGAGACAGAAAGTGAGAAATCACCCCCCGGGGGGTATGGCCATGCCACAATCCCTTCTCCTCCATTCTCCTCTCTAGATCTTGGGCACGCATGCACACACGTCCGGCGTGAGTTTTTAAGCCACCAGGTCCGGGACGCGAACCACGATCGACTACATGGGAGTCCAGTGACATAGCCATTACACTAACTGCTGGTCCCAAAGCATTATCTACTTCTAAGACCATCATTTAGAGCCAAGGCTCTTTTCCACATGTCACAAAATAGTACCATTGACAGTCTGTAATTTATAAATTACAGTTCAATCCTGGACGATAACCTTTTACATAAGGTGAGTTGGATCATTGTGGAAACAAAACAAATAGTAGGCCAAACGACAACTATTTTTGGAACTTCTGATCTACTCTATTATTCTAAAAGGTTCTGAAAAATAATTTCTCCCTTTGCATAAAAAAGTTAATCTACACAGGAATTTTTAAAATAGTACAATTTGCCACTGGGATGCTCTATTCTTAATAGAGGCAAATCCAGGGACCAGCAGTTGGCATAATGGCTATGTCGCTGGACGCCCATGTAGTCAACTGCAATTTGAGTCCTGGACCTGGTGGCTTAAACTCATGCTGGGCCCATGTGCATGCGTGCCCAAGATCCCGAGAGGAGAATGGAGGAGAAGGGATTGCACCGTCTCTACTTGGGTGTGTGTGTGGGGGGTGATATCTTGCTTTCTATCTCTCTGTCTCTTTCTGCAAGCGCACACATCCTATAGCAAAACCTCTTTAAAAAAAAAAATAGAGGCAAATCCAAACTGAAAAACAGATGTTGTGGCCAAGATTGATAGGAAAATACTAGCTCAGTGTGGGGATTTGAGAAAAGCTGCTATTCTCCATTCTTTTTTTTTTTGGAGAGGTTTTTGCCATAGGGTGCATGCACTTGCCAGACAGAGAGAGACAGAAAGCGAGAAATCACCCCCCGGGGGGGGGGGATGGCCATGCCACAATCCCTTCTCCTCCGTTCTCCTCTCTAGATCTTGGACGTGCACACACATGCACCCGGCGTGAGTTTTAAGCCACCAGGTCCGGGACGCGAACCACGGTCGACTACGCTAACTGCTGGTCCTCCGCTATTCTCCATTCTTAAAATAAATCACAGTGGGGCCAGCCTATAGTGTAGCAGTTACATTGCTGGAATCCCACACAGCTGACCATGGTTTGAGTCCTCGACCCAGTGGCTTGAAACTCACACAGGGCGCTTGTGTGTGCATGCCCAAAATCCTGGGAGGAGGATGGATAGCAGTGTGGTCATTCCCCGCCTTGGGGGGTAACTTCTCACTTTCCCTCTCACTATCTCTCTTTCCAGTGAGCACACATGCCTTAAGGTAAAAACCTCTAAAAAGCAAACCAAAAAAACCTCAATAAATCACAGTAATGCCCTTCACTGAAGTACTAAATTCACAGCAAAAGCAAGATATGGAGAATGAAATGATTGTGTGAGCTTTGATTTTTGAGAATATCAGGTGAATTGGTTGAGTTTAAAAGCCAAGGAATGAGCTGAGATGAACTTATCAAGGCCACTGGGTAATAGGAGCAGGTGCCATGTAGATTAGTAACAGATCATTGAAAAGAAAGGCTCACTGGGATTAATTCCTAACACAATTCAATGTAACACAGTTCAAAGAAGAAAATAATAAGATCCCAAAAATGGTGAGCTACCAGCCTACAAAAGCAGTACCAAACCAAGAGGCTCTCCTGAAATATGGCTAGTGAAATTCAGATCTTAAGTTACTCAAAGTTGTTTCACAACCACTGGGTGAGTATATTGAAGTCTTCCTGTTGTGAGAAGCCATGGGAAAGGATTAACTCAGTCCCAGAAGTCTGACCCCATAGCAATCTTGGGGTCTGTTGATTCCTAAACCTGCTTGAAAAGTACTAAAACATCTAGTCCTTTCCAAGTTCTTCTACTTATACTCAGAGGCCATCATTTAAACTGGTTTGATTTCTTAGAGTTTCTCAACATTTATCTCTTAATATCTACTGTTAGTTTAGGAATAGTCAAATTATACAAATGTGTGTTTTTGAAAGGAAGGGAAAATAATTGCTTTTTTTCTCTTCTCAGCTGGTAAACACAAGTGAAAACTTGAGCAAAAGTCGAAAGATTCTTCGTTCAATGTCCAGAAAGTAAGTTTCAAAAATAGTCACAAAATTAATTGTTCACATATAGTCAGTACCATCCAGCAGATTAGAAGAAATAGAGGAATGTGGTCTTTTATAAGTAAATATCCCGGGGATAAAATCCTGGGATGTTTGAAGTATAAACTGCTCTGACTTGGAGCAGTGGAAAACTTGTCCACTGAAAGGATATTTAATCCCAACCTTCATTCCTTAGAGAAGCAGCACATGGGAATAAGAGCCTCATATTCCTTAAAATGTATTTTACACAAATTTAATCAGTACTTGCCTTTAGCTCTGTTTGCCCTTCATGGGACTCAGCCCCTTTTCTGGAAGTTCTGTCTTGTTAGCAAGTAGACTTTAAAAAACAAACTAGCCTTGAGGTGAGTGCTGGCTGCAGCAGAAGCAGGGCTGAAGGGTGGTAAGTGGGTAGAGGGCTGGCCTTGGACACAGCTAGCACTACATAAAAGGAAGCTACATGCAATTTAGTCATGGAATTGGCAGGACAGGTCGAGTTTTCCTAATAGTGGTAAATCCCTGTAGAGTAGGGAGAAACTAAAGTGCGCATGAGAATGGAATATTGGATCCTCCATGTAAGGCAGGAGGGTTGACAGAAGACCTGGAGGGGAGGAGAGTGGAATAGGGAAGAGAAGGTAAGAAGAGAAGTTTACAGGGATTGAAAGGCATTATCCAAGCTTCTGGTTACTTATCCTAAAGCAGGACCCACCCATCCATGAACTGGACTTTGATCCTGGAGAGGCTGCCCCAAGCCCTTTTCCCAGCATATCCCCACAAATGTATTGTAGAATGTAATTGATGCAGCTCTGTATGGTTAGGGAGTGATCCTATATTTCTGTTATTTGAAATATGACTCACCCCAATTTTGGAAATACTTCCTAATATATAAATAAATAAATAAATTTTTTCCCTAATTAACCCCTCCTCCTAGAAAAGCTATTTTTTAAAGTAAGTAAGTAACTACTATTGAAGACAATTTTGATCAAGGAACCATTTTTATACTGTATATCGGTATTTATTGTCCTACTTTGCAACATTTCTGTGAGGTAGACAGTGTTATCTTTAAGTTACAGGTAAAGAACCTTATAGGTTGTCATATATCAGCTAAAGAATTGTGCAAGTACTTATTGCTAAGTGGCTATGTGATCAAACACACTGGATTAATTATACTGCCTCACAATATCCAACCTTGGCCCCTGGTCAAAGTATTAAGAAAAGAAAGAAATAAGGTATCAGACTTCTGACTGCTCCCTACTTTGCTTCTCTTTGTAGAGTGATAACCAACAAGCTGCTGCTTTCCATCGTCATCTTGCTGGAGATAGCCATCCTGGGAGGTGTGGTTTATTACAAGTTTTTTTCCAAGCATTGAACTTCCTAAAGGGAAGGGTTTATGGACCAGAACTCTGACCCTGTGAATGGTGTTAGGGATAAGTTAGCGTGATGCTGCTATGGGCTGACAATTCCAGGACGCACTGTGTACCTAGACTTTGAGAAGGGGGGACACCACTTAAATGTGAAGCAACAGCAGCAACAAGACCAGTATGAGAGAGAGAGAGAGATATATACATACACATCAAGGTAATAAAGGCTGTTTATAACTTCCTTAAATTTACATAGTACTACAACGTATTAATCCTCTGTGAACTGCAAAAAAAAAAGCAAACACATTTATGATAGTATTGGTCACCAAAATGGAAATTTTACAACCGTGAGAATGTGCAAATGTTCTGATTAAGGCAATACCGACCCAGACAACCATTTACTATCTGTCCCCTCAAATGCGTTGCAACTCTGGAATGCCCATTGTGAAACGTGTTGGTGCACAGTAGTTCCTAAATTCTAACACGTTCTTCATTCTCTGATTCATCTGGTGAACTGGGAGTAGGAAGTTGGTCATAGACAATGTGTCCTCCTTCTCTTGTCTGACCAAAACTTGAAGCAATCACATCCACTGCCAGGCTAGCCGTAGCCTTTGCCTCTTCCTCTGAAGTGACCACCCGAGGATTGACTTCGACAAGATCCAATGCTGACAGCAACCCTGGGAGAAGAAAACAAGATAAAAACCTCAGAAATCCCATAGGTGCAGCTTTCAGTGAGGGTTGTCCCACCTGGACAGGGAGAATAAGCCAAGCTAAAAACAAGAGTTTCTAGACCAGCAGGTTGTATGGAGATTGAGGCACTGGATCCCTCATGGTCAGCTGTGCAGTTTGAGTCCCAGAACCAGTAGCTTGAGAATCACACCGGGTGCGTGTGCATGTGTGCCCAAAAATCCCGAGATGAGAATGGAAAAGGGATTGTGGCATAGCTGTTCCCCTGAGGGATGCGCTGGTACGCTTTCTCTCTCTCTCTCCAGTGAGCACGTGTGCCCTACAGCAAAAACTAAAAACAAAAAACTCACAAAAGTTATTTCCCACTATAAAATTATCTGTTATCAGAAAGCTCCTTGTACCTCATCCTCTCAGCTATGAATTTTTAAGTTAAATGCTAAATGCTGGTATGCTAGAGTGAGATGGGAAGAAACTTTTAAGGTAATGAAGTAAATAGACCTGATAGGCATTAGTTCTCAGGGTTTCTGGGTAAGGAAAGGACTGGCAAGACCTGGTTGCCTGGGAAAACGTGTGCCATCTCCAGAATGGCTGGCCTGCCTAGAAATGGTGACATAGTAAGGTGGAGGAAATCTCCCATTAATCAGAGCTCCATTCTCACTTTTGAACTCTAATGGCATATATATGGCATATATATATATATATATACATATATACATATATAGTTGTTGGAAAAGTCATGACACTGTTTTTCTATGAAGAAATTCTGACAACCCAATTTTTTTTTTTTTTTTTTTTTTGGTATAGTGTGTATACTTGCCAGAGAGAGACATGGAGAGAGGGAAAGTGAGAAAGTACCTCGTAGGGTATATGGCCACACTGCAATCCCTTCTCCATTTTCCTGGGATTTAGGGCATGCATGCACATGTACCTGGTGTGATTTTCAAGCTGCCAGGTCCAGAATTCACAACTGTGATCAGCCATGTGGGAATCTAGCACCTTAATCACTATATACCTGCTGGCCCCCTTATTTATATTTCTTAAAACATCACACCACACACCCTTAAATGTAGATATTACAAATATTATCGTCACCCTACAAGCCTGAGTTGAGGGCAGGTTCCACATCTAGACACACTTTATATTTTTGTCTTCTAGTAGACCTAATAGCTTCCACTTGGTAAAAGGAAGACTCAATTACATCTTAATTGTTTAATTTGGAGTCTTGTCACCTGATGGCTTGAGAATGTGTGTCAAAGGTCTCAGCACCATTCTGTTGCCCAGGATCAGGCTAAGGGTAGGGGAAGATAGACTAGAAGAACTCCTTTCCAGACCTGCCCTCCACTCCCATGCCCTATACCTTTATACCCTGACTTCTCTTTGTAGTTGGTTTTTCTGGGTGAAGTTAATCTACCTCTTCCAGAGTCATCTGAATGAACTAGTATTCAAGAATACAAGCATCTGAGAATATTTATGGGTGACCATAAACTGTGGAAAGATGAGTGACTAAACCTATGGTTTGTTGATATTTTAGTATAAGATATGCTCAATGCCGTTACATTCATTTCAGTGTATCTTCCTTATTAGTAACGCATGGCTACATACTCTGTGCAAAATTGCAGTGGACAGGCATGTTACTGTAACATCTCTATCATTTCTTGCACATGGCTCTGTATCCCTGATGATGTGTGTGTTTTTTTAATTTGCCAGAGTGTGCATGTACACACCAGAGAAAAAGCACCCCATGGGGGATGGTCATACCGCAATCCTTTCTCTTCCATTTCTCCCTTCTTTAGGGATTTTGGGCACATACACCCAGCATGTTTCTCAGGCTGCTAGGTCTGAGACTTAACCACCACACTACCAGCTAGCTCCATTATGTCTCTTTGATATCTTGTGCAAGTAGTCATCAAGAGGGTTTGCACTCTTAAAAATATAGGGACCAGCAGGTGGCATAAATGGCTACGTCGCTGGACTCCCGTGTAGTCGACCACGGTTCGAGTCCTGGACTCAGTGGCTTAAACTCATGCCGAGTGAGTGTGCATGCATGTCCAAGATCCTGAGAGGAGAATGGAGAAGGGATTGCGGCATGGCCATCCCCCCTACGGAGGTGATTTCTTGCTTTCTGTCTCTCTGTCTCTCTTTTTCTAGTGAGCAGATGCGCCCTATAGCAAAAACCTACCCACCCCCCCAAAAAATATATATTACCTGTGTTCTCAGACTATTGCCATGTTGTAAACTAGTTTAAGCAAATTGTTCTATGTAACTTGTTGATGGTATCATGACAGTCTTTTAAAAATATTTTTTTTTATTCCTGATAAAGCAATGTGTATGCACCTATGAGAGTGAGAGAGATGAGCATCCTTCACAGGCTTTGGCCACACTACAATCCTCTTCCTTCAGTCCTCCAGCTCATCAGACCTTGGGCACTACTTGTATGCATGTTCAGTGTGTTTCAGGCTGACCAGGAAGTCGCCATGTAGGACCCAGCTTCTTTTGAGCAGTGCATTACTATTGTGCTACAGAGCCGGCCCTAGTCTTTTACTCTTTTTAAAGTTAGTTTATTTACCCCTTCCATGAGAGAGAGACAGTCACCACCAACAGGAGCCACACACTGATCCACTCCCAGCCAACTCAAATCACAGGTATGCATATGCACCCAATGTCTATAGGGTAGCCCTGGGATGTAAACTGAGGACCTGCCCATGTAAGCCACCATCTGGCCCCATCACAGTCTTTCGGAATGAAATACTGGGTCATCAGAAAAGTCATGCCTTTTTGCATAGAAAAACATAAAAACCTACCATGACTTTTCTGGCAACCCAATAATATTGCAACAGGAAGAGAGGGATAACACATGACCAATGCCACTTCTAAGTGCTGTAGATTACTAACTTCTGCTAAGTGATGTTATTGGGAAGCGAGTGGAGAATTAAATTCCCAGGTTTTCTGGCCACTAACCCAGGTTCCAATGGCAGTAGCTAAGATTGTTAAGTCATAAGAGTGTCTTGCTGCTGTCAGAAGAGATAAGCACTGGCTTCCTTTTGGTACTGCCTCAGCTTCTAGCAGGCTCTTAAGTCAAGGAGACCATTTCTCAGTCTCTGTTTCTATATCACCATATCAAGGGTGCTGTCTACAGCACAGTTTTATGAGATGGTTACTAAAGCTGCATCATGTGGTAGTTGTTTACATTTTAAAATGAAAAGTCATTTAAAGGAGCCTTAAAACCAGAAGGTGTCTAACAGAAATGGAAACTGCCAGCAAGTACGAGTTCGAGGACAGTAACCCCTTCTAGATTGTAGGTGATCTAAAATTCATTTTACTACTGTCAAACATTTATCTAACTGGATCCATTTTATTAAAGCTCTTATCAAACAAGTTCTAGTATAGGACTTATCATATATACAGGGACTCTAGATATTATCCATTTGCAAACATTTAAGAGATCTGTTTGACTTCCAAATAATCAACTCCAAGTGAACTCTTCTTTCAACAATAAAATTATACATAACCTGAGCTTGCCTTAATAATCTGCCTTTAGATAACTTGAACACAAGGAACTGCATTATTTTGGCAATTTATTCTTGTCTTTATTCTTGTCTTTGTATAGTTAACACATTACCAACCTGGCTGCCACATACCTGTATTATGTATCTCCTCAGTAATGTACATGCCTTCTCTATAGGTCAGTCCCCCTACAACAGGGGTTCCTGTGGCTGGAGCCAGTGTAGGGTCAAACGCATCAATATCAAAACTCAGATGGATTGGCCTTTGTCTCCTGCAAAGAAGATGATAAAAAGAATACCTATTTGGTTATAGTTAAACACATCCTTCCCATGGTTGCAGCTCCTTGATTTTGATACTGTTGGTCCTGGTGCTTTTGTGTGTGTGTGTGTGTGTGTGTGTGTGTGTGTTTTAAGATTTTTGCTGGGACTAGCAGTTGGCATAATGGCTATGCTGCTGGACTCCCATGTAGTCGACCGTGGTTCGAGTCCCAGACCTGGTGGCTTAAACTCACACTGGGCGCGTGTGCATGCCTACCCAAGATCCTGAGAGGAGAATGGAGGAAAAGGGATTGCAGCGAGGTCATCTCCCCAGGGGGGGGGGGGGGATTTCTTGCTTTCTGTCTCTTTCTTTCTGGCGAGTGCACGTACTCTATAGCAAAAACTTCTCCAAAAAAACCCAAAGATTTTTGCCATAGGGCATATGCATTCACTAAAGAGAGAGAGAGAAAGTGAGAAAGCATCCCCCAGGGGTACTGGCCATGCCACAATTCTTTCTCTATTCTCCTCTTGAGATTTTGAATATGCATGCAAATATATACACACCCAGCTTGATTTTCAAGCTGCCAGGTCCAGGACTTGAACTGAGGTCAGGCCTGTGGGAGTACAGCACCTTAACTACCATGCTACCTGCTGGCCCCCTGATACTTTGTTAATACAGCATATTTCCAGGTTTCCTGTTCCTGGAAGTTACTGAGATCAGCATACTAGCTTCTTATATGCCACTTCGGATACTGCCATTTGTTCTGCTTGCCTCAGACAAATTAAGTCGGTATTTCTGGCTTATCCTGGACATTAAAATCTATCACACTAAAAAGTGTTAATAGAGGGAATTCTTCACTTCCATATGAGATTGGGTTCATATATATTCTAATTAAAGTTGGCTTGATCTAGGCTACAATTGCTGTTACTCTCTAAATATAACAGTGGCCAAACTTAACTCTGATTTTATGTTTGCAGCCTTATCTTTCAATTTTTACTTCAGTTTAGTCCAGGTCTTCAGTAGCTGAAACTAAAGCACAACAGCCTTCTCCCAAAGTAAATTCCTTAGCACCTTGGGAAATAACATACTACTAGGTGGCAATTTTGACATTAATCACCCAGAATTAAAGACATAGTAATGGGGAAATGCTTTTAAAACTAGTATTAGTGGGATTGGCAGGTGGCTTGTTGGTTAAGGCACTGAATTCCCACACAGTCGACTGTGGTTCAAGTCCTGGACCTATCAGCTTGCTTTCTCACCTTCCCTCTGTCTTCCTATGATCAAATTTTAAAATAATAATAAAGTTAAACAATAATAATAAAACTGGTATTAGCAGTCATCTGCCATCTTTCTGCACTACCAAGAATTGTTTAATATGAAATTCAGATGATGCAATAGTGAGGCTTAGAAGACTGGGACATTCATTATCTCAAAAGGTAAGCATTAAAATGGAGATAAAGAAAAATTCAAGAGAGATAAAGGATCTGAGTAATGACTTAAGGAAACCCCTCCCATCACTAGAGGAAGAATATTAACCTGTGTTTCTTATTGGGTTGTTGGGAAAATCATGATGCATCTTTGCATAGAAAAACATGTCATGACTTTCCGACAACCGAATGTGCCTTTCTGAACTATTATTGTTGTAATTTTTATATGTATATGCTTTGTCTTGATTTTTAAAAGTACAGCTATCCTCAAAAGATAGGCTAGAGTCTGCTTTTGGGGTGTTGCCTGTTCCCTTTGGGATCTAGAAGTAGACATCCTTTGTGGTTACTTACTTTCCAATCAGCAGATCAAATGTCTGTTCCATGACCTTCTGGATACCAAGTCGATCAATGTCTCTCATGGAAAAATACTGGATATCATAGTTCTTTAAAATAAAACTGGTAAGATAAATGGAAGGAGTCTTTAATATAAAAAGTATTTTAAACAAATCTGTATTTAGGGAACTTTGCCTTTATAGTGACCTAGAACTGATTATGTCAAGCGTCAACATAAGTGGCTAGGTCAGGTCCAAAGTTTAACCTTAATGCAGGAACTTACTGTTCAGGAGGGTCCACATCTCTTAAACCAATATACACAATACTTGGGGAAGATATACAAGGTTTAATCCAGGAAAATCCTGGGAGTTGTGGTACCTATGAAGAGAGGAATGAACAGGATTAATCAATAATTCTTGGTTCTAACCAAGGTAATCACTGTGTGCTTCCCAGGGTATACAGTCTGCTTTTTCCTCCTGCCCACAGGATATGTTTGAAGCAACACAAGACACACATGATCTAGAAAAGGTAACAGATACAAAAGGGCAGCTAGAGGACACAATATAGTTTTCTCAAGACTTAAAAAAAACCCACTTTCTCTAAGGTAATCTAGGTTTCTTATTAACTAACCTAAGTAGCAGGAACACTGCTGATTAAAGGTTTTCCATTTCTTTGCACAATTCTAAATGTTTACAGATTGGTTTTTGAAGCATAATCCAGCAAAAACACGAATTAGCCTAATAAGTAATCTTTGTACTGTCTTGGTTTAACTTGGTCCCTCACTGAGGGGAGGGATATACAGATTCTAGTCTATGCCTAACATGGGCTCCCTGGTTTCTGGCAAGCTCAGAAAAATATTACTCAGAGGCAACCATGGTTTTACTTGTCTTCCAGACCAGTGTGTCTTGAGTATATGGCCCAACAGCTTCTAACCAAGAAGTCCTCAGACTGTGGGAATATCAATCACTAAAGTTTTTACCCATTACCACTTTACTTATTTTAAGTTGCCAGAGAATGTGTGTGCTTGCCAGAGAGCGCACCAGAGAAAGGGAGAAAGCACCACCCAATGAGGTATGGTCATACTGCAATTCCTTCTCCATTTCTCCATCCTGTCAGGATTTTGAGTACACATGTATACATGCCCAGCATGTTTTTCAAGCCACTGGGTTGGGATTTGAATTGTGGTTGAACGTGTGGGATCCAGATTCCTTAACCATGGCACTATGGGGCCAATCTTTCTTACAAGATCATGACTGCCCCTAAGAACAGGGACCATGTCCCAGTCATCCTTATACCCTAGCATCTTAAAGCCCTCCTGGCCCATAATAGAGTTTGTTGAACAAATGAAGGAGTAGTAAGCCACACTCATCCCATTCTTCACTGAATTCTGCAAACCCTTCACTTTTTCATTTTGCCTCACTGACCTTGTCCTGTAGTTCTCTGAGGAGAAATGAAACTGGCTGGCCATGGAGATTTCCTGATGAAGTGGTGAGGGGTGTATTGATGTCAGCATGGGCATCAACCCAGATCACACAAAGGTCCGGGCAGTGCCGGGCGTGGCCAGTAATGGTACCGATTGCCAGGCTGCAAAGAACAAATACAATAATCCTCAAGGCCTTCTGCTTGGCAAACATCACCAATAACAAATACCCTTAGCCAGCACAGCTTACACTCCGTCCTCAGGGCAAAGTCAGAGCCTAGGCTAAGGCTGGGTTTGAGTGAGCTGATAATCTGTGGGGTTTCAGTTCTCCAAGATGAATCTGGAATGAGCTAAACAAACTAAAGATTCAAAGCTGATGAGTGGCAATCCCTGAAGTGTAACAGATATTACTGCCCCCATCCATGTAATTTGACCCATTAGCTCTGGCCTGGAAAAGGACCTCAAATATTTGAAGTGAATGAAATGGAGTTAGAGGATGTGGTCCATATATAATAATTCACAAAAATGATGTTTAGTGCCTCTTAAGAAAGATGGGAGATCTAATTCCCCTCTCCCCCAAAGAAGACAATCATACTTGGGACCAGCAGTTGGCATAATGGCTATGTCACTGGGCTCTTATGTAGTGGACCGTGGGTTCAAGTCCCAGGCCCGGTGGCTTAAACTCATGCCTTGTACGTGCATGCCCAAGATCCCGAGAGGAGAAGGGATTGAGGTGTGGCCATTCCCCCTGGGGAGTGATTTCTCACTTTCTGTCTTTCTGGGGAGTACTCGAGCCCTATAGCAAAACCTCTCAAAAAAAAAAAAAAAAAGAAAAAGTCAGTCATACTTAATTTTTTTCCCCCACTGGTTGGTCTGAGTTTATTTGGGCTGCCCGGGGGGGCCGTGGGCCTAGAAGAAGGTGTTCGGCCTCTTGGTGATGAAACGAGTCTTGTGCTGGCATGGCAGAACACAGTGGAGTAGTGGGAACTTGATCTTGGGAGTCATAAAATAGCTCGACAGCCGGCTGTCAGCACTTGCTGGCCACGATCTCCTCTACCTTCATCATCTGGATGGAGTGGGAGTGGGCACGGTGCTGGGTGCCCACGTCATGGTAGCGTTGGGGAACAGCACCGGCCTTGGTGAGGTCTTGGTACTCGCGGTCCATGTTGTGGGGATCGCTGCGGGAGTTGTAGCGCAGCCAGATAGCGAAGTTCTTACCCACAGCGGGGACTTCTGCAACACCTGCCCACTAGACGATCTTCCCGGAAGACTTCTTTAGCTACGAAGTAGCTAAAGCTTTAGATACGAAGTACCAGAAGTGGGACGTGGTGACCCCGTGGTTACGGGTGAAGATGCACATGTGGTAGAGGGGTGGTGTGCTGCATTGGAGGTGGGGCAGGCAGCACCCCACCACCTTGTACTCTCCGAGCATGCCTGAGGCCTTCATGGCGCTCTCACCACCACTGGCCAAAGGCCTTTTTTTCTTAAGTTTGCCAGAGGGTGTATGTGCTCACCAGAGTTTGACAGGGAGGAGAAAGCACACGCCCCTGTAGGGCATGGGCATGCAGTAATCACTTCCCCATTTCTCCATCCTGTTGGGGTTTTGATTGGGTGTGTGTGTATGTGCCTGGCATGTTTGCCAGTTGCCAGGGCCTGGATTCCACCTGTTAGTTAGCCACTATGGAATCTACTTCCCTTAACCAGTAGGCAACAAGGGCTGAGCTAAGTCATACTAAGTCTTTAAAGATAAAAATTATGGAGTATTATAGCTCTTTAGAAAACTTCTACATGATACTTCTGAAAAGTCAAAATTGTGAAAGAAATTAATAGGGGAACCCAATTAAAGATCTTATTTAGAGCACTGAATAAAATAGATGTTAATTTACGTGTTACCTTATATACATTAGCATGGCACTCAGGTGTTCTTAAGTGTTTCTCTGTTTTTGTCTTTCCTTGTGTTTGGGCTCTGCTTACATTAGCCAGTGTTCTCTCTCACCTGTAGGGATATGTTAGGTCCTTGGGAAAGTCATGAGTTATTTTCCATGTTTTTCTATGCAATAATGTATCATGACTTTACCAGAGACCCAATAGCTGATGAGATCGTGGTTAGGAAGCTGCCTAACTAAGGAATTTGACACAGGTGGGAAATGCAGCTTAAGTGCCTTAGAACTACCTGCAGCCATCCTTCTTGGTCTGCATAGCATGAGACAGCTTTAGCCCACATCCCCACATTGGGCTGTTTTGAGAGAGAGCATGGTCTAGTGCTGAAGGCTGTGGCTTAATTCAGAACACTGGAGTTTTCATCCAGGAAGAAGTCTGTGACCAAAGGTAAATCATCTAATTTCTCTAGTCCTAAGCGTCCTTTTATGTAAGATAAGGATAATACCTGGCCTGCTACATCAGCACTGGTTTGATGATTAAAGTGATGGCACATGTTGTACTATGTGAAAGGAGCTGTGACCTAAAAATGCCTCTTTCAAATGTTCAACAGTTTTTCACTTGTCTGTTCCTTTTAAGAATCTCCTAGACTGGGAACCAGCAGTTAGCATAATGGCTGTGTCACTGGACTCCCACATAGTCGACCGCAGTTCGCATCCCGGACCCGGTGGCTTAAAACTCACGCCAGGTGCGTGTGCGTGTGTGCCCAAGATCCCGAGAGGAGAATGGAGGAAAAGGGATTGCGGTGTGAGCATCCCCCCTGGGGGGTGATTTCTCGCTTTCTGTCTCTATGTCTCTCTCTCTCTGTCTGGCGAGCGCACGCGCCCTTATAGTGAAAGCCTCTCCAAAAAAAAAAAAAAAAAAAAAGAATCTCCTAGACTGCCTAGGTTTTAGCACTAATAGGTATTAGGTAGCCAGTTAATAAGGCTGCAATGTAGATAGCTAAAGGCAAAAGAGAAACCAAGGACTGAGGTAGACTCATGGATAAGAAGTGCCCAAACAGCGAGACTGTAACCAGAAAAAAAGGCTAAAGCAAGCTGGAGACAGCACTGAGTGAGGAGGCAGGACACCACTCTCTGGGTGATTTGCTTAAATGGCCTAGTCCTCTCAGTATAGGACCTGGGTCTGATACTACTCTCTTACTCTCCCAGAATTTTTATTCCTAATTAGGAACTCACCTGCTCTACAACTATAACAAAGATTGAACTTCTGTTCAGTAATCTGAAAAACTCTTTGGACACCTCAAGGAAAATTGCTAGATTGGATCTGAAAAGAGAAGTTAATTGTCACAGGGGTTACACTGGATTTGAATTCCAGCTCTGCTACTTCCTGGTTTTAGATGTTGGATAATTTATCAGTACTTCCAGCAACAAATGAGATAAACCATATGTACCTCCATGGCATTGCTAGAAGGATTAACTGAGATTTGGGTATGAAGTGCTTGATACTCCTACTATATCAATTCCTTTTCCTTCTCCAAAAACCTTCATTACTTACCTCAAATCACACTCCCCTTTGAAATTTGACTGATTCTCTTGTCTGAAATTTTATAGAATTCAATATTTTATATATTTATTTTTCATTCCATTTAGTCCTAATCACCTGGTCCAAACATCACAAATTTTCCATAATTCCCAACACTGCTCAGAAAACATCAGAACAGTGCTCATTAAGTACATGCTGATGGGGCTGGCAGGTGATGTGGTTAAGGATGCTGGACTCCCACATGGTTCAAGTCCCAGACCTGGTAACTTGCTTTCTTACTTTTTCTTTCTCTTTTGCTCTCGCTTTGTGTCTCTCTGGTCAAATTAAAAATAAATAAATAAAGTTAAATAAAACAATTCTTAAAAAAATAAAGTACAGGCCGATGTACTAAGAGACAAAGGATTGTTTGCATTAGTTAGGGCAGGTCCATACTATGGAGGTAGAAATATATGCACATACCAAAGGCTGGGTTTTTTTTTTAAACAAATTTGTTAGCAGAAATGCTAACAAAAATGCCCATATTTGGGCCAGCAGGTAGTGTGGAGGTTAAAGTGTTGGCTGGCTGTGCAGTTCAAGTCCCAGATTTGCATGTGTGCATGTGTGCCTGCCCAAAGTCCCAAGAGGAGACTGGAGGAGAAGGGACTATTGTATGGCCATCCTCCTGGAGAGTGATTTTTTTTCTCTCTCTCTCTGGCAAGTGCACATATCCTATAGCAAAAACTAAAAATACAACATATTTAGGCCAGCCAGTGGCATGGCAGTTAAGGCAGCTAGATCCCACATGGTCAAATACGTGGTTCAAGTATCAGATCTGGCAGCTTGAAAAACATGCTGGGTACATATACATGTGTGCCCCAAATCCCAAGTAGACAATGGAGGATAGAGAATTATACATGGTCATCCTCACCTGGCAGGGAGGGGTGCCTTCTCACTTCCTCTCTCTCTCCAGCAAGCACACTCACCCTACAGCAAAATTTTTAAAAATTCAGTCAGTGGATCCTTCTAAGTCTCCAAAATAGCCCAATCAAAGTCATAAGATAGTTTCTGAAGAAAGCTTTCCGTGAGGTGAGCATGAAACACACTGCCTAAAAACCTAGCTTATATGCTCCTGAACTTACTGTGTCTGAGTGTACATGTCCTCTTCCTATTTCCAGTGTGTCATACAGAGAAACCACGCAGAGCCCCCAGCAGCTCATGATCTCAGACCATTACATGCTGTTAAGTCATAGCCTAAACATTCTGTAAGGTATTTTTCTCCAGATAAGAAAACGGAGACAAGCTAAGTGAAAAGCTCAAAGCAGCCTGTAATCTAGCTCCTCACCATCCCCTGCTCCCAGCTTACCTGTGGTCTCCTCCCACTGTGACACAGCTGTAGCCATCTGACACTGCTCTACTGACAACCTCAGCCAGTTCCTGGTTGGCAAGGCCCACTGAGCGAGGATTCACTATCAAGTTGTTGTAGAGATCATCTTTGGGGACTGGAGTAAAGCTCAAATCTCCAAAGTCTTTTAGGTGGCAGCCTGGAAACAAATGAAAATGACAAGTATGTGTTATTTCCATTTTTCCTGGCCTAGGTCACAACAGACACATGACATTCTTATTTTGTCACAATAAAATTCAAAATGTCACACAACTGTGGCAGTATTATCTGGGTTCTTCCAACAATCTTTGAGGTAGATCCTATCGCCAATACCATTTTGCAGGAGCTGGGCTTTGGAAATGAAATCTAGAGATGTTAATGGACTTAACAGTCACAGAATTGGTAGCTATTAGACCTCAGATATCCCAGAGATAGAAATAAAATTCCAAAAACCAAAAACAGGATTTAAAGAAAATTAAGTACCATTAATTTAAAACAAATACATAGAAAAATTTGTGTTATAATATTTTTTATAAATAGTCAATCTGAGGGACCAGCAGTTGGCGTAATGGCTATGTTGCTGGACTTCCGTGTAGTTGACCATGGTTCGAGTCCCGGACCCGGTGGCTTAAACTCATGCCAGGCGCTTGTGTGTGCGTGCCCAAGATCCCAAGAGGAGAATGGAGGAGAAGGGATTGCAGCATGGCCATCCCCACTGAGGGGTGATTTCTTGCTTTCTCTCTCTGTTTTTTTAGTAAGCGCACAGTCCCTATAGCAAAAACCTCTCCAAAAGAAAAAAATTAGTGATAGGGCCAGCTGTAGTTCTGCCATGCTGGAAGCCATATGGATGATGGGGATTCAGTTTTCAAGTTTACCTGTACATGCCACTGGTGGGGAGGTAATCCTGGCTGGCTAAGAAAGGCTGGGCGGGGGTGGGGGGGGACAGCAGGTGGCATGGTGGTTAAGGACGCTGAACTCCCACATGACTGACTGCGGTTTGAGTCCCAAACCTGGCGGCTTGCTTGCTTTCTCTCTCTCTCTCTCTCTCTCACTCACTCTTGCTCTGTCTCTCTCTGGTCAAATTAAATAAATAAATGAATAAATAAAATTGAATGAAATATTTTAAAAAAAGAAAGTCTGGGAGAAGCTCTAGATATAAGGTCATGTAGAGGGTGTTTATCTCTCTCAAAAGAAAGAGAGAAGAAGGAAGGGAAGAAGGGTGGAAGAAAGGAAAGGGAAAGAAGGGGAGACGGCAGGTGGTATAGATGGTTAAGGGCACTGGACTCCTACATGGCTGACTGTGGTTTGAGTCCCAGACCAGGTGGCTTGCTTTCTCACTTTCTCTCTTGTGCTCTCTCTCACTCTATCCTCTTTGGTCAAATTAAAATAAATAAATGGTAATAAAGTTAAATAAATCTTAAAAAAAAAAAAAAAAAGGAAAAGGGAAGAAGGAAAGGGAGGAATGAACTTTTAAGAAAACAAAAGAGGACTAGCAGGTAACGTGATGGTTAAGGTGCTGGAATTCCCACAATGGCTGACCGCGGTTCAAGTCCCAGCCTAGAGTCTTGCTTTCTTTCTCTCTCTCTCTGTCTTTCTCTGGCAAAACTCATGTGAAAAACTAACTAATTTCTTGTTAAAAAAAAAAAAAAAGAAAAGAAAAACAAAAGGGGCCAGCAGGTGACATGGGGGTTATGGTTACTGGACTCCCACATGGCTGACTGTGGTTCCAGTCTCAGATCTGGTGGGTTGCTTTCTCACTTTCCGTCTCTCTCTCTCACTCTGGTCAAGTTTAAATAAATAAAGAATGAAAGTTCAATAAAATAATTCTTAAAAAATAAAAAGAAAGAAAAACAAAACATGGGCCAGCCTGTGGTACAGTGGTTAAGACAGCTAGATCCCATGGGGCTGACTCTTGGGGTTTTCATCCCAGACCTGGCAGCTTAAAAAACATGCCAGGGACATGTGCATACATGCCCAAAACCTGAAAGGAGGAAAAAAAAGGAAAGGAAGGGATCGTGGCATGATCATCCCATATAGGGGGTGCTTTCTCACTCACCCCTGAGCCCTCCTGTCCCCATCCCACCCAGTCTCCAGAATGCATGTGTGCACTCTGGCAAATTAAAATGAAAAAAATTTTTAAAAAAAAGTTTTACTTTCAAGTCACTGTTAGCTCTTACCTCTTCACAACACAATCCAAGAGCCAGCCCCCTTGAAGGAATTAATCTTGGGAAGTTGTGCCTCAGTGGCTAGCCATATGACTTCCAACTCTGCTCTTTAATTTCTACAACTTAAGTGCTAGGTCAAGTTTAGGGACAAAGAGCACTAAAGGAATCATAGTAAGTTCAGAGGATCAGGATGGTTAAGAAAGGACTCCTGCAACAAGTAAAGTTGTTACCAGCACTGTTTTGCTATTTTTTTCCTCTTCCCTTACTGGCAATAGACGTTTTGGGTAGAATTGAACAAGGAAGTGTATAATCATGGAAGTCTCCATCCCCTTCTTAAACTTACGGCTCTGCCATCTGTGTGGCTAAGGCTAGGTCTTCCCAGGTTCAAGGCAGTGGGAAGGGAACCGAGAATTGTGAAGGGAAGCGAGCCTTGTAAAGGCACACCTCCTCTTTAAAAAAGAAAAAGCCAAGCAAAAGTGGTGCAAATACAGGTCAAGCTTATGTCCCAAAGACGGTAAGAATGAATTCTGGTGGACAGCTAGCAATTCTGCCACAATGATTATTTTTTTCCTACTGTCATAACACTTAAGTGATTAAAAACCTCAAAATATGAAAGATTATGTTTCTCTGCATATTTATATTATTTTTCATTATTCAAGTGTACTACAGAGCTGAATCAGCCAATACGTTATGCCAGTGTGATGAAGCCTAAGATCTTTCTCTCTAAGGCCCATTGAACCAGCAGCATTGAGGCACCCAAAGGACTGGTACAGTGAAACCCAGGGATGGTTTCTAAAGGATGAACAGGGCCCTGAAAGAAGAAATACATGGGCCGTGTTTGGAAATAGTCGACCAATTTAATAGGAATGACAAGTTTGAATATTGGAGTAACATGCTATGAGGTTGCAGAGAACATAAATTATAACCCATACGCTACAGTTTTGGAAAAAGAGAGGCTGCTGGGAGGTTAAATTTTTGTAAGAGCAGGATAAACTAAGTAATCTTAAAGCTAGTACTTTAAAAGAATGCTGCAAATTCTTCTAGTTTAAAAGGTATAACGGGGGAAATTTTTCATTTTCCCTCTCTCTGTTTCTCTCAGTGAGTACATGCCCCATGGCAAAAACCTTAAAAAAAAAAAGGAAAGAAATGCATTCACCAGTTTGTAAAGAATCTTAGAGTACTATTATAATAAAAAGAGCAAACATTGTAAAGAATCTTAGAGTACTATTATAATAAAAAGAGCCAAAATTGTAATATAGAAAGAATATCTGCCTGCCATGCTTGAAGGAGCTGTCTCTCTAACTCTGTGCTTCAGGTCAACTCATCTGCAATTCTAGGTCAGGTGAGACCTAGGGTTTCATTGCCAACTCTTTCTTCTCTTTAATATTATTTATCATCTTTTTTTTTTTTTTTGAGAGAGATTTTTGGTATAGGGCACAGGTGCTCCCCAGAGAGACAGAGACAGACAGACAGAAATTGAGAAATCACCCCCCAGGGGGGATGGCCACACCACAGTCCTTTCTCCTCCATTTTCCTGTTGGGATTCTGGGGACACACACACATGCACCCGCCTATTTTAAGCCACTGGGTCCAGGACTTGAACCATGGTTGACTACATGGGAGTCCAGAGATGTAACCATCATACCATCTGCTGGTCCCAATAAATAATTCTTTTTTAAAAAAGGCACCATAGGATGAGGTGAGCCTGAATCTTCAAAGGAGCTCACATGTCAGATTTGGAACCAATGTGAAAGCACTCTTACTTTTCACTTGCTCTTTATCTGCTGACACATTGCTTCTCTCCTGAGTGCTAGTAATAAAATACACTCAATACTAAGACCCAGATGTTACCTTTGGCCTTGATAAACCTCTCCAGGCTCTACCAGAGCGGAACAAGAACACAAGTGCATCAACAAAATGATGCAATCAGGCAGTGGGGAAGAAATCAAAACAGTCCTACCTGACCTTAGCAATATCTGAATTAGCTAGAACTACCCCATCTGAATAGAGTAGCAATTCTATTTCAGGGCTTGTGAGTCAATCTCTGAAAGTAGCCAGAGACAAGAAGGAAACGGATGTAATTGTCTGCTTCCACATACCATATTACGTTGGGCACTTTCCTAGCTGCTAATCTCACATCCTCTGCTGGAATCATTACGTACACACTGCAAAGGAAGAAACTGAGCAAAGTTAAATAGCTTCAGTGTTTAGAGTGAGTCTGAATTATTCCTGTGGCTGGGGGCTGCAAGGGAAAGAAATGCATTCACCAGTTTGTAAAGAATCTTAGAGTACTATTATAATAAAAAAAGCAAACATTGTAAAGAATCTTAGAGTACTATTATAATAAAAAGAGCAAACATTGTATAGAATCTTAGAGTACTATTATAATAAAAAGAGCCAAAATTGTAATATAGAAAGAATATCTGCCTGCCATGCTTGAAGGAGCTGTCTCTCTAACTCTGTGCTTCAGGTCAACTCATCTGCAATTCTAGGTCAGGTGAGACCTAGGGTTTCATTGCCAACTCTTTCTTCTCTTTAATATTATTTATCATCTTTTTTTTTTTTTTTGAGAGAGATTTTTGGTATAGGGCACAGGTGCTCCCCAGAGAGACAGAGACAGACAGACAGAAATTGAGAAATCACCCCCCAGGGGGGATGGCCACACCACAGTCCTTTCTCCTCCATTTTCCTGTTGGGATTCTGGGGACACACACACATGCACCCGCCTATTTTAAGCCACTGGGTCCAGGACTTGAACCATGGTTGACTACATGGGAGTCCAGAGATGTAACCATCATACCATCTGCTGGTCCCAATAAATAATTCTTTTTTAAAAAAGGCACCATAGGATGAGGTGAGCCTGAATCTTCAAAGGAGCTCACATGTCAGATTTGGAACCAATGTGAAAGCACTCTTACTTTTCACTTGCTCTTTATCTGCTGACACATTGCTTCTCTCCTGAGTGCTAGTAATAAAATACACTCAATACTAAGACCCAGATGTTACCTTTGGCCTTGATAAACCTCTCCAGGCTCTACCAGAGCGGAACAAGAACACAAGTGCATCAACAAAATGATGCAATCAGGCAGTGGGGAAGAAATCAAAACAGTCCTACCTGACCTTAGCAATATCTGAATTAGCTAGAACTACCCCATCTGAATAGAGTAGCAATTCTATTTCAGGGCTTGTGAGTCAATCTCTGAAAGTAGCCAGAGACAAGAAGGAAACGGATGTAATTGTCTGCTTCCACATACCATATTACGTTGGGCACTTTCCTAGCTGCTAATCTCACATCCTCTGCTGGAATCATTACGTACACACTGCAAAGGAAGAAACTGAGCAAAGTTAAATAGCTTCAGTGTTTAGAGTGAGTCTGAATTATTCCTGTGGCTGGGGACTCACAGAAGCCAGTGTTATGAGTGAGTAGGTATTTTCCAACAGCATGAAGGTGCCCCATTTGCCTTCTTTTCTAACTTACACACCTAGGTGGCTCCACCTGGTACCAAGGTTCCCAGCCAGTCAACAGAGATGGGTTTCAGAGTGGGCTGCCGCACCAGACAGTCTGCAGAGCCACAGGTAGCCATTTGGCAGAACAAGATTTGGAGAAAAGCTAGAGGCCTTGCTGTACAGTTTTTCAAACTACCCCTAAACAGCATGGAAATGTTCATGACTTGATGGGAATAACAAGTCAGTGAAATCTGGAGAAAAACAAAGACTTCAATCTCATTTGATGTTGAAAAGACATCAAAGGCTTTTAAAGTTACTGACTCACATGTTGTACGTGACAGATTTAGCCTCATGCAAAGGGTATTCCTGGTATTTTGAAGCAAATGCACCTGCTAATTCCTAGAACCTCAAAGTTAGATCTGGAGTACAGACTTATTGAAAATAAAGTTACAGCGTTGCTACAGATCTAAACTAGGAAAAAAACTGGAGGGATTAATTTAGGACATTTGTAGTAAGCAAAACTGCTCTCTTATCCCTAAAATGTGACTTAGAATAATAACCTTTGAAGAGACCATGAATACATTTGGATACCACCAATAAAAAGCAGCAATCTGAATTTTATTTAGTGAATTTAACTCCCAAAGGCTGAATTTCAAGAACCATATGTCTTGAGACCTAATAGTCAGCTCTTTGCCACATTAGACCTAGTCTCTAAAAAAAAATGTATATTAAAGAAAGAAGCCATTATCATGCAAGTAGACATACTCACTCTAGTTCCATTCTTCCAAGTCCAGAGAAGACTGCTCAACTAGCCTTAACATCTCCTTCCTCCCAGCTCTACTCTGTTCGCTCTGCAACAGGTAGGCAGTCTCAGAGACAGTGAAGACCACGACTGAGAAAGACAGGCAAGGGTAGTGGCACATGGGCTCAAAGCTAGAAGGTGACCCTGGGGATCCATGCCAGTCACTTCAGACTTGTCCATATAACATACATCAGAGTGAACCTCAATATCAAATGAAACAGGCTTATTCCATGGCCTGATATTTAAGGGAGCTAGATCCCACATGGCCGACAGTGGTTTGAATCCTAGGCCTAGCAGCTCAAGAGATAAAGTACTGAGTACATGTGCATATGTGCCCAAAGCCCTAAAAGGAGGGAGAGGTGGAGAAGAAGGAATGGCAATTCTCTTCTGGGTGCTTTCTCCTCTCTCTCTCTCTGGTGAGTGCACACACCCTCTAGCCAAAAAAAAAAAAAAAGAAGAAGAAAAAAGATGAAATGTTACAAATGCAGTGTTAACAGATGACTTTGCATGAATGTAGTCCTTGAGTTAAAAAAAATTACAAAAACAAAATACATTTAAAAATTTAGCTCAAAATAGTAACTGAGATGACTTACAACATCAGTGATATGTTTCTGGCTAATTGGTTCTCTAGTTACACATGCTCTTTTTGTCGAAGGAGGACACATGGAGACAAGCTTAGTAATGTGGGCTGTTCTGAACCAAATCTATGCCAACCCCCTAAGTACCTCCAGATCATGATGAGCCAGGTCAGGCTTCTCAGACAGTGTCAGCTAATGGAACCCTAGCAGCCTGGTTTTGGCACAGGCAAGGGTTCGAGCTAAGAGGATTCCTCTAGCTTCATGAGTCATATAGCCACTTGTTCTCAGTCAAAACACAACTGCTGAGCTTATCTGAAAACTACAGATCTGCTACTGTTAACATGCTGACAAAACGTCAACATCTAACCAGAGGAAGAGAGAGCAACTCCTAAAAGATAAAGTACTGTTCTTTATACCATTTTTTAAAAAGATAATATTTATTATTATTATTATTATTTTAATTTGACCAGAGAGAAAAAAAGAGAGAGAGAGAAAGTGAGAAAGCAAGTCAACAGGTTGGGACTTGGACTACAGTAGGCCATATGGGAGTCCAGCATCTTGACCACTATGCCACCTGCCGGCTCCCACTTTATAGCATTTTAAAAAATTATTTGTACTCTATGTACCTAGTTCTAGAAAGGATTTGAAGGGAGAAACAACTGGCTAGTGAGTGCAGTTTTGCCAATTATCAGTCATGATGTGCAGCTCCCTGGTGGGTTGCCCTTGCAAATCTGCTGAAGGAATCTCAACTCAGATGGCATTCCACACTATTGTGGGCTGAAGGCCCAGAGTGCCACACTAGATAAAAAAGAAAATTCCTGCCTCTGCTCCTAACTTCCTACCAGAGTCAAGATTTCTTTTTCCTTTTTTTTAAAAAGAATTATTTATTTAATTTTATTGTTATTATTATTATTATTATTTAATTTGACCAGAGAGAGAGAGAGAGAGAGAGAAGGAAAGTGAGAAAACTAGCCTGCAGCTCCAGGACTCAAATCTGGGTCGGCCATGTGGGAATCCAGTGCCTCAACCACCATGCCACCTGCTGGCCCCAAGAGTCAAGATTTCTAACCAAGTTCATTTCTAAACCCCTCCCACCTCATATGATTGTTTAAATGAGATAATGAGGATTAAATGAGATAATGAGGATTAAATGAGATACAAGGGAAGGCTTGACACATGCTAAGGATTGGACATTAGTTCTACTAGATGAAGCAACTTTGTGGTTTTTCTCCCACTATATCTATTTTCTTTTCCTTGAAACTGATGGTGTAACCTAAAACTTCTCCAAACCTGTAATAGGACTATGTCATCTGGATGAAAACAGTTTTTGGTGAGAAGTAGCAAATAAGCACAGACTCCAAATTTCTTTTTTGAAATGGATCCTAAAGAATCCAGCTCTTACACACAGCTTGAATTTTCTGTTCCATATAAAAGAATATAAAGGCAAGGCCAACTAAATCTTAGAACACCAGTTCTGTGAAAGCCCTAAGCACAGTACCACACCCCGCTCTTACTCAATTCTTAGGCCACACAGGAAGGTGCTGCTCCTTCGTTTCCTATTCAGTAGTTCTCTCTTAGGTCAGTAGTTCTCTCTTAGGTGGAGGAGGGAGCCAGGAAGAGTTGCATTGCTAGACCTATCCTCAATAGAGTTTGTTCATTATTAGAGAGGAACAAGTATATTCATTGAAAGATTAAGTTATTTATTTATTTATTTTTTTTTTTTTGGAGAGTTTTCGCTGTAGCCCAATCACCTTGCAAGAGTTAAAATTTAATGTGACGTATCTTCTGATTCATACATTCTTAAAAATCTGAGGAACCAGATGGCTTTTGAGTAGCAAATAATTTTGAGAGAGGAAACAACTGAGCTGGTCGTGATGTGAATGTACTTACAGAGGAAAGCTATGATGTTTTGCCCACTTCCTTCCTCGAAATTTTTCTATGTGCTTATTGTGTGCCCAGTGCTCTGCTGGGCCCTGGGAATATGGAGATCAGAATGGCGGCAGCCTTAAGGGGCTCACTGCCTGGTGAGAAGACAGCAGGGCAAGTGGCAGTCCAGCCCAGTGCTAACTGCGATGACACAGCTGTGTGCAGGGTATGATGTGAGGAAACCCAGCAAGGGAAGAATCAGGAGAACTTCTCTGAAGAGGCAAAAAGTCCAACTCCAGAAGGTACCAATCAAGAATAAAAAGGGAGGGAGAAGTGCTTACCAAAGAGGATATAAAATCTCCAGCTCCACTGAACAATCCACAATTTTCCTGAGTCTATCCAGAGGATTATGGCGATAAGACACAGGAGGAGGGGACAGGGCACAGATTCTAAACACAGTGGAGCAAACTAGGGTTTCCCAGTCAAAAAGTAACAAATGTGCACTTCAGGTGAGTCTTCAGATAGCACTGAGGAAATGGACTGGCCTGGAGAAGAGTCGCCCCAGGAGGAGCTAAATGAGGCGGTGGGAGAGGACAGTAAGATTAGCGGGCATAGGGACCAGCAGATGGCAAAATGGCTATGTCACTGGACTCCCATGTAGTCAACCACAGTTCAAGTCCCGGGCCCAGTGGCTTAAACTCACGCCAGGCACGTGTGCGTGTGTGCCCAAGATCCCAAGAGGAAAATGGAGAAGGGATTGTGGCATGGCCATCCCCCATGGGGGGTGATTTCTCACTTTCTGTCTCTCTGTCTCTCTCTGTCTTTCTGGCTAGCACACATGTCCTATAGCAAAAACCTCTGAAAAAAAAAAAAATTAGCATGGAGGAGAGATAACCTCTGACCTCCAGCTCACTCTCTGGCTCTGCTACAGCCATAGAAAGACATGGAGGAAGGGAGTGACCAAAGATTATGGCAAATTCTGGATATGTTGACATGGAGGTATTAGAGACGATTCTATTGTAAAGACAGAGAGGGGCCAGCTGGTGGCATGGTGGAAAAAGGCGCTGGATTCCCACATGGTCAACCGCGGTTTCAGTTCCGGACCTGGTGGCTTACTTTCTCATTTTCCTTTTCTCTCTGTCTCTCTCTGTAATCAAATTTTAAAAAATAATAATAACTAATGGAATTAAATAAACAAACAGTTCTTAAAAAAAAAAAAGACAAGACAGAGAGATAAGTTAGTGGATCAATTCTAGGCAATATTCAATAGCTGGTATGTCACTCCTGAGGGAAGTGTACACCTATGAAGCAGTATTGCCAAAACAAAACAAAAAACAGATCTACTCCCAGTCTATAGGAAAAACAGAGGACAAAGAACATGTCATAGGACACCAAGAGGCTGTGATCTACAACATCCAGACTGAGAGAAATCCTGCAAAATGACCTAGATTCTTCTACAAATAAAATGCAACGAAGACAGAAACACACACACACCACAGATAGAGTGTTGCAGAAAACCAGACACTGAGGAGTGGAAATCAGCACTCGGAGAGACTAGGAGCACTGTTTATTACACCAGCAGGCACGGAGGAGTTAACACTCAAAATCTCCGGCCCCAACTGGAGGTTGGACATGACTGGGGGTTGGACACGGTCTTTTATGGGGGAATTGGGGTACGGGTGGGGATTGGGCTCAGATCGTAGTGTCAAAGGGAAGAGTCAGAGAAGCAGAAAACCTAATCTATTCAAGGTACCAATCCATTCAAAATACTAATCCATTCACGGTACTAATCTATTCAAGGTACTAACCCACCCAAGGTTTTCAGGTTAACCTGTAGCCCCAGGGAAGGGCAGTAAATTTGCTGGAGGGCAGAAGCCTTAGACAGCTATCAGCCCTGAGTTATTAGTCATAGGGATTTATAGTTTATAATGGAGACACTCCTCCATGATGGAGTCTCACCTGCTTCAAGAGGAGGAACCTATAAGAATTAAAAGATATCCATCAATAGGGGATTTATTTAAATCCCTATTCAAATTTGGGAGGAAAAAACTACCAAAAACTGTAAGTCAATCAATCAATGTTTACAGATACAAACAGTTAAGAGGCTTAATTTCCCTGTTGAAAATATGGAAAGAGATATTTACCTTTTTCTGTTTCAGAATTGCTTTTCTCAAATTTATGAGAGTCTCCAGAATGACTAGGTCAGTCTTCTGCCAGCCTCACTATCCAGGAATGTTTTCCCTCAAGGACCCAGGAGCCACTTTTCGAAATGTAAATATCTAGGGAGATAGGACCCCAACCTACAGATCCCTGTGGAAAGGAAGAGTCTACTTTCCCTGGGGATAAACAATAAAGGATCTTGCTCCAATCTGCAAAACTACTTTCTGTGTCAACTTTGGCTTTTAACACACACGGTCTCTCCAAGTTTCATGAAAACTTAGGATGAACTCTGTGCAATAAAAGTCCCCTGAAAACGTGTGCAGTGGGTTTCCCTTGCTTGGCTATGTAAAAGAGTGAGATTTCTTTCTCTGCAATCTTTTAGAAGATTGCCTGTGATGCACATCATATTCTAGTTTAACACTTATTCAATCATAAAACTTTTTTTCTACTACCTTTTTTTTTTCCCCCTTAAGAATTATTTTTATTATTTATTTATTTCACTTTGACCAGAGAGAGAAGTAAGAAAGCAAGCTACCAGGTCTGGGACTTGAACCATGGTCAGCCATGTGGGAGTCCAACGCCCTTAATCACCATGCCATTTGCTGACCCCCGTGGAGAGGTTTTCTATGTTAAGATTCTGGGACATTACCCAGGACTGGAGTTTGATATGAATTTATTTTAGATGGCAAGCATGGGAGCTCCTTTAGCAATTATAAGAAAAAAGAAACAATATGTCTGTGACTTATTTCAAAATGGTCTGGAGATGAGGTGAAAACCATTGCCATGTAGGGAACCAGCAGTTAGTGTAATGGCTATGTTGCTGGATTCCCACGTAGTCGACCATGGTTCTTGTTCTGGACCTGGTGGCTTAAAACTCACACCGGGCGCGTGTGCATGCGTGCCCAAGATCCCGAGAGGAGAATGGAGGAGAAGGGATTGCGGCGTGACCATCCCCCCTGGGGGTGATTTCTCGCTTTCTGTCTCTCTGTCTCTGTCTGGCGAGCGTAAGCGCCCTATAGCGAAAAACCTCTCAAAAAAAAAAAATTGCCATGTACAGGTGATAGACATTGGGTGATGGATTCGCTAGGTTGGTTGTATTACTGTCTCTACTTTTATTATGTTTGAACATTTCCAGAATAAAAGTTTAAGAGAGAAGATAAATGAGAGACATGTGATATACAAGTTTGGAGGACCTTCCAAGGAGAAATAAGTATTAGAAATAAAGCTTTAGGAGGCATCAGCATACTGACAGTAAAGACATGGAAATGGACAGACTGCCAACCAAGACAGTGTAAGGATCAAGGCCAGTCCTGGGAACACCAACATGTAAGAGGTAGGTAGAAAAAAAAAAAAGAAGAGCAAGCAAATCTAATCTCCAGAATTAAAACCAGAAGAAGACAGTAGCATCAGTTTCAATAAGGAAGGAGTGGCTAACACTATCGACTAAAGTGAAAGTTACATCCTCCACTGTATTAAAAAGTAGGTGTGGGGGGGGGCAGCAGGTGGCATAGTGGTTAAGGTTCTTTATTGCCACATAGCTGACCACAGTTCGAGTCCCAGACCTGGTGTCTTGAAAATCCCAGGAGGTGATTTTTTTCACTTTTCCTGTATGTCTTTGAAGTCTACACACCCTATGGAAAAAAACCTAAGGGGGGGGCAGGTTAGAGACCTCAGCAAAACCCATTTCACTGCAATTGATGAATTGATGACCCAGGAAGCCAGATTTATAGAAAACTCAAGTGTGGAAAGACAGTGAGGAAGCCAGGAATGCAGAACTGAAGGACAACAGAATGACTGGACAATAGCTAGCCGGCTACATGAGACCAAGGGGCGAGGAGTGGCAGGTGGGTCAAATATGCATATTTAATTATTATAGGAGGGACAGGTTAGTAGAGGGAACTTGAGATATAAGGGGATAGTAGGGAATAGCTAGAACAAGGACCCTCAGAAGAGGACAGGAACCTAGATCACAGGGAAATAGTGTGAGTGTGTGTTAGTTGCCCAATGTCTGTTCTTTCCTTCTTCCTTGGACATGATTTTTAGCTGGGAGCTTTACTTCTTGGAATAGACTAAATCTACTAACTTCCCTTATAATGAATGTGGCCATGTGACCAGTCCTGGCCATCGAACAGATGTGTCCTGCAGCAACGTAAAGAGAAAGTTCTCCCTTTATCCTCCCCTTTGTTCATTCTTCCATTCAAAATGCCAGAAATGAGGGTAACCCATCTGGGATCATTAGGCAGAGACCTTGCCCCATTGCATAAGATAAGATTATATCTAGTTTAGGCTGGCAGGTGATGTGCTGGTTAAGGGCGCGGGCCTCTCACATAGCAGACAATGGTTCAAGTCCCAGACCTGGTGGCTTGCTTTCTCACTCCCCCTCCGCTCTCTCTGTCCTTCTCTGGTCAAATTAAATTAAATCAATAAAGTTAAATAAAATAATTCTTTAAAAAATATATTAGAAAAAAAAAAGATTACATCTAGGTCTAAATGTCAAAAAACAGATCCGCCAAATCAGCTGTGGATACTCTCTCCAGACTCTGTTTGCATGAAGTAAAATAAACTTTTATAACTTTATTACCAGGGGAGTTTGGGCTCCTGGGTGGGGGTGAGAAAGCACCTCTATGGGAGTCAGTCATGCTGCAATCCCTTCTCCATTTTCCCCTCCAGCAGAGATTTGGGGTACGCACGCACATACACACACACACACACACTCAGCATGTTTTCCAAAACAACATGTCTGGGATTTGCCACATGGTCAGCCATATGTTATTCAGGAGCTCTAATGACCATGTCACTGGCTGGTTTTTGTCATTGGGCATGTGTGCTCACCAAAAAGAGACAGAGAGAGGGAAAGTGAAGGATCACTCTCAGGGAGTTGGCCATGTTTCAGTCCCTTCTCTGGGTTTTGAGTGCATACACACACACACACACACACACACACACACACACCATCATTTTCAAGCTTCCAGGTATAGGACTCAAACTGCAGTTGACCATGTGTGAGTTCAGCTCCTTAACCACCTCACCCCCCAGACCCCAAACCTATTTTTTTTTTTTGAGAGATCCTCACTGTAGGGTGCGTGCGCTCACCAGACAGACAGACAGAGACATAGAGACAGAAAGCGAGAAATCACCCCCCCGGGGGGATGGTCACGCCGCAATCCCTTCTCCTCCATTCTCCTCTCGGGATCCTGGGCACGCACGCACACGCGCCCGGCATGAGTTTTAAGCCACCGGGTCCGGGACACGAACCGCAGTCGACTACGTGGGAGTCCAGCAACATAGCCATTACGCTAACTGCTGGTTCCCCAAACCTATTCTTTTTTGAAAGCCATTGTTACTTTTGTTATTTTAGGGTCTTATCACATGTAGTCTCATCTATCTAATATCTGAGTGTTAAAAAATAAAAGGAAAAAGCTTAACAAAAATCTCTCTATGGAAAACATATGAACAGCCAAAAAGCATATGAGGAAATGCTCAACATCTCTCATCATAAGGGAAATGCAGATTAAAGCCACAATGAGATACCACCTAATTCCTGTCAGAATGGCAAAGATTAAAGATACAAAAAGTGATTAAGTGTTGGTGGGGTTGTGGTGAAACGGAAACTCTCCTACACTGTTGGTGGGATTGTAAATTGGTCCAGCCACTGTGGAAAACAATATGGAGGTTCCTCAAAGATCTACAAATAGAATTACCATTTGATCCAGCAATCCTATTCCTGGGTATCTACCCAAAGGACAGGAGAATGCTCAGTTGGAAAAGTGCTTGCATATCAACATTTATTGCAGCATTATTCACAATTGCTAAGACAGAACTAACCCAAATGTCCACGAACAGATGAATGAATTGAAAAAGTGTGGCACATATATCCTATGGAATACTAGTCAGCCGTAAAAAACAACAAGACCCTGGCATTTGGTAAAAAGTGGTCAAATACATAATTGATTATTGAGTGAAGCAAGCCAGGCTATGAAGAAAGATATTGTATGTATCTACTTAATACATACTGACTATCTGCACTCTATGGTAGAGATTGAAATATTGGAGGGCAAAAAAGCAGTGAAAATAGTTATGGATGTTGAAGACAGTGTGGAACTGCGGGGGTGGGGTAGGGAAGAATATAGAGAAGGATAGCAAGAGGACAAATACAGAGGCATGACATTTATGGGACACATAAATGGTTTATTACCTGTTGATAATATGTATAGTATTCTCAACTGGATTGGTCTGAAAAGTAGTTTATGTTGGGTAAATTCTCTTTACAAGACAAATGATATATAGTGACTGAAAGTTTAAAAAATTATAATGAGAACAATAATAATATGAAAAATAAAGAAAAGCTATTTGATGATGATATGGATAGTATTATCTTTGTCTTGACTGATACGTATGGTAATCGTGCTGGAAAAAGAAATGTTATACACTATAAAGATATGTGTGATTAAATTTAATATAAAAAAATAAAAATAAAATAAAAGGAACAGGATCTTTGTCCTTACAACTAATTTGAGAGAATGACAGGGAGAAAATTATGAGTTTATACCTGAGTTGGAAAAGCAGAGTCTTGAAGATTATAGGCAAAGATTTGAAATAGCTGTCATGTAAATATAAGACAGAGCGCATAGTCTTCAGAAGTTGTTGAAGTTGAAAATATTTATGATGGTGTGCTCTAAGTTTCTTCTGCCACAGTAACAGCTGAAAAGGCAGTTGACTGGATCAGTCCAGGAGGGTTCCAGTTCTACATGGCCAGAGTAAGGTTCTCGATTACTTCTGCTACTACTTACTGTGTGACCTTGGGAAAGTTGAGTTATGCTACATTATTATTTTTTTAATTCTCAAATTTTATTTAGAGATCAAAATAGTGTGCTAAATAAGTTGAAAAATATCCGAACACACAGTATTGTTCTATCTCTAAGAGGCCAAAACCTGGGCCAGCTTCATGGTGCAGGAGTATTGTGCTGACCAAGAGAAACCATTTCTCACATAGTGACCATGGTTCAAATCCCTGTCCCAGTCAGCCTGAAACATAGTGGGTACGCGCAGGAGTACCCGAGATCCTGTGGACTAGAGGACTGGAGGAAGGGAATTGTGGAGGGTCATTTGGAGGATGCTCATACCACTCTCTTGCTCTTATTCTCACAAGCATGTGCCTGTGTTCTACTGCAAATAAAGGGGAAAAATGATTAGGACCAGCCTTGTGGTCTAGTGGTTAATGAAACAGATAACTACATGGCTAATCATGTAGCTCAGGTCCCAGCCCGTGACTTGAAAAACATTAGGTATATGTATATGAGTGTCCAATGTCCCAACAGGATGAAGAGATGGAGGAGAATGGAATGCAGTATGAACCACACCCTACTGGGAGGGGTGCTTTCTCCCTCTCCCTCTCTCTCATCTCTCTGGTGAACTCAGACACAGTCTGACAAATAAGAAAGAAAGAAGGAAAGAAAGAAAGAAAGAAAGAAAGAAAGAAAGAAAGAAAGAAAGAAAGAAAGAAAGAAAGAAAGAAAGAAAGAACGAACCTTAAAATGACCTTCTTTGTTCTTAGTATATTCTTGTATATTGATTTTTTTTTTTTACTATTTTATTTTTAAATTTTTTAAAAAAAATTTTGCTAGAGGACATGTGTTCTCACTGGAGAGAAACAGAGAAAGAAAGAGAAAGAGAGAAAGTGAGAAAGCACCCATCAGGGGAATGGCCACACCTCAACCTCTTCTATTCTGTTATCTTCTTAGGATTTTGGGAACACATGCCCATCACGTTTTTCAAGCCTTCAGGTCGGGAACATGAATGGGGCAATTGGCTATGTTGAGATCCAGTCACCTGAATCACCATGTCACTGGCTGTGATTTTAAATCATGATTAAAAAAAACAACAACATGTAATGGGCCAGTAGGTGGTGTGGTAGTTAAGATGCTGGACTCCCACATAGCTTCCCATGGTTCAAGTCCTGAACCTAGTGGCTTGCTTTCTCATTCTCCCTTTCAATCTCTCTTTGTCTCTCTCTGTTCAAATAAAAATAAAAATAAAAATAAATAATAATGATTTTTTAAAATAAATAAATAATTCTTAAAAAAAAACACATGTAACATAAAATTTACCATCTTAACCATTTTTAAGTATAATTCAGTAGAATTAAGTACGCCTGTACCATTGTGTAACCATAACCAACATCCACCTCTAGGACTCTTCATTGTGCAAAACTGACATTCTATGCTTATTAAATAATGACTCCCCATTTTTCCTTTCCCCCGAGTCCCTTAATAGGCTTGAGGTTCAATGACATTAAAGCCTAGGTCAGAATTTCCTGCCTTTTGGGGTCTAGCAGGTGGCATGGTGGTTAAGGTGCTGGACTCCCATACGGCCAACCACAGTTTGAGTCCCAGGCCTGATGACTTGCTTTCTCAGTCTCTCTCTCTCTTTCTCTCTCTCTCTGTCTCTCTGGTGAGTGGAAGTGCTCAATAGCAAATTAAAATAATAATAATAACAAAATTAAATAATTCTTTTTAAAAATTTCTGCCTTTTAAAAAACTGACTAATATTCCATTGTACATATGCATTACATTTTGTTTAATCACTCAACAGGTACTTGGGTTGCTTTCAACCTTTTGGCTACTAAGAATAGTGCAAAATTGAACATGGATATATAACTATCTCTTTGAGATCTTGTTTTCAGTTCTTTTTAGTATATATGTAGAAGTGGAATTGTTGGATCTTATAGTAATTCCATTCCTAACTTTTTCAGGAACCACCATTTGTTTTCCACAGCAGCTATACCATTTTATGTTCCTACCAACAGTACACAAGGATCCCAATATCTCCACATTCTTGCTAATATTTATTTTGTTTTTTCGATGCCACTTCTCAGCTCAGGACTCAGCTTCTATTCCTCTACTACAGTGTGGCACAGACAATGTTCAAAGCAATGGACTGGTCAGGTCCAGGACTTGAACTGCAGTCAACCATGGTTCAGTGCCTTAACCACCACACTACCTGCTGGCCCCCACCTGGCATGATTAAAAAAATTTTTTAAAGAATTTTTAAAATTTTATTTTATTCATTCATTTATTTTAATTTGACCAGTGACACACACACACAGAGAGAGAGAGAGAGAGAGAAAGAGCATATAAACTGTGGTTGGCCATGTGGGAACGTCCAGCACCTTAACCACCACACCACCTGTGGTCCCCACCCAGCATGATTTTCAAGTTACCAGGTCTGGGACTTGGTCAGCCATGGGGACCCAGCACCTTCACCATGCCACTTGCTGGCCCCAATCAGTAGTTTTTAATATATTCAAACATCTTGGAAAAACAGCATTAATTCCATGTCAGGTTAACCATCCTCCAAAAAGAAACCCATACCCTTTAGCAATCATTTCTCATTCCCCTCTCCCCAACCACCTGGGAATCACTAATCTATTTTGTGCTTATACATATTTGCCTATTCTGGACATCTCATATAAATGCAATGATACCGTACATGGCCTTTCATATTTCCCTTTCACGTAGCTTAATGTTTTCAAGGTTCATCTATGTTACAACATGATTTTGTATCTAATTCCTTTTATAGCTGAAAAATATTGAATTGCATGGACAGAACACATTTTTCTGATTCATCAGTTCATGAGTATTTGGCTTGTTTCTATTTTTTGAGGGTTATGAACAAAACATGCTGCTGTCAACAGCATGCTGTTTTCAGTTCTGTTAGGTACATATGTAGAAGTAGATTTGCTCAATCATATGGTAACTACTTGTTTAACTTATTGTGGAACTGCCAAACTATTTTCCAAAGTGGATGCACAATTTCACGTTCCTAAAAGCAGTATATGAGAGGGTTTTTTTAAAAAAAAATTTATTTAACTTCATTTATTTTATTTTTATTATTTATTTTAATTTGACCAGAGAGTTACAGAGTGAGACACAGAGAGAGAGAGAGAAAGGGAAAGTGAGAAAGCAAGCCACCAGTTCAGGACTAGAACCACAGTCGGCCCTGTGGGAGTCCAGTGCCCTTAGCTACCACACTACCTGCTAGCCCCTAAAAGCAGTATACATGAGTTCTAAACCCTCTATATCCTTACATTTGGTGGTCTTTTTCTTTTTTCTTTTTCTTTTTTGGAGAGGTTTTTGCTATAGAGTATGTGCGCTCGCCAGACAGAGAGAGAGAAACAGAGAGGCAGAAAGGAGAAATCACCCCCCATGGGGGATGGCCATGCCACAGTCCCTTCTCCTCCATTCTCCTCTCGGGATCTTGGGCACGCATGCACACGTGCCCGGCGTGAGTTTAAGCCACGGGGTCCGGGACGCGAACCGCGGTCGACTACATGGGTGTCTAATGACATAGCCATTACACTAACAGCTGGTCCCTTTTTTTTTTTTTGAGAGAGGTTTTTGCGTTAGGGCACATGTGCTCGTCAGAGAGAGAGAGAGACAGAGAGAGAAGGAAAGTGAGAAATCAACCCCTGAGGGGATGGCCATGCCACAATCCCTTCTCCTCCATTCTCTTCTTAGGGTCTTGGGCACGTATGCACACGTGCCTGGTATGATTTTCAAGTCTCTGGGTCCGGGACTCGAATCCTGGTTGGCCATGTGGGAGACAAGTGACACAACCACTACAACATCTGCTGGCCCCATTGTCTATGTTTTTTTATTACAGTCATCTGAATGAGTATGAAATGATATTTCACTGTAGTTTTTATTTGCATTTCCCTAATGATTATTATGTTTGTGGGCCACTTGTATAACTTCTTTGGAGAAATGTTGCTAATCTTTAAAGCTGAGTTTTCTTTTTGTTGTTCAGTTGTTATAATTATTCATATATTCTGGGATATTCAGATATATGAATTACAAATATTTTCTCCTATTCTATGGGCTATCTTTTCACTTTCTTGGTAAGGGTCCATTGAAGTACAATGTTTTTTATTTCATTAATGAAGTCCAGTGTATGTGTTTTTATTCAACCACTTGTGATTTTGATGATTGATGGGATATCTAAGAAATCACTGCCTAATCCAAGGTCACGGAGATTTACTCCTATATTTTCTTCTAACAGTTTTATAGTTTTAGCATTACACTTAGGACTTTAGTCCATTTTGATCTAATTTCTATATATAGTGTGAGGTGGGGATCCAAAATTTTTTTAAAGGATTATTTTATTTTAACTTTATTTATTATTATTGTTACTTTCCAGTGTGATCAGACAGACACAGAGAGAGAGGGAAAGTGAGAAAGCAAGCCACCAGATTCAGGACTTGAACCACGGTTGGCCATGTGGGAGTCCAGTGCCTTTAACTACCACACCACCTGCCAGCCCCTCAAATTTTTTTTTTTATGTGCAGATATGTTGTTGTCCCAGAACCATTCACAGAATGAAGACTCTTCTTTCTTTCCTTATTGACTTGTGTTCATCAAATAAAGACATCCTTATAATGAGGTCTTCTAGGGAAGCAACAGACAGGTTGAATAATAATACTATGGTGATGGTCTTTGAAGGGGCCCCAACCCTGCTCTGCCCCCTCCAGTGACTGCTAGACTCCTGGTTTTCACTGTGATTGTGGCTGGTAGTTTTCAAGGCTACTGCTGAGCCCAAAAGGGATTGTATGGGAATACCGCAAATGAAAATGACAAAAAGCTCACTATTCTTGCTGTGATTCATTCATCTGTTCAGCTGTTTTTCCTAAGTAAATGCTCCTCAGCTTACTGAATTTTTTGGCTAATTTCCAGAATTCTGAAAAAAAAAAAGTTCCCCAAGTTCTGGGGCCCAGGACTTGGCATAATGGCTATGTCACTGGACTCCCATGTAGTTGACTGTGGTTTGAGTCCCGGACTCGGTGACTTAAACTCACTCTGGGCGCATGTGCATGCGTGCGTGCTCAAGATCGCGAGAGGAGAATGGAGGAGAAGGGATTGCAGCGTTCCCATCCCCCCCCCGGGGGGGGGGTGATTCTCACTTTCTGTCTCTCTCTGTCTTTCTGGTAAGCGCATGCACCCTTATAGCAAAAACTTCTCAAAAAAAAAAAAAACCAAAAAAACAAAAAAACTGATTCTGAACATTTCTGCCAAGGTTTACATTCCTTTTAGGAAAGAAAAATTTTCACTGATGCCACTATATATTGTCTTAAAACAACTTAAATACCCCTGTCAAAATACAGATTTCTGGCTTTTCTTTAAAAACTGTAGATATGGGGACCAGCATTGGCGTAATGGCTATGTTGCTGGACTCCCATGTAGTCGACCACGGTTTAAGTCCCAGACCCTGTGGCTTAAATTCACGCTGAGTGCATGTGCATGCGTGCCCAAGATCCCAAGAGGAGAATGGAGGAGAAGAGACTGCGGCATGGCCATCGCTCCTGGAGGTGGGAGGTGATTTCTCACTTTCTGTCTCTCTGTCTCTGACTGTCTTTCTGGCGAGCGCATGCACCCTATTAAAAAAAAGAACAAAAACTGTAGATACATTATGGGGCCAGCAGGTGGTGTGGTGGTTAAGGTGCTGGACATTCCCACATGGTCAACCACGGTTCAAGTCCCGGACCTGGTGGCTTGCTTTCTCACTTTCCTTCTCTCTGTGTGTCTGTCTTTCTCTGGTCAAAAGAAAATTAATGTATGAATAAATAAAATTAAATAAATAATTCTTTTAAAAACCCTGTAGATACATTAACTGTAAAATAAAATATAAACATTTTAAAAAAATGTAAAGATTTCATGTTGGGTGAATTCTCTTTACAAGCCAAGTGATATATGGTGATTGAATGTTTAAAAAAAATAATGAGAATAAATAATAATAATCTGAAAAAGATGGTGAAAAGCTGTTTGATGATGATGATGATATAGATAGTAAGGTCTTTGTCTTGACTTGCATGCATGGTAATCATGATGGAAAAAGAAATGTAATACACTGTAAAGATATATGTGATAATAATAAAAAAGGTGGGACCAGCAGTTAGCATAATGGCTATGTCACTGGACTCCCACATAGTCGACCGCGGTTTGCGTCCTGGACCCAGTGGCTTAAACTCACACCGGGCACATGTGCGTGCGTGCCCAAGATCCCGAGAGGAGAATGGAGGAGAAGGGATTGCAGTGTGGCCATCCCCCCAGGGGGGTGACTTCTCACTTTCTGTTTCTCTGTCTCTCTCTGTCTGTCTGGCGAGTGCACGTGCCCTATAGCAAAAACCTCTCCAAAAAAAGAAAAAAGAAATAATAATAATAAAAAAGGGACTAGCAGTTGGTATAAGGACTATGTCTCTACACTCCCATGTAGCCGACCCTGGTTTGAGTCGTGGACCCGGTGGCTTAAACTCATGCTGGGCACATGTGTGTCCGTGCCCAGGATCTCTAGAGGAGAATGGAGGAGAAGGGATTGCAGTGTGGCCATCCCCCCAGGGGGGTGACTTCTCACTTTCTGTTTCTCTGTCTCTCTCTGTCTTTCTGGCAAGCGTATGCGCCCTATAGCAAAAACCTCTCAAAAAAAACAAAGATTAAAAAAAAAAAAAAAACCAACCTGGAGCTGTAAGAGTTGAGCTGATGACCTATGCCTGCCTTCCCAAGGCAACCACTGGCTAGAGCTTAGTAATGGCGTTTTGTTCCCTGAGTATTCTAAACACCTTTCTGACTCAAGGTCTTTGCACTCATGCTGCCTACTTGAAATACTGTTCTCCCAGACAGTCACAGCCTCCTTTCCATTTCTCAAAAGTCTGCTCACCTAGCAGCTTCTCAGTGAGGCCTCCCCATCTACCTATGCATCCCTGGCACTTGCTGTCCACCCACCTTTGCTTTTATTTATTCTATGGCATTCATCACCACTGGACATGCTGTGTGTTTCTTTTATGTCCATTTCCAATCTCCTGTTATTAGAACAAGAATTCCATAACAGGGAATTCTGCTTTATTCACTACTCTATTTCCAGCACCTGGGACTTATTACTCAGTTATAAATTCATATCTACAAATCAGTGAGTGAATAAACTTGTTACTGTTTTTAGTAACTAACAGCAGTTCTTGAGAAAAAGAAACCTGAAAATAATTAAACAGCTTTGATATGAGTTCATATTAATTTTGATATTAATTCATTCAACAGGTTTTGACAACATATACAGTTCTGTAACTGCCACCATTCTCAAGATATAGAAAACAAAAAGTGATTTTTTTTTTTTTAAGTCATGGTAGCACATTAAGGTATGTCTATTTATTACAGTCAGGGATACCTAGAACTTGAAAATAACTCTAAGCTAAAAAAACCTTGATGCTGCTATTTTCCAAAGTCAAGTTCAGGAACATGATGATTCAAATATCAAAGCCCTCAGGTCAGCAGGTGGTGTGATGGTTAAGGGCTTTGGACCCCATATGCCAACCACAGTTCAAATCCTGGACCGGGTGGCTTGCTTTCTCACTTTCCCCCTCTCTCTCTCATTCTGTCCCTTTCTGGTCAAATTAAAAATAAATAAATAAATAAATAAATAAAGTTAAATAAAATAATTGTTTTTTGAGAGTTTTTTTTTTTTTTTAACTATAGGGCACGTGTGCTCACCAGAAAGCCAGAGAGAGCCAGAGAGAAAGACAGAGAGAGACAGAGAGACAGAAAGCGAGAAATCAGCCCCCAGGGGGGTGGCCATGCCACAATCCCTTCTCCTTCATTTTCCTCTTGGGATCTTGGGCACGCATGCACATGCACCTGGCGTGAGTTTAAGCCACTGGGTCTGAGACTGACCATGGTCAACTACATGGGAGTCCAGTGACATAGCCGTTACACCAACTGCTGGTCCCAATAAAATAATTCTTAAAAATAAAGTTAAATAAAGTAATTCTTAAAAATAAATAAATAAATAAATAAAATAAACACTATCTTGGGTCCTTGATCAGCAGTTGTTGCAAAAGCAAACCAGATTCCTGTGTCTCAGTATCAACCAAAGAGATTCTTTCTTTACTATCTGACAGAGAACCAAATGGAACAGAAAGAATAAATGTCCTTAGCCTGGTTGCGGGGAACCAGAATAGCTTCCAGATGGCGTCCTGAACTCTACTCTTGGACTGGTCACAGTGGTAAGTCCATGTAAACAGCTGCCCCAGTGGCTGTCGCTTCTTCAATACCACAGCAGTGTCAAATTACCATAAGGACATGTTACCACGGCTATCAGAGCTAACCAGAATTCAGATACACTGCTTCTGTGCCTTGCCAGAGCAATTCATTTCTCTGAGGCCCTCTTTAAGAGGGGGTTCAAGCCAGCAGGTGGCATGGTGATTAAGGGTGCTGGACTCCCACATGGCCAACCATGTTTTAAATCCTGGACCTGGTGGCTTGCTTTCTCACTTTCTCTCTCTCTCTCTCTCTCTCTCTCTTTCTGGTCAAATTAAAACAAATAAAAAGTAAAATAATAATGATTTTTTCTTTAAAAAGGTGGGGTTCAAAAAGTTCTCGAGGTGGCGTAGTGGTTAAGGACGCTGAACTCCCACATGGCCTACCACAGTTTGAGTCCCATACCTGGCAGCTTGCTTTCTCACTTTCTTGCTCTCACTCTTGCCCTGTTACTCTCAGGTCATATTCACATAAGTAAGTAAATAGATAAAGTTAAAATAAAATCATTCTTTGGGAACCAGCAGTTAGTGTAATGGCTATGTCACTGGACTCCCACGTAGTCGACCGCAGTTCGCGTCCCGGACTTGGTGGCTTAAAACTCACGCCGGGCACGTGTGCGTGCGTGCCCAAGATCCGGAGAGGAGAATGGAGGAGAAGGGATTGCGGCGTGACCATTCCCCCTGGGGGGTGATTTCTCGCTTTCTGCCTCTATGTCTCTCTCTGTCTGTCTGGAGAGCGAACACGCCCTATAATGAAAAAACCTTTCCAAAAAAAAAAAGTTCTCGAAAAAGTTAGACGAACATAAGGGTTTATTTTGGTGCAAAAAATGTTTAAATCCATGCATAGGTTTTTCATGATTCCCATTTTTTATGTACTCTTTGAAGACCCCTCACATATTCTACAATAAATGGTTACCTGAGAGAACCACTGAGTGTCCTTACTCAGCACAGGGAAATGGAAAAAGCACAGACCCTAAGTCAAATCATTCATTCAAAAAAACAGAAAGGTAGCTGATACCATGGCAACATGGAGACAGCCTGTGACATTAGAGCAAACGGCAAGGAACAAAGGATTCAGGGAAGTTACCTTTCTGCAAGTCGTCTCTCTTGAAATTTGACACGTGCTGCCTAACTGAACGTGTGCAGGAGGACTTATTTTGGTATTGTTTAGGAATAAAGCAATTAAAGCTTCTCTTGGTACTTTTCTCTAATATATTCCAGGAGATTAGCCAAAGCCATGTGCTGGAAATCTGCTGAGTGCCACAATCTTATTAATATGCAATGAGATTCTATTTCAGACAGCTGGCGATACTGGGCTACCAGTCAGCTAGAGCAAGGATATAACTGTACAACTAAAAATATTTGGAGAAAATGAAAGAGAAGACCAAATAAGCTGAAGCTTCACTCTCCCTTTGAGTTAGAAGTTTAAAGAAATAGTAGTAGAGGAAATAGTATTTAAATGAGAATGGCTTCCCCCAGGTTGGAGTGGAAAAATACCAAGAGCTGAGACAGGAAAGGAGGTCTACAAAGCCTGAGTAAGAGAAGCTGTTACAAGTCTGCCCATCCTCCTCATTCAGCAGCCTCTGCTGAATATTATAAAGGTTTCCTCTGTACAAGGCTGAACTGCTTCTTGTCACAAGTCCCTTCAGGCAGAAACTAGAGGCAGTGTAAGCAATTTGAGTAATGCCTGGCCCAGTTAATCGGATGGGCTGCTCTAGTGTTTTCAAAACTGATTACCAGAGATTGCTGTCTTCAATGTAAAATTATTCTTTTAAAAAGGCAGAGTGTGTACACAAAACTTTAAGGGATAGTATCCTCATTTGTAAACAGGATAAAAACTTTCTATTAGGAAACTTGTGATGCAATAAAAAGACCAGATCATAGCAACTTTCTCTTTTTTTTTTTTTTTGGAGAGGTTTTCGCTATAGGGCGGGTGCGCTCGCCAGACAGACAGAGAGAGATAAAGAGACAGAAAGCAAGAAATCACCCCCCAGGGGAGATGGTCACGCCGCAATCCCTTCTCCTCCATTCTCCTCTCGGGATCTTGGGCACACATGCACACGCACCCGGCGTGAGTTTTAAACCACCGGGTCCGGGACGTGAACCGCGGTCGACTACAGTGGGACTCCAGCGACATAGCCATTACGCTAACTGCTGGTCCCTGTTTCTGAGTTTTGGGTATTTAATACAAGTCACCCATCCATATGTAGTTGAAGGTATATGAAAGACACTTCAACTTAAGGTGATTTAAGTGACATCATTATTCTCTTGTGTTTTCTGAACGGAAAAAATTAGCAGAGGAGATTTCAGAGCAAGAACAGGGAGGGGATTTATAATTCACCTAGATTCTGTGTTGCTATCTCTAGGACATCCCTTCTGCCTCACACCTGACATTTATAGTACCAGAAAAAGTACATGAATGGCCCTGAACAACAGTGAGAGACATTTGGGTTAGACATAGGGGAGAACCTTTAATACTTACAAAGGTATTAAAATAGGCCAGCAAGGTTGGTATGGTGCTTAAGGTGGCTGGATCCCCCATAGCCAACTGTGTGGTTCAAGTCCCAGCCCCATAGGCTTGAAAAATACTCTGGGGGCATACGCATGTGTGCCCAAAATCCTGAGAGGAAAATGGAGGAGAAGGTATTGCAGTGTGGTCATCCTCCAGTGAGTACACATGTGCTATACAAAAACAAAACAACAACTAAAAAAAAAAAAAAAAGAAAGAAATTTGGCAACCTGTTCCTAAAAGAATTCTCTACTGCTATAAAAATGGCATTTATCTTTTGATCAGACTTACTTCTGGTCCTAAAATCTTAGAATACTATTCTAATTACAAGAATGCAACTTTGCCTGTGATTATCTGGTGTGTGTGTGTGAAAAATACACGCATCTGGGTCCTACCTCAGACCTAATAAACCAGACCTTTCCATGGAGGAACCTAGGAATTTGAATCTGTAACTCAGGTGATTTTTATAATCAAGTAAATTTTTAAAACACAGACTTGGGGCTACAGGTGGCATAGTGGTTAAGGTGCTGAATTCCCACATGGCCCACTGCAGTTTCAGTCTTGGACCTGACAAGCAGCAGCTTGAAAATCACACCGGGCACATGTGAGCATGTGCACCCAAAATCCCAAAAGGAGAATGGAGAAGGGACTGCAATGTGGCCATCCCCCCAGGGGGTGGTTTCTTACTTTCCCTCTCTATGTCTGTCTCTGCTGAACGCACACACCCTGTGGCACCCCCCCCCCAATAACCCACACAGATCTAATCCTTGCTTACAGTAATACAAAGCTATTAACCATAGAGAGGAAATGAATGATTCAAAGAGAGGAAACCAGTGAGACTGATGAATCATAAGCACCTCATGACTGAGTTAGGAGAACTAGGATGTTAGGGGGAAAGGTTGAGTCTGTGATTAAAGTGAAAACTACATTCTTGGCTCCACCCTACCTTCACCATCAGCTTGATGAGGCAAGTCCTGCCTCCCTCTACCTCCTTACCCTCCACACACTTACACTTGCAGCAAGACTTTCCCGACAACTCCCGGATGGATCTTAAGTTGCAGATGAGATCAAAGGAGGATCAGAAATGTGGCAGACTGTTTCCAAGAATACAGTTGACACTGCATCCCTGGTTAAAAGACCTAAGCCTCCAAACTGATCTTTTCCCAGACCTGCACAAATATCCAAAATCCAGGCACTTACCCAAACTGGAGAGCCTTTTCATCAAACCAGCTTCTCTGATAGCAGCTGGACCATATTCCACTCCTTTTCTTTTCTGTCAGTCAGACAAGTTACAGCATTAGATGTGAAGAAAGACCACTGGAGAAAAATCACTGTGGTTCACAAAAACACAGAAGTGCACTACATTGCACTTAGTTCTGAAAACCTGTGACAGCGTGCACCAGCCCTTCCATCCAATTGTTCATCAGCCAATTGCAGTGGAGGGAGAACAACCCCATCACTGGCAGTGAACCCCCCTCCTAAGCCCCTTTGTGAGAGGATGAGCACGGCCAAGACAGGGGAGAGGCTGAGCCGGGTTAGGGTCTGGTGGTTGGGGTGTGTGTGTAGCTGGGTCAGGGAGGGCCTCTAGACCGGTGAGCCCTCTTCCCCGACCGCGGGGTTTTCTTTCATTGAAGAGCGAGCACAACAGCTCCTCCGCCCTCCCGCCGCTGGAGAGGGCAGCGCCAGTTTCCTTCGGTGGATCCTGAAACCATAAACCGTCGGCCGCTCCCTTTGACTGCCTCTCTGTCGATTTTCCCCAGGGTTTCTGGCCGGTTTCTCCTCCTCCAGCCCCTCCATAGAATCCTCTCGGTCCGCCCGCCTCCACCACCTCAAGCTGGACCCACCGCGCTCTCGCTCTTTCTGGGGAGGCCCCAGAAACTCTCAAATCGCTGCCAACTGCCCTCATGGCATACAGGGTACCTCCCATCTCCCCTCTCCATCTTCTGTCGGGAAAATCCCATGTGCTCCCCCGGTGCCCAGTCGCCGGGACACGCCAGCTTTTTCCCCTTGCGGTTTTTCCCTCCTCGCCTCCCGGCCTGTCACCCACCGCCGCCTTCTCCAGGCTTTCGGGGCCGGGGGATCCTGGCCCGCGGTGCCAGCTCCCATTTCTCACCTGTCCCTGTGAGAACGGGGCTCCGATCACAGCCACGGAGTGGACGGATTTCTGCAAGGCGGAATGCACTTGCGTCCGGAGGAGACGCGAGAGGTGGCTCCTCAGGGACATGATCGGCAGCGCAGGGAACCGCAGAAGTACAGGCTGTTCCGTGCGGCTGCGGCTCAAAGCCTTCAACAGGCTCCGCCCACTGCTCCCCTGGCCCGGGGCACGCCCCTAGTGACGTCACCTACCCGGCCCGAGCTCGAAGCCGGGGACACGCCCCTGGGGCTGGCCAATAAGGGCGCGGTGAAGGACAGGTGTGTCTCTTCGAGCCAAGCGACCCCGGCCTGCCAAGTTCGCCAACTCGGCTGAACGCAGCGTCTGTTCTCGAGTCTTCACACACAGGCGTCCGCGCCGGGTAGGTGCTCTTCTACGGGAGGGCTAGCTGGGCTGGGCCTGGTATGGCTGGACCCCACATGAGTTCAGCTGCCTAGACAAAACCAGCATTCCTCTGCTCCGTTCCATCTCAAAGCGCAAAGTCCAGGAAACACCTTTTTTTTTTTTTTTTTTTTTTTTTTTTTTTTTTTTTAATTTATTCATTCTTTTTTTTTTTTTTTTAAAGGTTTGTGCCACTGGGTGCGAGCGCTTGCTGGTGAGAGACTGGGAAAGCGAGGAAAAACCTCGGAGAGGGAATGACCACACCTTTTCTCGGGATTTTGGGACACACGCACACGCCCCAGTGTGATTCTCAGGCTGGTGTGTCCAGACTGGAATTTAGGTTAGCCATGTGGGAATCCAGCAGTTTCACTACCAGCACCACCTGCTGTTCCACCCGGAAACACTCTTGCCTCACGCTGGGTGTGTAAGGTTGGGAGATCAAATATAGATTGGACTTGTTAAGTCTTCAGGTTTTCTTTTCTTTCTTTTTTTTTTTTTATTTTGAGAGAGATTTTTGGTGTAGGTCGCGTGTACTCGCCAGAGAGACAGAAAGCAAGAAATCATGGGACCAGCAGTTAGTAATGGCTATGTCGCTGGACTCCCACTTAGTTAACCACGGTTCAAATCCCGGACCCCCGGACCCGGTGACTTAAACTCACGCCGGGCGCGTATGCGTGCGTGCCCAAGATCCCGAGAGGAGAATGGAGGAGAAGGGATTGCGGCGTGGCCATCCCCCCTGGGGGGTGATTTCTCACTTTCTATCTCTCTGTCTCTCTCTGTCTGGTGAGCGCACGTGCCCTATAGCAAAAACCTCTCCAAAAAAAAAAAAAAAAAAAGAAAGAAAGCAAGCAAGAAATCATGGGGATGGTCATGCCTCAATCCCTTCTCCATTCTCCAGGGCTCTTGGATACCCCAGTGTGAGTTTTAAGCCACTGGGTCCAAGACTTGAACCACCATCGATTACCTGGGAGTCCAGCAATGCAACCAGTATGCCATCTGTATCTGCTGGTTCCCCAAGATTTCAGTTATTTTGAATGAGGTTAAGATTTACAAAACAATTGTTTTCTAAATAGATGTTTTCAATTATTTATCTGAATAATGAGATGATTAGTTATTAAAACTCAAATATTACAATGTATTTAAATTTTTATTTAGTTTTTTTTTTTTTAGGTTTTTGCTGTAGGGTACATTTGCTTGTCAGAGATAAACAGCAAAAAACACATGAGAGAGAGATCACCCCCCCACTACCACGCTGGGGGACTGTTACAGCACAACCCCTTTATTCTGCTCTCAGGATTTTGGGCATGCTTGCACATGCACCAGGTATGTTTTACAGACCACCTGTCCTGGAGAACTGGAGCCATGAAGTTGACCATGTGGGATTAAGTAGCTTTAATCACCACACCACTGGCCTGCCAGATATTGTAACTTTTGTTCAGTTCATTGTAATTATCTTGCTATTTTTCTTTATATTACCTATCACCTTATCCAATTTTACCCCTTTATTACGTTTTCTTAAGTTAAATTGGGGGAACCAGCAGTTAGCATAATGGCTATGTCGCTGGACTCCCATGTAGTTGACCGCGGTTCGCGTCCTGGACCCGGTGGCTTAAAACTCACACCGGGCGCGTGTGCGTGCGTGCCCAAGATCCCGAAAGGAGAATGGAGGAGAAGGGATTGCGGCGTGACCATCCCCTCTGGGGGGTGATGTCTCGCTTTCTGTCTCTGTGTCTCTCTCTGTCTGTCTGGCGAGCACACGCGCCCTATAGTAAAAACCTCTCAAAAAAAAAAAAAGTTAAATTGGCAGATTGTGGGGCCAGCAGGTGACATGGTGGTTAAGGCGGCGTTGGACTCCTACATGGTCAACCACAATTTGAATCCTGGACTTGGTGGCTTGATGATCACACTGGGCACTTGTGCATGCATGCCCAAAATCCTGAAAGGAGAATGGAAGAGAAGGGATTATGGTGTGGCCATAGTCACAGGGGGTGATTTTTCATTTCTTCTCTCTCTCTGTCTCTCTCTCCCTCTCTCTATCTCTCTCTCTCTGGAGAGTATAGCATCCTATGGCAAGAACCTTAAAAAAATAAAATGTGTTCACCAGACCAGCAGGTAGAGTGGAGGTTAAAGCACTATATCCCACATGTCTGACTGTTCAGTTTGAATTCTGGACTCGATGGCTTAAAAATCACGTCGGGCATGTGTGTGTGTGCCCAAGGCCCAAACAGGAGAATGGGAGAGAAGGAATCGTGGTATGGCCATCCCCCTGGCAGGTGATTTCTCATTCTTTCTCTTTCTCTAGTGACGCATGTACTCTATAGCAAAACAAAACAAACAAAAAAGCACTTATTCACTCCTTGCCAGTATTTACTGAGTGCCTAGTATATGCAAAGCATTGTTAATAGAGATGGAGACAGATAATAGCTCATCACTGACAGTGCTGATATTCTTCTGGAAAAGACAAAAAAATAAATAGGGGCCATCAGGTGGCATGGTGGCTAAGATGCTGGACTCCTACATGGTCAAATGCAGTTTAAGTCCTGGACCTGGTAACTTAAAAATCATGCCAGGCACATGTGTGCTCATGCCTAAAATCTCAAGAGGAGAATGAAGAAGAGACTATGGGGGAACCAGCAGTTAGCGTAATGGCTATGTCGCTGGACTCCCACATAGTCGACCGCGGTTCCTGTCCCGGGACCGGTGGCTTAAAACTCATACCGGGCGCGTGTGTGTGCGTGCCCAAGATCCCGAGAGGAGAATGGAGGAGAAGGGGTTGCGGCGTGACCATCCCCCCTGGGGGGTGATTTCTCGCTTTCTGTCTCTATGTCTCTCTCTGTCTGTCTGGCGAGCGCATGCGCCCTAC
>NW_006160128.1:2573629-2574976 GCF_000334495.1 Tupaia belangeri chinensis
AAGAGACTATGGCATGGCTGTCCTCCCTGGGCAATGATTCTTTCTCTCTGGTGAGTATACACACCTTACAGCGAAAATCTGGAAAAAAAATTTTTTTCAGAAAACAGTGTTGTTAAAGAAGAATTTTTTTTTCTTGCCTTAGGGTATATGTGCTTACCAGAGAGTGAGAGACAGACAATGAGAGGGAAAGTGAGAAATCAACCCCTAGGGGGAATTGCCATGCCAAAATCCCTTCTCCACCATTCTCCTGAGATCTTAGGCATGCATGTACACATGCCAGGCATGATTTTTAAGCCACTGGGAACAGGACTTGAGCCATGGTTGGTCATGTGGGAGTCCAGTGACATAACTGCTACACCATAGACTGGCCCCTTCACTGATACTGTTAAAATATAATAAGGAAGACTTCATTCAGGAAAATCATGATAGGTATAGGCACTACTGGAACAGGGTCTTTCAGTAAGGGCAAGAGATTGGGTTCAAATCCAAACACAGTCTGGATGACTGGGAATGTTTAGCCAAAGAGTAGATTAGGGTCAGTGGATGGAAAATTACCAAGAGAAAACATTGAGGGTAAGAAGGATTCTGGCTAAATCCACCTAACAGGATTCTTGTTGAAGTCAGGCCAGAATTATCAATCAGACATTACCTGGAGGATGGTGGAGGGTGATCAGATATTGAGGTTCTTTGCTAAAACTGGATTTTACAAGGAAGCACTGAGATGGAAGCACTAGCAAACAATTCAGAAGCCTGACTGGCTTAACCATCATGTGCAACAGTGCTGGTTCCTGCTCAGCTAAACACAAATTTTGAGTGGGGAGGCTGTGGATTAGAAATAAACATAAAAATAAAGACACACAAGTATAGAAAAGTGATGGGTGGGCCTGACTTCTCTGAATGAGAAAAACTGTGACCAGTAACTAGCCTCAGGTTTATTCTTTTAAAGGGCAAAAACGGGAGGGGGGGGGGACAGAAAATGGAATGCAAAACTAGTTGCTTTAGGATGTAAATCACCTGAAGATGTGAAAACAACTGGTGCCATGTAATTTCTCTGATCTTTTGGGGCGAAATCTGATAAACATATGTGGCTTCCTTTAGCCTAATACTGCCTTGCAGCATTGGGTCTTGTGTATCAACAACAAAAAGGGGAACCAGCAGTTAGCGTAATGGCTATGTCGCTGGACTCCCACGTAGTCGACCGCGGTTCGTGTCCTGGACCCGGTGGCTTAAAACTCACGCCGGGCGCGTGTGCGTGCGTGCCCAAGATCCCGAGAGGAGAATGGAGGAGAAGGAATTGCGGCGTGACCATCCCCCCTGGGGGGTGATTTCTCGCTTTCTGTCTCTATG
>NW_006160128.1:2575402-2577562 GCF_000334495.1 Tupaia belangeri chinensis
GTTGATCTCTTAAAGGTCTTTTTTTTTTTCTTTTTTTCTTTTTTTTTTTTTCTTTTGCCATAGGGCACTACACTCACCCAAGACACAAGACAGTGAGAAAGAGAGAAATTATACCCCCTCCCCGGGGAGGGGAGGAATGGCCACACTGCAATCCCTTCTCTTCCATTCTCCTCCTGGGAATTTGGGCATGCATGCACACACACCTGACATGATTTTCTTTTCTTTCTCTTTTTTTAAAAAAATTATTTTAATTTTATTTATTCATTAATTTTTATTATTCATTTATTCATTAAGCAGATGGTGTAATGTTTACATTGCTGGACTCCCATGTAGTTGACCACAGTTCTGGGCCTGGTAGCTTAAAAACTCATGATGGGCTATGTGTGTGCATGTCCAAAATCCTGAGAGAATAAAGGAGAAGGGGTTGCAGCATGGCCATCCCCCAGGGAGTGATTTCTCACTTTCTCTCTCTCTGTCTTTCTGGCGAGCGCATGCACCCTGGAGCAAACAACTCTCCCCCCCAAAAAAGTTTATTTAGTATATAGCCCCTGCCTGGTAGCTAAGGGAGTCAGGTCGCACAAGACTGACAGTGTGGTTCAAGTCTGAGCCCTGGCAGCCTGAAAAACACACTGGCACATGTACATGCAAAGCCCCAAATCCCAACAGAATTGAGAGATGGAGAAGAGGGGATTGTGGCAAGACCATACCCCACTGAGGTGTCCTCTTTCTCCTTCTCTGATTAGCACATGCACCCCTAGCAATGAAAAAAAAAAAATCATATAGAGGGACCAGCAGTTGGCGTAATGGCTATGTTGCTGGACTCCTATGTAGTCGACCGTGGTTCGAGTCCTGAACCGAGTGGCTTAAACTCACGCCAGGCGTGTGTGCATGTGCGTGCGTGCCCAAGATCCCAAAGTGGTGTTTGTGCACAGTCTCCGCCCCGGGGGGGGGGGGGACGGTGATTTCTCACTTTCTGTCTTTCTGTCTCTGGCGAGCGTATACGCCCTATAGCAAAAACTTCTCTGAAAAAAGAAAATTATATACAAAGAACTACTAGCCATTTTCACTGGATTACGAAACAACAGAATAATAGTAAATAAACTACAGTAAGTTAATACAATGGGGAAATACATATCTTTCCTTCCCATTGTTAGGTTTATGGCTGAGACCTTTATAAGGAAAAACATATTAACATGAGAAATGCATACAGATTGATCTAATGTAAGTTTTAGGTGACATGGGAACATGGGAGTCTTTAAAATAAATGAATATCTCCTTCCCCAAAATGGGTAAAGTCATTATATACACACACACACACACACATATATAACTTATTTTATTTAACTTTATTTAATTATTTATTTTTAAAATTTGACCAGAGAGCAAGAGAGAGAAAGCAAGAGAAAGCAAGCCACCAGGTCCAGGACTTGAACTGCAGTCAGCCACATGGGAGTCCAGTACCCTTAACCACCACGCCACCTGCCGGCCCCAATTCATATTTTTTTAGGTTTTTGCCATAAGGCATGTGTGCTCACCAGAAAGAGACAGAGATAGTGAAAGGGAAAGTGTATCTCACGCATGGAAAAAAATAAACTTAAAAAAAAGAAGCTTATAAAACTGAAAATGAAGCCCTAGTTCTATCCATGAAGCCCAGATTAAGAATTCTAGGACTAGAGCTTCCTCCAAAACATTAACAGTGCTTATCTGTGAGTGATGAAAAGATGGGTGGTTAAAAGTTCTTTTGGTTTTTTTTTTCTGTATTTTTCAAATTTCCCACAGTAAGCAAATACCACGTTCATAATCACAAACTATATTATATATACAAAAATAAAAGAGGCATATTACTTGGTCAGATTCAGGGCAGAGACAAAAGTGGGGGGAGTAATACTTGAAGAAAATACTTTAGGCGGGGACCAGCAGATGTCATAATGGTTACATCGCTGGACTCCCACCTGGCTGACAGTGGTTCAAGTCCTGAATCCAGCGGCTTGAAATTTATGCTGGGAGTGCGTGTGTGTGTGTGCCCAAAATCCTGAGAGGAGAATGGAGGAGAAGGAGTTGTGGCACTGCCATCCTCCCAGGGGGTGATTTCTTGCTTTTTGTCTCTCTCTGGTGAGTGCACATGCCCTATAGCAAGAATCTATCTCAAAAAAAAAAAAA
>NW_006160128.1:2595191-2598052 GCF_000334495.1 Tupaia belangeri chinensis
TGTGGGCTGGGCAACGCCCGGGGGGGGGGGGACGGTGATTTCTCACTTTCTGTCTTTCTGTCTCTGGCGAGCGTATACGCCCTATAGCAAAAACTTCTCTGAAAAAAGAAAATTATATACAAAGAACTACTAGCCATTTTCACTGGATTACGAAACAACAGAATAATAGTAAATAAACTACAGTAAGTTAATACAATGGGGAAATACATATCTTTCCTTCCCATTGTTAGGTTTATGGCTGAGACCTTTATAAGGAAAAACATATTAACATGAGAAATGCATACAGATTGATCTAATGTAAGTTTTAGGTGACATGGGAACATGGGAGTCTTTAAAATAAATGAATATCTCCTTCCCCAAAATGGGTAAAGTCATTATATACACACACACACACACACATATATAACTTATTTTATTTAACTTTATTTAATTATTTATTTTTAAAATTTGACCAGAGAGCAAGAGAGAGAAAGCAAGAGAAAGCAAGCCACCAGGTCCAGGACTTGAACTGCAGTCAGCCACATGGGAGTCCAGTACCCTTAACCACCACGCCACCTGCCGGCCCCAATTCATATTTTTTTAGGTTTTTGCCATAAGGCATGTGTGCTCACCAGAAAGAGACAGAGATAGTGAAAGGGAAAGTGTATCTCACGCATGGAAAAAAATAAACTTAAAAAAAAGAAGCTTATAAAACTGAAAATGAAGCCCTAGTTCTATCCATGAAGCCCAGATTAAGAATTCTAGGACTAGAGCTTCCTCCAAAACATTAACAGTGCTTATCTGTGAGTGATGAAAAGATGGGTGGTTAAAAGTTCTTTTGGTTTTTTTTTTCTGTATTTTTCAAATTTCCCACAGTAAGCAAATACCACGTTCATAATCACAAACTATATTATATATACAAAAATAAAAGAGGCATATTACTTGGTCAGATTCAGGGCAGAGACAAAAGTGGGGGGAGTAATACTTGAAGAAAATACTTTAGGCGGGGACCAGCAGATGTCATAATGGTTACATCGCTGGACTCCCACCTGGCTGACAGTGGTTCAAGTCCTGAATCCAGCGGCTTGAAATTTATGCTGGGAGTGCGTGTGTGTGTGTGCCCAAAATCCTGAGAGGAGAATGGAGGAGAAGGAGTTGTGGCACTGCCATCCTCCCAGGGGGTGATTTCTTGCTTTTTGTCTCTCTCTGGTGAGTGCACATGCCCTATAGCAAGAATCTATCTCAAAAAAAAAAAAAATACTTATCCTGCATGAAGATGAAGATATTGAACCTGACTGTCATCCAAGAGCCAACAGGTGGTAAGATATTTATGGAATTCACTTGTTTTTTTTTTTTTTTTTTCCCTTTTAGATAAAGACAGGGATCCCTGCTAGGGTCTTGTCATCTGAGATTCTCCTCTGCAGACCTGCCGCCAGCCAGGATCATGGGCCTGCCTGGTGTTCAGGTTGAACACGATTGCAAACTTGGCCTTCCCATATGGTTCCAATATCACACAGCAGAGCCCTTCTGCCTATATCATATCACAGGACCTTTGGCACTTATCCTCATTCAAAATGGGGTCAACTCTTTATATTTTTAAAGTTTATTTTATTCATGACAGTGCATGCAATTACAAGAGAAAGAAGAAGCACCCTCAGCAGGTTCCCATCTGGCCTTTATACCCTCTCCCCAGCCCTCTAGCCAGTCAGGATCCCAGGTACATAAGCCAGGCGCGGTCCAGGTAGACCTGACCAGAGATCCGAGTGCTCAGTTGGCCTCCAGTACAGCAGATGACTACACACAGGCCCAGCCACCCAGGATGGACTGAGATCAACTCTTTAATACATGATCCTGACTCAGGGCTGAGGAACCACAACTGTTTTAACAAGCCCCACAGCCACTCATGGGCCACACCTGAAGTAAAAAGGGTGTCCACAGGCCACTATTACCCAGGAGCTTTGAAATTGTATGGTCTGTAACTTCTGCACCTCCCACCCCTGCTTACCTCCCAGCCAGGACTTGTTTGCTGACTTCATGCTCTAAGCAGTGGTCTGGGAGAGAGAACTCGCAAGCAGTGAAATCGAAACTTCTTACCAGGCCCCACAGCAGCCTCCTGGATCTGATCTTCACCCTACTTCCCCAACTTCCAACTGTTTTCCTTACTAGCCAGCCTCTCTTGCTTTTCGATCCCTCCAATAAGCCAACCTTGCTTAGGTCCAAGGTATTTGTCTTTCTTGGTCCTGTTTTCCAGCAAATTCCCCTTCCATGGCTCCCCCAGACCTGTCTAGCTTGGGATCGTCGTTAAGTCCAGGGTCTCTTACTCAGATATACCTATCCTGACTGCCAATCCTTCCCTGCCGGTTCCGTACATTATTGCCAAACGCAGTCTCTGAAGTCACTTCCACAGCATTTCTCTTGCTAGGAAGGAAGCTACTCGAAGGCAGAGACCTTGTCCTTATTTTTCACTGCTGCATCCTCAGCACCTACAACTACTAAGCAGAGAGATGAAAGAATGAGTACCTGTGCACTGTCTACTTGAGGCTCACTGGCTTAGAAACAGAAATCAGTATGTCGAGACGAAGCACGTTAACAGCGGCTTTAATCTGTCCTCTGAATTGTCGGACCCTCTACGGGTCTCTGGAAGAGGATCATCAGAGAACCTGAGCAGCATTGGGACTTGAACTTAACCCAAGACACCTGCCAGGCTCTCGGCGCGCTACTGCGGCTGCGCGGAGAGGCGGGACTGACCCCGCTGCCGGAAGCGGCCTGGAGCCGGGGCGACGGCGCGGGCTGGCGAGCGAGCGGGTCATGGAGGACGAGCGGAGCTACTCGGATATCTGCGGCGGTCGCCTGGCCCTGCAGCGCCGCGACTACTGCGCCTG
>NW_006160128.1:2598183-2612334 GCF_000334495.1 Tupaia belangeri chinensis
GGCGGCCTGCGGGCTCGTCACACTCTGCGAGGTACCCCGGGCCCTGCGGCGCTCGGACGGGGCGGCGCTGGTTGGGAGAGCCTTTGGGGGGTGTCGAGCTCGGACCTGGTGGGGGACCCTCCTACGGTCGTAGGCCGGGAGCGCGGGAGCTCGCCGGTCCGGAGACGCGCTCCCTGTTTAGGGAAGTGAAGCCCCTCCCGGGTCGTTGCTTCGCCCTGTGCGGACGCCGGGTGCATCCAGGTCTGGCCCGGCAGCTACAGCTTTTCAGTTGCATGTGCTCTATATAGTGATGCACGTAGTAATTTAATTTCAGGAGTTCGAGAACTGTTAGGTAGACCGTGCGCCTCCATCGCTTACGGTGCCTCAAAGGTATCCCTGTGACAGCACCTTATGTCGTCTTCTGGAAACTGGCCGCCCTGCGAATCAGTGTGTGTGTGTACTGTGTATGGGTACAGCGTATGATTCTTCCTCATCTCTGTCTTTCAAGGCATCTCTGTTCTAAAGTCCTTCCCCAATTTCCGGTACTTTCTAAAGAACTACGAAATTTCAGACATGAGTGATTCCTGTGCTCAATTTCAGACTCATCTCTATTTTCCCTGAGCTTCAGTTTTTACATCTCTAAGGTGGGATTAATATATGTCGTACCAACGTCACAGTATTGTGAAGGTGCAATAATTTTCTGACAGCGCCCAAATGAAAAGAACCACTCTAAGTACCCTTGTCAGGGTGAGTTCTAGTTTCCTCTGTAGTGCCCTGAATTGAGTATGTTATTCCAAGAGTGATTTGACTAGAGGGCCGGCAGGGGGCGTGGTGGTTCAGGGCGCCAGATTCCCACAGGGGCGAGTATGGTTGGAGTCCTGAACCTGGTGACTTCCTCTCTCATTCTGTCTTGCTGGCTTTGTCCCTCTCTGGTCTAATTAAAAATTATAAATAAATAAAGTTAAATGAAAAAGTAATTCTTTAAAAACAAAAGTGAGCTGACCAGACCTCAGTACAACAGGACTATTTGTTTCTGTCATTTGGATATTGTTTTGATTACTGCATCTATTAGCTTTTTTGCCATTAAAGTATATTTCAGAGCATGATAATTTAGCATAGGAATAGAAGAATTAAGACGGCTTTGATTTGTACCAAATTGTATTTAAAAGTGTTACTTCTCACTTTCCCTCTGTCTCTGCCTCTCTTTGGCCAGTGTACCCACCCTAAGGCAAAAACCGTTTAAAAAATTTTGTTTATAAATCAGTTGAAATGATTAAGTTGACTTGACAGACCTCCCCTCTAATTTAATTGATAATACAGTGGAATACATTCTTAAAAAATAATTATTTATTTTAATTTTATTTATTCATTTATTTTAATTTTACCAGAGAGACACGGAAAGAGAGAGGTAAAGTAAGAAAGCAAGCCACCAGGTCCAGGACTCAAACCGTGGTCAGCCATGTGGGACTGTCCAGCACCTTAACCACCATACCTCCTGCTGGTCCAGAATAATTTTTTTTTTGAAGAGAGATTTTTTGCTATAGGGTGCTTGCACTCATCAGACAGGCAGAAAGACAGACAGAAAGTGAGGAATCACCATGCCACCCCGCTGGAGATGGCCACATCACAACCCTTCTCCATTTTCCTCTTGGGAGTTTGGACACACAAGCACACACCCTGCATGAATGTCAAGTCGCCGGGTCTAGGACTTGAACCTTGGTCGATATTGTGGGAGTCCAGTGACGTAACGATTATGCCATCTTCTGATCCCTTCAGTTCAATTTTAATACTAGCCTGAGTTCTAGCTATGTGTGGTCATATGAAGAGGAGGGAACAGATATTTATTAAATGCCTGCTGAGTGCCAGGTGCGTTACTGAATTCCTTAGAAGAAAACTATGACTCAGAAACAGTGGTACAGCCAGCTACGTTGGCGCAGTGGTCACAACACTCCACAATGCAGAGGTCACATTAGGTCCTGGGTTTGCTTCCCAAGGTCTTGTTATACAGTGCTGCTCAAGCCCATATGTGCCAGTTATCCTGGCTGGCTGGGGCTGGAGATAAGAGTGCAGTGAGAGGATCTTATTCTGGTGCCTGGCTCCCCAGCTCCTGATCTTTTTCTGTCTCCCTCTCTCATAGAAGAAATAAACTAAAAAAAATAATAATAATAACTTATTCAAAGTCCCGAAGCTAGTAGATGGCACATCTGGACTTCAAACTCAGAGCTGTCTGACTCTGAAACCTCTTCTTTTTCATTGTACTATAGTATAACTGATCTTAGTCATACTGTCAGACCACATTTTAAAACAAGTTTTTTTTTTTTTAAGAATTATTTTATCTAACTTTATTTATTTATTTATTTAAATTTGACCAGAGAGGGGCAGAGAGAGAAAGTGAGAAAGGAAACTGCTAAGATCAGGACTCGAACTGTGGTCGGCCATGTGGGAGTCCAGCACCCTTAATCACCACATGACCTGCCAGCCTCAGAAATCATCCCTAAGTTTTAACTATACCTTTTTACTACAACATGAGTCCACTTACACAATGAATTGTTATTATTGAACGCTACCAGATTGCTTAGATATTGTCAATAAGAAGGAAGCCTTTATTTATTCTTACTTACAAAATGCTATTGAAGATGCAAATATGTCCTTAAAGGATCTTTAGGGGAGCAAATTTGGAGGAAAGGAAAATAGATAAGGGACTGAACTGTGAGAGAGAGAGAGCGAGAGAGGGAAAGTGAGAAAGGAAGCTGCCAGGTCTAGAACTTGAACCATGGTTAGCTGTGTTGGGAGTCCTGCCCCTTAATCATCATGCACCTGCCAACCTCCAAAATAATTCTTTTAAAGAATTATTTGTTTTATTTATTTATTTATTATTATTTTTCAATTTGAGGAGGGAAAGAGAGAGGAAGGAAACGTGAGAAAGCAAGCCACCAGGTCCAGGACTCAAGCCGTGGTTGCCCATGAGGGATTCCAGTGCCTTAACCACATGCCACCTGCTAGCCCCAGAAGTTTGTTTTTATACCAGCTGTCTTCTGTGCTCCTCTTTCATCCTGTTGTATCCCACTTTCCCCAGTCAAGTGCCTGGGCTGGGATTCAGTGACCTCATCTTCCTTTAGACTTCATGGCAATAGTTCCTAAGGCCTCTGTGTACCCAAATTCCCTACCTTTCTTCCTATTTAAAACTGTTCATGAGAGTAGTAAATGTCTGTAGTGAAAAGAAATTTGGTTGAAGGAATTCAGTCAGATACATAACTTAGCCCCAATCCAAGGAATTTCCACATTCCTTTGTTAGACTTCTAGACAGAATAATGAAGTATACAGAAAAAATGCAAGGATTAGTGAAGTTTTGGGTAGGGATTACTTACCAAAAAGCTGGCATGGCTCTAACCCCTCAGTACTTACTGTTCTTTGCTTCATTCCTTCCTGGTTTTGAATTCACAGTTCTATCAAAGTTCTATGTTTTTACCTTATTTATTCCAATATTAGAATATTTCAACTAAGTATATCTGTCAATAACTATTGCCTCCTCTGTACCAATTAAATCATACACTCTTGAAGGTTTTTTTTTTTTTTAAAGTTTATTTCTTCTGAGAAAGAGACAGGTATCCCCAACAGGGTTGTCAGATCATGATTTACCCTTAACCTCAGCCAGCCACTATCATGGGCATGAACATGTGCAGCAACCCAGGACCTTCCCATGTGGCTTTGGCACTGTGGAGTACTGAGTTATTGCTATACACAGCAGCTGGCCCTTGAAGTCTTCATGAGATGTTCTTGTGTGCTTTAAGATCTTTCTTTCTTTTTCTTTTATGAGATTTTTGCTACAGGGTGCGTGTGTTCACTGGATAGACAGAAATTATTGCCAGTCCGGGACTCAAAGAGCATTCAACTACGTGGGAGTCCAGTGACATATCCATGATATTACCTGTTGGTTCCTATTATTATTTTTTTTTTGGAGAGGTTTTTGCTCTAGGGCGCGTGCGCTCGCCAGAAAGACAGAGAGACAGCGAGAAATCACCCTCCAGGGGAGACGGCCATGCCACAAATCACTTCTACATTCTCCTCTCGGGATCTTGGGCACGCATGTACACGCGCCCAGCATAAGTTTAGGCCACTGGGTTCAGGACTCAAACTGCGGTTGACTACATGGGAGTTCAGCGACATAGCCATTATGCTAACTGCTGGTCCCCCTACTATTATCTTTAATTTGACCAAAGAGAGAAGAAAGAGAAAATAAGCCATTAAGTTCAAGACTTGAGATGCAGGTGGCCATATGGGAGTCTAGTGCCTCAACCACCTTGCCACCTTGCCAGCCCCAAACATTTTCTTTATTTAACTTTATTTTTATTTATTTATTATTAAATTTTTTTTTTGGAGAGGTTTTTGCTACAGGGCTCGCCAGACAGACAGAGAGAGACATAGAGACAGAAAGCGAGAAACCACCCCCCAGAGGGGATGGTCACGCCGCAATCCCTTCTCCTCCATTCTCCTCTTGGGATCTTGGGCACACACGCACACGCGCCCGGTGTGAGTTTTAAGCCACCGGGTCCAGGACGCGAACCGCAGTCGACTGCGTGGGAATCCAGCGACATAGCCATTATGCTAACTGCTGGTTCCCTATTATTAAATTTTGATGAGAGAGGGACAGAGTGAAAGTGAGAGTGAGAGGAGAAAGAGAGAGTGAAAAAGAGAAAGCAAGCTACCAGGTCTGGAACTTGAACCACCGTCGGCCCTGTGGGAGTCCAGTGCCCTTAACCACCACAGCACATGCCAGCCCCAACATTTTCTTTAAAAGACAGAGTAGTAATTTTACTACTGTTGCATGTTATTTTTTTTTTCTTTTTCTTTCTATAACCTGTAAAACAAGTTTTTTTCTTTCCCAAGAGAGATTTTTACTATAGTGCATGTACACTCACCAGAGACAGAGAGAGAGAGAGACCACTCCCCAGGGGGATGACCATGCCACAATCCCTTCCCTTCCATTCTCCTCTTTGGATTTTTGGGCACACACTCACATGAGTCTGGTGTGTGTTTCAAGCCACCAGGTCGTGGACTCAAACCAGAGTTGCCATGTGGGAGTCCAGTGCCTTAACCCCTTTGTCACCTCCTGGCCCTTGTAAAAAAAATCTTAAAATAATTATTTGCTTAAGGTAGGCCAGACTAAAACAGACCATAGGCCCAAACAATTTGCAGATCCCTGATCTAACACTGAGTTTTAGGGATAAAGTAGAAAGGTACTGTCTATAATAATGCTGGAACCAGTTAGTAAATAAAATGGTAAAACAGATTTAGTTCACGAATTGCTGCAATAGGGAAAAAGTGAGAATTGACCTCAATTCTGAATACAGCATGGACAAGTGAAAATATATAGTCAAGAAGCAGCGGGGAAGGGTCAGTAGGTGGAAAATAACTAAAAGGATATATCAGGGGCAAGATGGGATTCTGACTAACTCGACTTGACAGGATCCTTGCTGAAGGCCAGATGATCAAATGCCAAGTGTTGGAGGACTCTCTTTAAATTGACTCAGCAAGATTCTTACTACAACTGGGCAACGCCAGCCCAACAAAAACAGATGCCATAGTTGGGGCCTAAAAGGCTTCAGGAGCCTGACTAGAGTTTGGTCAAGGAAATCATCTTTCAGTATAAAGAATAAGAAGATACTTCTTTTTTTAAAAAAAATTTATTTAATTTATTCATTCATTTATTTTAATTTGACCAGAGAGAGCAGACACACACACAGAGGGGGAAAGTGAGAAATCAAGCCACCAGGTCCAGGACTCGAACTGTGGTCAGTCATGTGGGAGTGTCTAGCACCTTAACCACCACACCACCTGCTGGTCCCAGAAGACACTTTTTGCCTTCAAGAAATGAGTTTCAATTAATGAATTTTTTTAAAAAAGAATTAATTATTTAATTCTACTTATTACAATTATATTTTAATTTGTTGTAGGGTACATGCTCTCATGAGAGAGAGAAGGAAGAAAGTGAGAAAACAAACTGCCAGGTCTGGGACTTGAACCATAGTTAGTCATGAAGGAGTCTAGAGCCCTAACCATCATGCCACCTGTTGGCCTTGAATTTCTTTTTATTTTTTAAAAATTTGCTATTGGGGTGGGTGCTTAGGGGTGTTGAACTCCCACATGACTGACCATGGTTTGAGTCCTGGGCCTGACTACTTGCTTTCTCTCTTTCTCTCTTTCTGTCTCTTATTCTGTCCCCCTCTGGTCAAATAAAAATAAATATTAAAATAATAAAAATTAAAAAGAAAAGGGGCATGGTACTGCCAAGAGGAAGTATGTTGAGTTTCTCTAGGGTGCCCCAGCAGTGGGCCACTTTTGCTTGAGTATGGTATCTCTTAGATGGGAAAATGCAGCCCCCTGGGAAACTCGCTGTTATGGCATCCACAAAGCTTCAGGGATTACGTAAACCTGTGTACCATCCACTGAGTGACTGTGGGGATCATGTTGTCACAATGAACACAAGACACATTGCATTTTTTGGAAATAAATGGGAGCAAAAAGTATATTCCTCACATACTGGCTACTTGGGTAGATTTAGACAAGTAATAGCTGCTCAAACCAAAGGGATCCAGTGGCAAATATAAAATTAGCTATTTATGACATGCTGCCAGAAAACCTCCACAGAACACTGATGTAAAGGTTGCATCTTTTCCCTGATGAGGATATTCCAGAAGATATTCTGAAGAATTTAGTGGAAGAGCTACCTCAACCATGAAAAGTACCCAAACGTCTAGATGAATACACACAAGAGATAGAGGCTTTCTCAAGAGTGTGGTCTCCACCTGAAGACTATCGGCTATAGGAGAACGAAAATTGCAGAAAGTAACACTACAGTGATTGAAATTTCTTGCAGATGCACTTCTCTAACCTATAGGATAGTGATAGAACCGCTATAGTTTAGTATTGGTTAAAAATTGCTGAATTATGAAAGGTCAGGAAAGGATATTCCTCAACAGGAAATTGTTGAAAATATACTGCAGCCATGTGCCAGGTAACTTTTCAGTCAATGAGAGACCACATATACCAGATGGTGGTCCTGTAAGATTACAGTAGGCTGTACCATCTAGGTTTGTGTAAATGCATTCTCTGAAGTTCCTATAGCAATGAAACCACCTAAGGATGTGTCTCTCAGAACTTATCCCCATTAAGCTACATGCAGCTGTGTTTTATAGAATTGTTTTACTATGTAATCTGATCTGAATTGTATAATGGTGATAAGAATAAAATTGTTGCTTTCCCATTCTGGACCGCGTTGGGTCTACTTGTTGGTCTCTGCGATCTGAAAGTTGACAACTTCTTTGCGTCCGGGAGGCTGCTCCCAGCGACGCTGCAATCGTCACCATGCCACAAAACGAATATATTGAATTACATCGTAAACGCTATGGATACCGTTTGGATTACCATGAGAAAAAGAGAAAGAAGGAAAGTCGGGAGGCTCATGAACGTTCAAAGAAGGCAAAAAAGATGATTGGTCTGAAGGCTAAGCTCTATCATAAACAGCGCCATGCTGAGAAAATACAAATGAAAAAGACTATCAAGATGCATGAAAAGAGGAACACCAAACAGAAGAATGATGAAAAGACTCCACAAGGAGCAGTACCTGCCTATCTGTTGGACAGAGAAGGACAGTCCCGAGCTAAAGTACTTTCCAATATGATTAAACAAAAACGGAAAGAGAAAGCGGGAAAATGGGAAGTCCCTCTACCCAAAGTTCGAGCCCAGGGAGAAACAGAAGTGTTAAAAGTTATTCGAACAGGAAAGAGAAAGAAGAAGGCATGGAAGAGGATGGTTACAAAAGTTTGCTTTGTTGGAGATGGCTTTACTAGAAAACCACCGTGTTATCACCAAAGGTACTGTCATTGAGGTGAACGTGAGTGAGCTGGGCCTTGTGACACAAGGAGGCAAGGTTATTTGGGGGAAATATGCCCAAGTTACCAACAATCCTGAAAATGATGGATGTATAAATGCTGTTTTACTGGTTTGATAGCAGTTGCATACAAATAACTCCTTCTAATTTTGAAGATGATACACCATCTGGAAAACCATCATGACTGATGTTTCTGAATATAGCTGGTCTTACATGTCAGCAGTCATCAAAAGATTATTTATTAAATTGTACAAAAACATTAAAGTGGCCTGGTTTTACAAAAAAAAAAAAAAAAAGAATGAAATTGTTTTTCCTGGCCAAAAAAAAAAAAAAAAAATTAAAAAGAAAAAATTTGCTATAAGGTGCATGTGCTGGAGAGAAACGGTGAAGAGAAAGAGAGATGGAAAGTGAGAAGGCACACTCCAGGGAAGATTACCATGCTACAGTCCTGTCTCCTCCATTCTCCTCTCAGGATTTTGGGCATGCATGCAAATGTGCCCAATGTGCTTTTCAGGCGGTTGGGTCCAGGACTTGAACCATGCAGTCTGTCATGTGGGACCCAGCTGCCTTAACCATCATGCCACTGGCTGACCCCAGTCTATGATTTTGTTCTATATATCCTTTTGTGTATATGTATGGTGTCAAGGAGTGGGATATATTTTCTTCTGAGGGACCATAAGAGAAGATCTGGGCCCTTAAGTTGTAATTTTGGAAGAAAAATTTTTAAGATTGGTATGAAGGTAGAGATTTAGTTGATGGAGGTCCTCCCTACCAATCTATCCACTTGCTGTTTGTGTCTTTTGCACTATATATATATATTTTTCATAATACCTCAGAGCCCAGATAAAAGTGATTTCCTCTTCCTCCATTCATGCTCCCCTCATCTGTTCAACTCACAGAACAAAGGTTTTTTTTAGCATTGCCAAGAGTTGACTCATTGTGAAGCACAGATATATATGCAGAGGACCACTTGGTAATCTTACTGCCTGTGTCTGGCTCTCTCTTCAGAACAGCATGATCTTGTCTGCTGCCATCTTCATCACCCTCTTAGGCCTGCTGGGTTACCTCCATTTTGTGAAGATTGACCAGGAGAGTCTGTTAATCATTGATTCCCTTGGTATCCAGATGACTTCATCTTATGCTTCAGGCAAAGAAAGCACCACCTTCATAGAGATGGGCAAGGTCAAGGACATTGTCATTAATGAGGCCATTTACATGGTAAGTATTTAAGAGGTAAGTGTAGAGGTCTCTCTGGAGGAGGTAGCCAGTTCATGGGATATTCTTGTATCTAAACTGAGCTTTAATGTCTAATAGTCCTTGATATCACAAAATTAAACTTGAGGACACCGTATTGTTCCAGTGCTTGTTGTGCTTTCTTTTTTTGACTGGTATGTTTGTAAACTATAAAAGCGAAAATTATATTGAGAAAATTGTATTGAGAAGATTTTTATTTATTTTTCTATTCTATTATAGTCTATTCTTTCTTTCTTTAGACAGGGTCTTGCTATGTCTCTGTCCTTTCTCAGCCTCTCAAGTAGGTGGGACTACAGACACAAGCCAGCATACCTAGCCTTTAAGGTGGGCTGGGAGTTGAACCTGGATATCCCATGTAGCCTCAGCCTGCTGCATAGCAGTGTCATCCAGCACACATCCCAACCAGCACAGGCTACCACAACCAGTACACTACTCTGGTTGGGTCAGTGCTTATAATTTTAGAGATGTATCAGGTTTTCATAGATAGAGAGTCAAGATTTCAACTTCATCTTCTGGCCCAACTTCAAAATCATCCCTTATGCAGGGTTGGCAGATGGCATGGTGGTTAAGATGTTGGACTCCCACATGGCGACCACTGTTTGAGTCTTGGTGGTTTGCTTTTTCACTCTCTCTCTCTCTGGTCAAATTAAATAATAAATAAAATTAAATTAAATAATTATTTGAAAAATCATCCCCTTTTTTTTTTTTTTCTTTTTGTCTTGTTTTTTGAGAGATTTTTGCTATAGAGTGCATGCACTTGCCAGAGTTACAGAAAGCAAGAAATCATCCGCCGTGGGGATGGCTACGTTGCAGTCACTTTTCTTCCATTCTCTCTCAGAATTTTGGGCACACAACGCACACACACACACATACACACACACACACACACACACACCCCTGGAGTGAGTTTTAAGCCACTGGATCCGGGACTTGAGCTATGTTGGACTATGTGGTAGTCTAGTGATGTAACCATTACACCATCTGCTGGTCCCTCTTTTCTGCCTTTTTTTTTTTTTTTTTTAGAGGTTTTTAATATAGGGCGCATGCACTTGCCAGAAATACAGAGACAGGAAGACAGAAAGCGAGAAATCACTCCCCAGGGGGGCTGGCCACGCTGCAATCCCTTCTCCTCCATTCTACTCTCGGGATCTTGGGCACGATCTTGGGCATGCACGCACACGTACCCAGCGTGACTTTAAGCCACCAGGTCCGGGACTTGAACAGCGGTCGGCTACATGGGAGTTCAGCGACATAGCCATTACATTAACTGCTGGTCCCGTTTTTTGCCTTTTTTAATTTAAAGAACAAGACTCTCCTTATTCTCCTCTTTAGAACCTATCTAGTGTTCTACTACTCAGTATGATTTATGAAAAAGTTTTCATCCTTGAAGAGAATGAGTTTCACTTAGACTGTGCTGTTGGTTTATTTTCTTACAGCAGAAGGTAATTTACTACCTCTGCATTTTACTGAAGGATCCAGTGGAACCTCATGGGATATCCCAAGTAGTACCTGTCTTCCAGGTGAGCACAGAACACTTGCCTTTCTTTAGTAAAATCCTCTATCTTTTCCTCCTCCTGCACATCCATTGCCACTTAGGTTCAGTAGGTACAGAAACTTTGGTTGTCACAAGATTAAAGAAAAATTATTTTCTATTATAATTCAAAATATTGTATTAAAGTTTATTAATAGTTTTATCAATTTTTTTTTTTTTTTGGAGAGATTTTCACTGTAGGGTGCGTGCGCTCGCCAGACAGACAGAGAGAGACATAGAGACAGAAAGCGAGAAATCAGCCCCCAGGGGGGATGGTCACGCCGCAATCCCTTCTCCTCCATTCTCCTCTTGGGATCTTGGGCACGCATGCACACGCGCCCGGCGTGAGTTTTAAGCCACCGGGTCCGGGACACGAACCGCGGTCGACTACGTGGGAGTCCAGCGACATACCCATTACGCCAACTGCTGGTTCCCTAGTTTTATCAATTTTTTAAAACATTCGTTTGTTTGTTTGTTGTAATCTTCAAGCTGCCAGGTCCAGGACTCAAACCACAGTTGGCCAAGGGGAAGTCTAGCACCTTAACCACTACATTACCTACCCACCCAATTTTATAGACTTTTATAGTATTTATGTGTTTAAGATTGGGCTTCAGAGATTGGCAAACTTTGCCACATTTTGGGAATTTGTGTTTGTTTTTACATATGCAAAGACATTTTAAAGTTATTAAATTTGCCAGGTGTGTGTGCGTGCATGCGTGCGTACATGCCCACCCAAGATCCCGAGGGAAATGGAGAAGGGATTGAGGCGTGGCCAGACCCCCAGGGGTGATTTCTCACTTCGTCTCTTTCTTTTTTTTTTAATTATTTATTTATTTTTATTCATTCATTCATTTTAATTTGACCAGCAAGAGACACTGAGAGAGGGAAGGGAAGAAAGCAAGCTGCCAGGTCTGGGACTCAAACCGTGGTCAGCCACGTGGGAGTCCAGCACCTTAACCACCATGCCACCTGCTGGGCCCTCACTTTGTCTCTTTCTTGCGAGCGCATGTGCCCTTTAGCAAAACCTTTCTCCCACGTGAAAAAAAAAAAAAATTCAGGACCTTCAACTGTAAGAATAAGCAAGAAGGGGGCCGCAGGCAGTGTGATGGTTAAGGTGCTGGACTTTGTGCCTTAACCACTTGGTCAACTGTGGTTTGAATCCTGGAGTTGGTGGCTTGCTTTCTCACTCTTTTTCTCTGATCAAATTAAAACTAATAATAGGGATAGTATAGTGTTTAACTCGCTGGACTCCCACACGACCAACTGTGGTTCGAGTCCCAGACCCAGTGGCTTGAAAATCACGCCGAGCCGAGTGCATGTACATGCATGCCCAAGATCTCAAGAAGAGAATGAAGGAGAAGGGATTGTGGCATGGCCATCCCTCTTGGGGGTGATTTTTCACTTTCCCTCTCATTGCCCCTGTTTCTTTCTGGCAAGTGCACATGACATATAATAAAGACCTCTCAAAAAATAATAAAAAATAAAACTTTAAAAATAAAAAAGAACAAGCAAGGGGAATAACAAGGATGGACATTCGAGAAGTATCACAAGTTGTTAAATAGTCTTCAGAGGTAAGAGCAATTTTATATGTAAATTTTGAAAATTATTTCATAGTGAAATTTAACACAACCAAAATCAAAACAAAAAATCACAAAAACACATCAGATGTACACATGCCTATGTGTATTCAAAATTCTGAAAGGATGGAGAAACAGAGAAGAAGTTCGGTGAGACCACACCCACCTTGGGGGTGTAGCTTTTCCCCCATCCCCACAAGTACACATGCCCTTTGGCAATTTAAAAAGACAAAAGGAAATCCATATATGGGAAAAATATATGTAGCAATTTAAATAAATTAAATCCCCACAGGGGGGTGGCCACGCCACAATCAATTCTCCTCCAGGGATCCTGGGCATGCACACACGTGCCTGGCATGAGTTTAAGCCACCAGGTCCAGGACTTGAACCACAGTCGACTACATGGGAGTCCAGTGACGTAGCCATTATGCCAACTGCTGGTCCCAGGAGGTCATGAAATTTAGACAAATTTAAAAAAGTAGTTTTATTTGAAATTGGCAGAATTGAATAGAGAGACAGAAAGAAAAGGAAAGTGAGAAAGCAAGTTGCCAGATTTGGGACTCGAACTGTGGTTAGCCATGTGGGAGTCCAGCCTCCTTAATCACCACGCCACCGGCCGGCCCCCCAAAAGTAGTCTTTTTATCTCTCTCTTCACACTATTCACAGGCTGGGTTTGGCCCTGCTTGGGATTCTTCCCAGCAAGGTGCTTTGAGGCCTGAACCTCCTGCCTCTGAACGCCATGTAGACGCTTTGTGTGGATGAGAGATTGAGGCTGGATACAGCACCACTCAGCACTCTGGTGTTCACCTTGACTCTGCATTTCTCCCCTTTGATATTCAGAGTGCCAAGCCCCGGCTGGACTGCCTGATTGAAGTGTACAGGAGCTGCCAGGAGATCCTGGCACACCAGAAAGCCACATCAGCAAGCCCCTGAGCCCCAACATTTAGAAGGCCAGTGTTGTCTACCATGGGAGATGGCTCCTAAGCCTCAGTGGCTGGTTTATTTTCTGCACTCTGAACCATCAGGTGGGCACAGTCCTAGGAACCAGTGTGGATGCAGTGGATCTCAGAGCCAGAGAGCAGGTGACTGGAAATCTAACCCAAGGTGTTTCTGTGTATTAAAGTGTTCACCCTGTCAGGTTTTACCTACTTTAGCAACTGGGGGAAGACCTTAAGATTTTGATACAGTGTTAAGGTAAAGTGCAAGGTGTACATTGTGAAATTTCTAGTTACATGCAAATTTATTTTGTATTGAAATTTGTGGAGCAAGACAATGGGAAACTGACATCTGATCTCCTGAGAAAGGTACAATTTCCACCTGCCTAGTAACCTTTTATAAAGTTAAGGGAAAGTAGTCAAGACCTTCAGGTACTGATTAGCCCGAAGAAATAACCTACAAAAGACTAGTGTCTACCTACCTAACTCTTGTGTTCTGTACAAGGTTAATTTATTATGACTTTTAATAAACAGATCTCTTTCTAAAACATATGCAGTAATTGATTCACAGGTAGCTGCTTTTTATTGATGAACATGATCATGGCATTTCAGTCATAGGTCTCAAGCACATTAACACTTTCCTGTTACTCAGGATTTTCTGTCACTTCAAAGCCACTTTTGCCAACAAGGATGAGTAAAAGGCCACACAGAAATTTGATTTTGGTTTACAGACATGGAATTCTCATGTTAAAGAAAGATTAAGAAGCAAGTTATAGAAGCCTTTGTTTCAGGGCAGTTTCTTCTGTATAAAATTAATAAACTAAGGGAGGATTCCTGAACGATTGGGAAGAAAGACGGTGGAAGAAACAGTCTGACCCTCAGATTCAGTGTGAACACAACTCCATTCTTATTCTTTCTTTAGAATCGTAATTTTTTAAAGAGAATTATTTTATTTAACTTTATTATTATTATTTTCCAGTTTGA
>NW_006160128.1:2612606-2630750 GCF_000334495.1 Tupaia belangeri chinensis
GGGAAAGAGAAAGCAAGTCAACATGTCCGGGACTCGAACCGTGGTCACCCATGCGGGAGTCCAGTGCCTTTAACCACCATGCCACCTGCTGGCTCCAGAATCCTAATTTAAAAAACCTCCCTGAGTATATACAGTATATATGTCCTCAGAGATACTCAAGATGTTACAGAATCAGAGCTATGATCGCTGCCATTTTTACCAGCCCTGGAAGGGGTATCCAGGAGCCTGTGGTCCATGTGACGTGTTTGAGGTAGAAAGGTCATAGGTAGATCCCCAAATCCTAGAAGGAGGGGAGAGGCAGGAAGAGAAATGGCTATGAATCTACCTGCCAAAGTCAAGTTCATTTACAAGAGGCAGAGACTCTGGTGTGCTCCTTTTTTAAATCATGCTTGTCAGTTTAAAGGATGAGAGAGAGGACACTTCATCAGCTGAGGTGTTCAGATAAACTAGTTCCAGCCCTACAGTTTTGCAGTGCACAGCACACACACTGCTGGGGATAAAGCCTTGGTTCTTGGATAATACTGCTAAACCCATACAGGTTATAGCACTTCAGTGACAAATGGAAAGACTGCCTTAGAGCTTTGAAATAAAACTCAGTTTCACAGATATTAGAAAATCAGAGTATGAACTCTTTCGTCCCCCCCGCCCCCAACCTCATTACAAAATGGTATAGACAATATCATTTCCTCTGCACTCAAATAATGTCTGAGTTGAGGTGGGTATTACAGCGTTATCAGGAAGGCAAAAGGCCAGGGCAGATATTACATGCATGCCTCTGCCCTCAAAGCAGTTCCCGGCAGAAGTCTGCAGGAGCACACCAAGGCTCATGAGCCTGGGGAGGAGTCTCTTGTGCTCCTAACTCGTCCTTGGTAGACTCAGCAGCAAAAAGCAGAGTGCGTTTGCTTAGTCGTTCAAATGATGGGGAAACGATGATTACCTACAGCATTGGGTATATGGTGCATAGACATCACTGAACCCTGTCCAGTTGTTAGGATGAGATTAAACCTACTACCTGCTCTTGGCTGGACAGTGTGTGGTTCTGAGTTCAGTTTACAGTCCAGTGTGAAAGAAAAGAGCTCCAATCTTAGCAGAGATAGCATGTTGTCCTGCAAAGACAGGACCTGTTGCCCCAGAGGAGCACTGCAAATGCCTACTCACCATGGCAAAATTGAGTCGATTCTGTTATCTCTGGCCCTGCCAACACCTTTCCCATTTGGGAAAAGAAGTCCAGTGTTAGTGAATTCTAGGCTTTTTTCAGAATTCAGGTGAACTAGAAATTTTAGTCCTATTCTCTTCAGGGATGTTCAGAAAACTTCAAGTATAAATCCCCACATAAGGACCATGTGTAGTACAGAAACTAACAACTTCCCTGAGAGTATCAGTGCAGACATTCCTGACTTACAGCACTGATGCCCTCCATCACGATGGGCCATCCCTGTCTATGTCTAGAATCAGAAAGCATCCAGAGTCAGTACTGTGGAAAAAAGAGTAAGTGGTTTCTGTACTGGTCTGGATTTTTAGAAGTTGGGCCCTGGAATATTATAAGGCATCTAGAGAGTGAAGGCTTCATAGACACGGAAGTATACATTTCACATGACAAACAGGGAGTGGGGCTGTTAGACCCATCACAGTAGTATCATACTCCTGGATATATCTTTCTCATCCTGGAGGCACCAAGGGAAAGGAGTAGAAGTATTCACAGCAACGTTGGCCCCTTGGTAGCACAGGGAACAGAAGCAAAGAACTGTCGTCCATCCAGTTCCCATGGGTGGTGGGCTGCAGCCAGGCTGGTGGAGCTGTTCACAGTTCCAGAGCAATGGTTCATGTAGCTAGCCATGATGAAGGTAGCTTCTGCAATCTAAGGAGAGGTCAGAGAAGCAAAGGAATTGAACTAGCCTTGGCTTGAATCTTAACCTTTCTCAGTTACTAGCTGTTACATAAGGCACATAACCTTCCTGGGCTCCAGTTTTTTCTCTTAAAATACCCACCTAGGAGAAAATGTCCAAAAGGGACCATAACTGAGAGGTTCAGAGGCCCAGGGTAATGGGTACCTGTTGGTTTGAGGATCCTTTGGGATGCATAGAACCCTCCCAAGGAAGGAGGACCAACATTCTGCTCTGGTTATTGCCATGGCCAGGAAAGGGACCTTTTCAGGAAAGGGGTCTGTAATGTCCTCTTTGACAAGGTGGTATTAAAGAATTATTTAATTTTATTTATTATTATTTTTTTAAGACTTGCACTCACCAGAGAGAATAAGAAAGGGAAAGTGAGAAAGTGAGGTCTGGGACTCAAACCAAAGTTGGCAATGTGAGAGTCCAGTGCCTTAACCACCATGCCACCTGCTGGCCCGGGCAAGGTGGTATTAAAAGGAGGAGGTTTGGCAAACGCCAGCTTTAGGATTAAATGTGAACAAGAGTGTGTATATATATATACATATATATACACATACACACACACACACGTGTATTTTATATATATATATATATATATATATATATATTATATGTGTATGTGTGTGTGTATGTGTGTGATGTGTGTGTGTATATATGTGTGTGTATATATATTAGTTTTTGCTATAAAGTGCATGTGCTTGACGGAGAAATCACCTCCCCCTCAGGGGGATGACTACACCATGATCCCTTTTTCTCCATTCTCCTCTCAGGATTTTTGGCACACCCACACACACGCCCAGTGTGATTTTTCAAGCCGCTGGGTGCAGGACTCAAACTGTAGAATTAGCCATGTGGGTCTAGCTGCCTTAACCTCCGCACCCCCTGCTGGCCCAAGATACATACATATTTTTTCATGAGGTAAAATGGTACCTAAGTATACCTTCAGAAGGAGGCTTAGAACAATAATCAGAACTTAGGTTTCTGAGCCTTTGTAATTATTACCCTTGTTGGTTAACATATCTTATACTGGGGTTAGAATAGGGAGCATTTGTCCTACTTTGTGCTAGTGTTTGGGACAGCAGAACCCAGGGATAAGGTGAGAGGGTCTTAAAAGATGGTTCTTTGCCCTGGGACTGCTGCAAGGAAGAGAAGGGCAAGTGGGCACTCAACTCAGTCCTACATAATGCTAGGCCTTGAGGGAATTAAAAAAGATTAAGTGAAGACTATAGTAGCTGCTAGGCCAGAATTAGTTCCCAACTAGCCCCTCTACCTACTAGCTTAACAATGACGGAGGTGCAACTCCACCTGAACCCTGTGGGAGTACTGATTAGAGACAAGGTCCCACACAGTGTATGAGGGGACTTCAAAAAGGTTGTGGGAAGGGGCTGGCAGGTGGCGTGGTGGTTAAGGGCACTGGACTCTCACATGGGCAACCACGGTTTGAGTTCCAGACCTGGCAGCTTGCTTTCTCACTCTCTTTCTCTCTTGCTCCCACATTTTCCATAAACTTTTTTTTGGAGAGATTTTTTTCACTATAGGGCACGTGCGCTCGCCAGACAGACAGAGACACACAGACAGAAAGCGAGAAATCACCCCCCAGAGGGGATGGTCACGCCGCAATCCCTTCTCCTCCATTCTCCTCTCAGGATTTTGGGCACGCACGCACATGCACCCAGCGTGAGTTTTAAGCCACCGGGTCCAGGACACGAACCACGGTTGACTACGTGGGAGTCCAGCGACAGCCATTACGCTAACTGCTGGTTCCCTCCATAAACTTTTTGAAGCCCTCCCTCTCATTGGGTCAGGGCCCTTTAAGGTCATAACCTATGTCCTCTCTAAGCTCCAAGCCCACCACATCATAACAGATCAGAATAAAATGCTTTAGTGCTATCAGACCTACCTTAGGAGCAGCCATCCGGAAGATCAACTTCTCAATGTGGCCTTTTCCAGAGCCCTGGTCTGGATGGGATCTAATCACAAGCATGAAGTCATCCCTGCAGCCACCAAAGGTCATCACTGAAGAGTAGGGATAAGTGACTTGCACTTGCTGTGGAAAGGAGCCAGTTAGTTCTGGGGAAACTTTCCATCTGTCCCTGAGCTAGCAAACAGCATCCCCTGTCACTTCTATGTACAGGTAGTCTTAGCCAAGAAGGAAGAGCTCCAAAGTGGTCACGATTTGGAGATCTGTCTTGAATGTCTCTAAGCTGTATCTAGACTAGAGACAGCAGTGCTTGGGCGGGGAGCAGGGGTGAGGGAATCATGGTTACATATTCAGGCCTTTGAGTCCAAAGGACATCAAGAGGCAATGTTTAGGAGGAGGGGTTGAGGAATTGGCCTCATCTTTTCATACCATGGTGGTGTGGTCTAGGATGCTGACACCGTCCTCATTCACAGCAATCCACACCAGTGTGCTCTCCTTGGAAGACAGCTGGGCAGGCTGCGGAAACAACATGCCACAGTTAGAGATTGTGAACTGGAATTTTCTGAGGAAAAAGGCACATCCAGGGATCTGCCAGGAAGTGATTTCCAACACCTCATCCTGGACAGCATAGAGGATGGTAGCTGACAGCACACACAGTATCAGGGAAGGCTGGCTGTGGCAGGAGGCATCTAGCCTTGGGGCTCTGGCCGCCTGCTAACCATCACAAGGGTGAAGGGGATCACTGTCTTGGTGTACTTAGAACCCATCCTGCACAATAAACCAGATGGAAAGCTCTGTGCTGCAGAAGAGAGGCCAGCCCTGGGTTCTGTTAGGGACATAGGGAACAGGCTGTTTTCTCCTAATTCCTGGAAACATAATATTCCACCCACACTCTTGTAGCTGAGGTGTATCTTGCTTCTTAAACTCAGAGAGTTTAAGAAACTTGGTCAGGGACACAAAGCCAGTATATGGTAGAGCTGGGTTTTCAGCCTGCTTGACTACTGTGACCAGTGAGAGACAGAGAGAGAAAGGGAAAGTGAGAAAGCAAGCTGCCAGGTGCAGGACCTGAACCACAGGCAGCCATGCACCCTCAACCACCACACCACCAGCTGGCCCCAAGTTCATTTATTGTTTCCGTGAGCAAGAGACAGCACCCTAATAGGGTCTTGACACAGCAATCCACCCCTCAGCTTCAGCTAGCCCTGAATCTCTTCTGTGTAAATTAGTTAATTCTATCTTTTTTTTTAGGGATAGCATTGAGAAGTCAATAAAGGAAAGTTGAACATAAGCAGTAAATTCCACCTCGGCTCTGGACCATGAAAACCTGCAGTAGAAATGGGTGGAGAGATAGCAACCCCTGGTGGTTACTAGTGTGAGCTGCAGACTGAACCTACTCAAATGTGACCATATGGGGTGACAGCTCCAAGGAGAAATATAAGGCATTCCTCAAGGTGTGGACTGCTCTGCTCCTTCCACCTACCTGAGCAACAAAAAGCTTAGCTCCGAAGAAGGGCCATTTCCGGGCCACGGTTAGGTAGATGCGGATGCACTCAGAAGGAGAACAGCCTTGCAGTGCTGCCCACTTTGTGGTCAGCATATCTGTCAGGAGCCTGGGTTGGGCAGTGGAGAAAAGGGTGTCACTGAAGTACCAACATGTTTTCATTGCAGCTGTCAGGGTCTCCCACAGTGACTTCCTGCAAAACCTTGTGGCCTACTCACTTCAGCTGTTCTGGGGGAGCCCCATGTCTGTAGCGCCTTGGGTAGAACTTGTCTAGAACCTGCTGGAGGAGATGCTGAGCTTTGGCAGGGGGTGCGCTCCCAGGGCCTGGCAGGATGGGCTTCTCCAAGTCCCCGTATTCCACCTGTGGTGGAAGCACATGAAACCAGTCAAGCAACTGGAGGTGATGAGGCCAGGTGGGTACTGTTAGGGAAGTGGGATAAACCATAATTATTACCTTATGGGGGGAGTATGAATGGACATGAAAAACACTTGTGAACAGATGTCTCAGCTCAAGTTTCATAGACAAACAACCTTAGGGTCCTAGAATCCTAGGGGTTTTCTAAACTCAGTTTCTTCTTACGGCTGAGGTCTTATCCAAAGACACAGATCTTTAGTGGTGGCCAAGGGAAAAACCATGTAGAAATTCTGGCTTCCAGTCAAGGAATAAGGGAGACAGGATTGAAGATGCTACAGATTGTAGAGTACAGCAGAGGGTTCTAGACATGATCATAGGAGTCAGACAGGCTGAAAGGCCAGCTCTGCCATTTACTGACTTGTGTCCTGGATCAAGTTTCTTAAATTTTCTAAATTACAGTCTCCTCCTCTAGTAAGTGAGGATGAGAACTACATGGAACAATACATATAATATGCTCAGCACAGAACCTGATACAGAGTAGTCACACTGATGCTTATAAAGGATCAACCATTATTACTTCCCCTTCCTTTCCAGCATGTAGATCTAGACTCTTAGAGAAACTAGGAAAGTATTTCAGATACCTGTGGCAAGACTGTCTCCTACAGGAAACACGAAGGACTGAATATGGGTTTTTCTTCCTAATTTTTTTAAAAGAATTTTTATTTAAGTCCATTTATTTATTCATTTTTTAATTTGACCAAGGAGGAACAGAGTGAGAAAGAAAGGGAATGTGAGAAAGTAAGCCGCCAGGTCTGGGACTCGAACTGAGGCCGGCCACGTAGGAGTCCAGAGTCTAACCATGCCACCTGCCGGCCCCTCTCTTCCTAATTCTATTGATAATATTTGATGACTTACACATTTTATCCTATATGTATCTCTTGGGTGGTACACATCCCCCAAGTATCATATGGTAGCACAACCCTGTGGGGCAGACTGGGAACTATGATTCTTTTTAATTTACAGAGATGGAAACTAAAGTATGGACAGGTAAGAGTGACTTGGCTGAGATCTCGCAGTGGGAAAGTGGCCAAGTTCTGCAGGTAGCCTGTGTCTCTGCAGTGAGGGAGTTACTGATTAGGTGCTCTCCACACCAGAGGCAGCAAGGCCACCTGATCCCGGGTACCACAGGATCAGGATCTCCCATTTCAGGCTGTGTGAGACATTCTACCTTCTGCTTTCCAGACAGGACCTTACCTGGGCCATCAGGGCAGCCATCTCAAGAGCCAGTTCCTTGTTGACAGGAAACCTCCCTGCCACTATCTCTCCACTAGTTTGGGAGGCAAGCAGCAATCGTTCTCGTTCTGTCTCGCCTTTGACTTGACTTCGAAAGTACAGCCTAGGGAGGGGTGAAAGGCCAGAACTCAGCTCGGATCCTAAACCAGGATGAGGCTTCTTTGGACCTGTGTATCTTCACTTCCCAAATAACAGCCTATACAATTTGTGAGCCTGTTTTTTGTTGCCTCCAGAAACACATAGCCAAAGATGACACAGAGCAGCTATTGTGTCATGCAGATCTTAGACCAGCTGTAGCATGCGGGTCATCTGAACACGCTGTTTAGATTTACTATACTATGTTGAGGGATCAACACCTGGAATCAGTTTAGTAGGGAATTGGATGAGTTAAGACCACAAGAGATTAATAGAAATTGTTTGCCTGCAGATATACTGGGAAAGAATTTTCTTATTTAAATTGCTAGGAAATCCAAGATGTCTATTTCTATATTTCCTGTCTTTTTAACTTTCTGTTTTTTTGTTTGTTTGTTTATTTTTTTATTTTTGCCATAGGGTGCATGAACTTGCTGGAGAGAGACAAGAAAAGGTGAGAAATCACCCCACCCCACCCCATGGGGGATGACTGTGCCACAGTCCCATTTCCATTCTCCTCTTGAAATTTTGGGCATGCATGCATATGCACCCAGTGAAGTTTTCAAGCCACCAGATCTAGGACTTGAACCACGATTGGCCTTAACCACCATGCCACCTGCTAGCCCCTTTTCTGTCTAGTTCTGCATTTCCTGAAATCAATGTAGGTACTACTTTAACCTTAAATACCTGCTAACAATATAAAATTGGACTCTCATAATTTAACACATGTAGCCATTCTATGAGGTTGATCTGTTTCCTTGGCAAGTCTGTGTGTGTGGGTGTGTGCATGCATGCGTGCACGTGCACATGCATTCATACACACAGACACGGTGCAGGGAAGGTGGATAGCAACTTGAGCTGTTGAGGGTTACACAGAGAATCAGGGGCAGTCAGCCTGCCCCAGCTAAAGACTGCCATGTGGTGTTCTATGTTCTCTATGCAGCCACTCTGCTCATCTGAGACAGGCCAGCTAGTTGGGGAGGGGATGAACTGGTGGGCCCCACCCTCAGGCAGTGCTCAGGACCTGTTCTTGTACATCAGCTTCACGACGCGTGTGCCTCCCTCAGATTTTCTAGGGTGCAGCTCCTTCAGGGCTTGTTCCCACTTGGAGATGGCATCACAGATCTTGAAGAGGGAAAAGAAGGTCAGGAAAGCCCCTTCTGAGGAAAACAAGATCCACCCAGGACTGACTGGGGCAGAGCAGAACAGAGCAGATTAAATGATGTCTTCCCATCAAGAGCTGATCTGCAGGGCCTCATACTTCTGAGGTGCCTGCAACTTCTCAGCAGTAGAAAGATGGGTGGAAGGAGCTCTCGGCATAGAGAGCACCAAAGCAAGGAACACAGCCCTCACCAGCCTTAACCACCAAGGGGTCCTTCAGAGGCTAGGCAGACCCCAGTAAAAAACCTTGACTCCATTTCCATTCTAGCAACCACTGTTCTTTTCAACAAATACACCCAAAGGCCTTCCATGTAACAAAGCCTTACAGATGCCCAGACAATTACTAAACAGATATGCGGCATAGTTTTGCCAGGCAGTGAGTAAAAGGCTATAGAAACCTTTGTCCTGTTGCCTTAAAGTAGACACAATACTCACACCAAGGGTTCCCGTCCCACAGACACTTAACCATCTCCACAGCACTAAGTTCAGACCACAGTACAAAATTGATCTCAAGTCCCATTCAAGGATCTTTACTTACAGAGGCACCATAAGGACCTACTTTCTTAAAATGTGGTTGAACCTATACGTATGGCATTGGCCCTGGCAGACACGGTAAAGGCAAGGTGCTGGTGTACCACACAGTGCCCTGCGGGTCCAGGCATATAGCTGTCTACCTGTGAGGGTGGCAGGCTCAGGGACCTCCCTGTGCCCCTACACTGAGTTGAGAACAGGCTTCCCTTGGATGTTGCAGTCACTTGAGGGAGATAGGAGTGTGCAAGTCTTGTCTCCAGAGAGAAAGGCACATCACAGCTTTTTTCTGCCTGCACAGGTACATCTTAGGATATCTTAGGATAGCCCAGAAATGCTGACCTGGCAGAGCACCTGGGATCAGCATTGAAAGGGGCTCCTGAACAGCCAGGCACCTACCAGATGGGCTCTTTCCCCACCCCCACTATCCCCAAGCTGGCAGGTGACTCAGGAGGGGCTATTGGCTTAGAGGGGAGGCTATCACCTTGACGCTCCCCTGCAGGCAGTGTTCCAGGTCCCTGCCAGAAGGATCGTCCGTGAAGAGTGCAAAGCCAGAGTGGGAAGGCTTTCTCATGCCTGTCTCCTGGTTCAGCCGCTGGAGAAACTCATCGACTGTGGAGGAGCCATCAAAACCAACCACCTGGGGGTAGAGGTGTGCCGTGAGCTCACTAGGGCTGGTGGAGGACTTTGAGTACAGCAGGGGGGAAGAATGCAAGAGGCCAGAGCAAGATCCTTTTCGTTTTCATAGGCCAAGGGCCACCAGAGCACAGAGACCTGCCTATGGTAACTACAATCAGACACCAGATGAGTCTCTACTACTCATCTTTGCAGGCTCTTTTCATGCTACTTCCTTGGTCAGTTAGCTTCTCTGTTCATTCAGTGGATTCAAAAATCTTTCAGGACTTTTGTGACTCATATTCTTTTCTTCCTATGCACTGGCACTAACCACCCCTGTCCCACCACCCCCAGATCCTAGGCCTATCCTTTTGGCTGTTTTTGATTATGAATCTGCCAGGCCTAACATGGCTTAGCACCCACCTGGCCCAAAGGTGTCCTCCCCTGGGGCAGTGATAGGAGAAGCCTCCTCACCTGGTAAGTACCGTTGGCAAAGTGCACAGGGATGCTGAAGGGAAGAGAGTGGTGGAAGGGATTACGCAGCAAGATGCACACCACCTCCATGCGGGACGGCCTGGCTTCCCGTTCCCCGGTCTGCAGGGTCCGCTCCACTGCCCGCTGGCAGTAGGTGGCATACTGGCCGGTTTCATTTCTAAAAAGATAGGGGCCTGTTCATCCCTGCTACCTGGCACCCTAGTCCCTACTGAGACTTAGCTAGGACGCAAACTAAAGCTGGGGCAGGTTGTGAGGAAAGCCCTGGCCTGGAGGGGTTAATCTTTCATTCAGGTTCTTTATGCGGCAGGTTGGTGGCATGGATCTTTACCAAAAGCAGAGAAATGCAGCAACAGAATGAACATTTGGGGGTTCACATGAGAGACCCCGCAAAGCATCCATAAGCATGTGGGCTGGTGTGTGGAGAAGCCTGGGCATATCCAAATCGCCACATGTCCATTGGTGTATACAGTGATGGAAATCTCCGTGACCACTGAGTGATCACAGGGGAAGGGGTGATCGATCTGTCCTAGACCCCCCTCATCTCTCTCAACCGAGCCCTAGTCCATAGTGCTAGAGTGGCAGAGGAATGGCATTCGCTCACCTGGGATCTGCATGGCGCCGGAGCTGCTGTTTGACATACCAGAGGAAGTGATGCTGAGGAAGAAACAGTGGGGCACACAGAGCCAGGAGCTGCCAGCACTGCCAGGGGACATGCAGCATGGGGTAAATGCTGGGTTTGCAGCACCACCGTCCTCACAGTCCTGAGCTAGAGTCTGCAGCACTCCCCCAAACCAGGGACTCCAACCTTCTGTACTACCAGGATGGCTAACCTGGTGAGGCTTTGTCCAGAATGGACCATACAACTGTGCAACAGACAGGGCAGCCATACTGAGGAGCAGAGGCTGCCCACAGGCCACGCTCAGAGCATACCTGTCAGTTCCCTCTCTCACCTTTCCCACCTCCTGGCAGCCCTCCCAATGGCTCCTGCCAGCTGTTCTGCCCTGGGAGTGCCCACCTGCATGAGGGAGTACTTCTGAGGCGGGCGGCAGGTAGTCTGCTTCATGAGTTGACAGTAGATCTCGCTCTGCAGCTCAGGGTGAACCAGGCAGACCTGAAGTGCCGTCTGGGCCAGGGACACATGGTAGTCCACTGAGGCAGCCTCCACAGGCACATTGATGAAGAGCTGGCAGGACTGGGAGGGAAATGACAGGGGCACAGGCAGGCCGACAGCCCGTGATTATTATCCTGACAGCAGAATGGTGTCTCCAACTCCAATTGGGTAAGTGAACAAACAAGTAGCACTTTCTTTTTCAAAATTTGCTAGAGGGCACCTGCACTTACCAGGTAGAAGGGGGAGAGAGAAAGTGAGAAAGCAACCCCCATGGGGGATGGTCATGTCACAATCCCTTCTCCATTTCTTCTTTTGGAATTTTGGGCATGTAAGCACATACACCTAGTGTTCTGTTGTTGTTTGTTTTTTTCCAAGCCTCCAGGTCCAGCACTTGAGCCATGCAGTCAGTTATGTGGAATCTAGCTGCCTTACTCACCATGCAACTGGCTGGCCAATCACAGCACTTTGTAAGGAGCCCTGCGACTGCTTGAGTACAGCAAAGCTTACTAAGAAAGGAAACTTTGGTATAAAAATCTTTCCTTCCGGGCCAGCAAGTGGTATGGTGGTTAAGGCGCTGGATTTCCAAATGGCTGACTGCGGTTAGAGTCCCAGACCTGGAGGGTTGCGTTCTCAATCTCTCTTTCTTTGTCTTTCTCTGGCAAAACTCAAGTGAAAATAAATAAATAAATAAATAAAATAATTCTTAAAAAAAATCTTTCTGCCTTTAAAGGACAGATACACAAGCATGGCATGTTCGTTTTTTTTTGTTTTTTTTTTTTTAAAGATAGAAAATTCAGATGGGCACAAAGAACATTCTAAAATAAGTATAAATCTTTCAGATCCAGGAGCAAAATAAACCTGACTTTCCCTGCTGGTAACTACAGGAAGGAGGGAGCTCCTTAAGGGAGACCTGGCATTTCCCCAGGGCTGCCTCCCACCCAGTGAGAGGATCACATTCCTGCCTTAAAAGGAGGGGTGGGCACCCTGTAAGAATCTCTTTGCCTTCCTATCTGGATCCTTCTTGGGCATGTCCCCACTTTACCTTGAAAAGCTTGAGGGCCTCCGTCTGCAGAGCCTCGGAGGGCAGTGTGGTGAGGGAGCTGTACAGCCCGTCTTTGGTGTAGCACAGCATCGGGTGCCTCCAGAGGGGGGAATCTGCCCAAAGCACAGCACCGGGGAGCAGCAGCGGTCACCACCAAGGAGGGAACTCACCTCCCACCCACTCTCAACTGTGATTTGTGGGAAGGCAATGGTTTAACGGGGTACAGGGGTTGTGCTGGGTTTGTCACCCGTACAGTAGCTGAATACCTAGAGTAGGTAGGGTACACAGGTGTGCATTGCAATGGCACACTCACAAGCACAGCTGTACAAGAAGGCAGCCACTGCTCTGTGCAAGCAGTGAGTGCATGGTTGTGGGTGTGTGAGTGCAAGCATATGTGTGCAGGGGGGTCTCTTCCTTAAGTGTCAGGTCTGGATGGAGGAGTGAACATACTAGCCTGAAATAAGTCTCAGAGCAGTAGTAAAGGGGTATTTGTGGTTGGTTAGTTCCCAGGGTTTTGAACTGTTCCTAAAACAGTGTCAGAATACTATAGTATTTTCTTACTGACCCACGATCACTCAGCCACTACCCTTCAACCCAACAGTTATGGCTACCCTTGCCTTACCTGGGTCTACCTATCAAAATAAAGACCCCTGAACAGCTTAAACTTAGGTTAGCCTGATCCCAATTTAGGCTTCATTTATTAACAAACTCTTAACTATGGATTAACCAGCTACATTCTGCTGCATTCCTTCGTCAACCCTCTGCCCAACCAGCAAAGCTGCTGGTAGAACAAAGTAAAATATTTACCCATGTAGCTGGGAAGTCAGCTTCCCAGATGAGCTCTCGCAGGATATAGAGTGGTCATTTCAGTATACTGGCCAGAGATAGAAGGGCCCTGGAGCTTGGGGTGGGAACTCCCTTCTGTGGCTTACACATTTTAAAAAGCTTCGGGGAACACCAGTGCTTTCTTTGGGGTCTTGGGTAACTGTCACCCAGCCACCACCCTGCAGCCCACGTACTGATGGCCACCTTTGCCTTACCTGGGTCTCCCTCGCCATCCATCAGTTTTCCAATGAGTTGCTCATAGGCAGTGCCCACCTTGGCACTGCTGCCACCTGCAGCCACTGTGAGGTGGTAGAGCCATGTATCCTGAAAGAGGGTGAAAAACCATCAGATAAGGACGGGTGAGAAGACTAGAGGCAGAGCCCTCCAGTCTCCAGAGCTCCAAGGAGAGTTCCTTGAAGGGACCAAGTCCATGGTGGGAGTCAGTCTCTAACAGGAAGGTTCAGGATTGAGTGAACACAAAACCCAAGTTTCTAAATTTGCAGTTCCCGTTTATGACCCCAGTGAAGAGATGCTGGTTATTAGGAGTGAACTCAATACAAAGGAAATTTCTATTCAGAGAATATTAGTTGCCAAAGTGCCCAGGAGAGAAATAAACTTGAATTTTGGGAAGCTCAGGGGAAAGAGAAGGGAGATTAAGAAGCCCAGGTCTTGGCATGGCAGTAAATGCCCAGCCCCCTCCCTTACCTTTTCACGCTTGGTGCCAATGAGGAGGTAGGTGGGGCTATGCTCTGGGGGATGGATCACCAGTGTGCAGTGGGAGGAAAGCAACCGTCCAGTTCCTCCAGCCTCATAGTCCTCGTCTGAATCACAAGACCGATCTACTTCCTCGATGCGTGCATTCCGCACAGGCAGACGGCCAAGGGGTCGCTGTGGACACGAACTTTCCATGAATGGGAGAGCCAGCGGGGACAAGGGACTCCTCTCTTAATCCTTAGTTTCTGTAGGGCTGGGATTAATGGATATGGATGGAAGATGGGTTGGGGAGGTGAAGAGTGCAGCACCCCAGCTAGGCTGGGAGCAGAACGAAGCTTGCTTGGAGAAGCACTCACAGGCCATACTGGCAGAATGTGCTGGGCATGCACATCGGCCATGCACTCTGGAGGGATCTGGCCCACTGGCTTTTGTCTATGTGAGGTTAGGTGGTATAGAGTCTACAGCTGGGGACTTCTATCAGTACATGGAACCACAGCAATGTGGTTTGGGGGAGGGTGGTGCAACCGGGAGGCAGAGAAAGTACCTTGTCCTCATGGCTCCGATAGTAGTAGAAGGTCTTCCCAACAAGAGCACACCACACCAGCTTAGAATGGCCATGCTTTACCTGTTTGACAAATAAACCAGCATTATTGGGACCAAGTGACCCTGGAAATACATCCAGGACTGGCAAAGAGAAGCCACAGGGAGACAGGTTTGACCTAGTCAAACTCAGGCCCTTGGTAGAGAAGCTACCCAGACTCCCCACTGATGGAACCACACGTTTCACAGTGAAGGTGGCATGCTGTGTGTCATGTGACATCCCCACCAACCTTAGGCTACTTGGTGACCTAAGACCTGACATTAAAATATTAACAAGGGGCAGGACTAGCAGTTGGCATAATGGCTATGTCGCTGGACTCCCATGTAGTCAATCGCAGTTCAAGTCCTGGAGCTGGTGGCTTAAACTCACACCAGGTGCGTGTGCCTGCATTCCCAAGATCCTGAGAGAAGAATGGAGGAGAAAGGATTGCAGTGTGGCCATCCTCCTGGGGGGTGATTTCTTGCTCTCTGTCTCTCTGTCTCTGTCTGTCTAGTGAGCGCACGCGCCCTATATCAAAAACCTCTCAGAAAAAAAAAAAATCTATTAACAAAGGGGACCAGCAGATGGTGTAGCAGTTACATCACTGGACTCCCAAGTGGCCAACCATGGTTCAAGTCCTGGACCTGGTGGCTTGAAAATCATGTGTGTGCCTAAGAGGGACTGCTGTGTGGCCATCCCCCCACCCCGGGGGGACTGATTTCTCACTTTCTCTCTCTCTCCTCCCTGGTGAGTGCATGTACCCTAAGGAAAAAAAACTCTAAAAAAAACTCTAAAATAAATAAATAAATAGACAGATAAGCAGATAGATAAATAAAACTGTCATATTTTATTAAAAAAATATTAACAAGGTCATGTCCATCCTAGCCATGGTAACATGTGCTGCTAAGACACTGCTCTGCAGGCTGAGATCACAAAGGAGGCCCAGGTTCAATTCCCAGCCCTACTAGGTCTAGCACAATGGCAGGTGCCTGTGATCCTCCTGCCTCAGCCTCCTCACAAGCTTTAGGCTAGCCTGGCAACGCAGGAGGACCTTGTCTAAAAAAGCCAGGCATGGTGGCATGTGTCCATAGTCCCAGCAGGGACACGGAGGCAGGAGAATCATAATAGACTCTGTTAAAAAAAAAAAAAAAGATTAGCCAGGCGAATCAGATGTCTCTTCCAAGAATAAAAACATGGGAGGAACTTGCTAGTTATTAGGATGCCATGAGGGAGTTAAGGGCCACAACAGGTCGAAACTCTTCAAAATCCATAAATCATGAAGGAACAGAAAACGCACACAGGCAGGGAAGAACATAAACACAAACTGAATGGGGAAGCAGCGGCAGAGCCTGTGAACACGGAGCTTGCTGAGCACAGGTGTTTTGGTTCCTGATGGTGCTCTGATGTAGTTAATGTGCTTCCTTGATAACATCCCTTCTCTTGGGGTTAAAAAGTGCCTCTCTCTTCTTTGCAACCAGAAAAGTCCAACTAAAATTCTTTATTTTTTAAAAAAAGGAATTCTTTTATTTATTTATTATTAGTATGTCTTTTTTTTTTTTTAAGAATTATTTTATTCAATCCTATTTGTTTAATTTGACCAGAGAGGGACAAAGCGAGAAAAAGCGAGAGAGATGGAAAGTGAGAAAGCAATCCACCAGGTTCAGGACTTGAGTCACGGTTGGCCATATGGGAGTCTAGCGCCCTTAACTACTATGCCACCTGCCAGTGTCTATTATGAGTATTTCTTTTCTTTTCTTTTCTTTTCTTTTCTTTTTTTTTTTGAGAGGTTTTTGCTATAGGGTGTGTGCGCTCACCAGAAATAGAGAGACAGAGAGACAGAAAGTGAGAAATCACCCCCCGGGGGGATGGCCATGCCACAATCCCTTCTCCTCCATTCTCCTCTCAGGATCTTGGGCATGCACACACACACACCCAGCGCGAGTTTAAGCCACCGGGTCCGGGATTTGAACCACGGTTGACTACATGGGAGTTCAGCAACAAAGCCATTACGCTAACTGCTGGCACCGCTATTATTAGTATTTCTTAATTTGACCAGAGACTGAGAGAGAGGGAAGGAACGTGAGAAAGTAAGCCACCAGGTCCAGGACTTAAACCATGGTCGGCCATGAGTGAGTCAAGCCCTTAACCACCACACCACCTGCTGGTCTCCCAACTAAAATGTCTTTAGGGCAGCCTTAGGATACTACGTCCCTGACTACCCCACCTAGGTCTGTTTGTCTCACTATACTGAGGCATAGTAGGTACAATGTAGGGATAGGGGGTGACACCTAATGATCTCAAAATAGGTAGAATACTGTCTTTTCCCTCTATCTTGAGGACAGTTGCTATTTTTTTTAACAATTATTTTATTTAACTTTATTTTATTTTAATTTGACCAGAGAGGGACAGAGAGAGAGAGAGAGAGAGAGAGAGAGAGAGAAGGAAAGTGAGAAAGCAAGCAGCTAGGTCTGGGACTCGGAACGCACTCGACTGTGTGTGAGAAGAAGCGCCCTTAATCATTATGCCGCCTGCCCCACGAACCGCAGTTGAACTGCAGTCGAACTGCGTTCGGCCACATAGGAGTCCAGTGCCCTTAACCACCATACCTCTGCCAGCCCCAGGAATAGTTGCTGGTCTAACCACCCCAATCTCTGTTTCTAGGGAATCATTCACCATCACCTTGTGTAGCCAGGTCATGTTAAGAGTTGACAGCTAATGAGTACGAGGACGTTCCTGGAGAAAGAACCTGTGTATAAGGAGGGAACCCATCACACCTTTCGGGATTGCCACTCCTGGCTCCCTTGTCTCTCTCTCAGGCGGCCCACATTCCTGTCCTGAGCCCCACACTTTACCTTGGTCAGCCAGCCTTTCACAGTCGGCTTGGTGCCACCCGGAGGCAGGGCAGAAGGCCCAGTGGCCTGCACCTTCAGCAGGCTCTGTAGTACTCGGATCCACTCCTCCAGCAGGCTGGGTGAATCAGCAGTCAGGTAGTAGGTTTTCTTCTCAGAGATGAGCTGTGGTAGCGGAGGGGTTGGAACAGAGGCAGCAAGATAGGAGAATGGAGTAACCGGACCTGGCTCTGAGGGGTCACGAACTCCTGAGCCCTCTCGGCCTGCCTTCTTCCTGCTCTATTGCTCCCTCCCTTCTTTTCCTCTTCATCCTTTTCTCCCTGCCTTTCCTTCCTTCACTCCATCTCTTACATTCTGCCTCCTCTTCCATTTTTGTACTCACAAACTAGGATCGCATCCTCCTTGATGTGAAGTCTTGCTCATGCTCATTTTGTCCCATCTTTATCTCAATCATAGCCACATCCAACCAGCACCCCTCTGTCTAAAGCACTAGCTCCTAGAAGCATGCTCACCTGGAACGTCTGTGCCCCCTCCCCTCGAACAATGTGGCAGCTGGAGTTCAGATCCACTTGACCCTGAGGTCTGCGGATGACATCGCTCTGGAGGGAGGAGCGGGGAGGAGAGTGGTCAGAGTGTGGCACCTTCCCATGCACATCATTTATGCTCATATCTCACTCCAGGTCACAGGCAAAGGGAAAGTGATTCCCAAGCTTCCCTGGCTATGGTATGATGGGCAACTTGCTCTAAATACAGGTTCTAGCAATAATTAGGATTACAAGTCCTCTGACTCAGGCCTCAAAAAGGACAGAATGAGCCTTTAAAATTGGGTTATGAGGACCAGACAGTGGTGCAGAAATAAAACAGGATCTCTGTGAGGGAAGGTTCCAGTCCAGAGACCTCCTGAGTATGCTAGGCACACGCCTGCCCATGACCTGGGGCTGGCTGAAGGCTGGAAGTAGATCGTGGTATTAAGATTCTGTTAGGGGTGCTGTCTCTCTCTCTCTCTTTTTTGCTCATGGAAGAAAAAAACTTAAAAAAAAAAAATAGGGTCAGAAGTTGCCAGGTTAATTGGACCAGCAGTTAGCGTAATGGCTATGTCGCTGGACTCCCATGTAGTCGACCACGGTTCG
>NW_006160128.1:2630913-2665013 GCF_000334495.1 Tupaia belangeri chinensis
CTATAGCAAAAAAAAAAACAAAAACCTCTCAAAAAAAAAAAAGAAAAAAAAAAGAAGTTGCCAGGTTATTACTGAGCTATAATGCACCTGGATTCTTCCTACTACATCCTTTATCAAGTATGGCAAATAAGTGGCCCTAGACTGCCCCAAGGCCTGTGTCATTGTGAGAACTGCAACTGGCCTCATGGTCCCCATATGTGGCTTGAAGCCTCTGGTGCCATCAGGTTTTCTCTCCCCACCTGCCACAACTTGGTACTTCTGGCCTCAGGCCACATACTGCCCCTCCTCCAGCCCCTCTCACACAGTTCTGAGCCTGGGGTGGGGGTGGGGGCTACTCAGAGGGTGGAGGAGACTCACTGGAGACTTGTAATACATAATCTGTCCCTGTCTCAGGACAAACCAGCGCCTCTTCCATGTCTTCACCCGAGACCCCATTTTCAGCAGGTAGCCTGACTTCTCCAGTGATTCCTGAGGGGTAAAAAAGGGTGCAAGGAGGAGAGAGACAGAAAAAGGAAATCAGTGGGGCTCCTGGGTGTCACAGAGGCCAAATGGCCCAGCTGAGTCACCACTTTGTGACCTGCTTGTTTAAAAAAATTATCAAGCACCTACTATGTGTAGTTCGAGACACCATGCCCTACTGAGGGTTCAGAGAAGACCAAATACAGCATGGTGGTCCTGGCAAGGAGGGGTTCCCATGCAGGTTGGGAAGGACCTTGCCATGAGAAGATGGCAAACTGGGGATGTGACGGGGAGGTTAGCCGGCAGGGCTTCCGGAACAAGCTGGATCTAAATGTCCTTTTCTTCAAAGACAAGCTGAGGAGGAAGGCCATGCCAGGTAGCACAGAAGGGAGGGAGGGCAAGGTAAGGCTGGGGACCAAGGGCACATTGCCCAGCTGGGGTGGAGGGTTTGTGGAGCCGGGGAGAGGACGACAGGGCAGCAGAGGGGTGTGGAACCCTGGCACACAGTAGTAGCACATTTCTGAGCCTCGGACTTCTTGTCCACCAAATGGGCTAATAATCCTGAGAGGACCAGAGGACAGATGAGACAATGCATGAAGAACATGGAACACAGCGCCAATAAGTGTTGGCTCACATTGACTTTCCAGGGTCAGGGAGGAGGTAAAACAGGGTCGTTCATATAGGTAAAATTCCTAGGGCCTGGTGGGCTGTTCCAGGTACGTCAAGGAGCTCACGGGCTCCCTCTTTCCTTCCTTACAGTCTGTGTATGTCTGACTCTATTAACTGAACCACCCCCAGCCCACTCCCCACAGCCCCTCTTTCCCTTCACAAACCCAGGGGGCCCTCACCTCATATAGCTGCTGCCCGAGTCTCATGCTGAGGCCCTCAGGTAGCCCTTTTGGGAGTCTGCTCGCACCCTGACCCCCTGGCCCTTGTCAGGGTGTGGGGCTGTGTCTAGCTCACCCCGCCTAGGCCCAGCCCGTCGGTGGAGTAGGATGAAGTGCGCTGCAGCTTGTGCTCAGGTTCTGAGTAGTCACTGTCCAAGGAGCAGGCGTCCGGGGGAATGGCATAGTCACTCTCAGAGCTCAGTGAGGACATGGAGACACCTGGCCAGGGAGAGGAATTGGGGCTGGGTCGCTCCTCTCCCAGCTTACACAGCCCAGGACCTATAGGGCCTTCACTCGCCTGGGTCCCCAAGTCTGGGTTGGGAATGAGCTGTTGGGGATCACGGGTATAGATCAAGCGAGGACCCCAATGTACAAACGCCTCCTGGGAAAAAGCGAGGGGCCCCTTGTTGTTCCACCCACCCCTACTGCCCTTTTCTGTACCTCTCTTGATGGCTCGGGGGCTGCCTAGTCCACTCGTCTTCCTGGACTCAGAGCAGGGAACTGAACTGCGGAAACTGGCCTGAGAGCTGCAGTCATCGTCTGACCCGGAGGACTCATCCACAAAGGGCACGCTGCTGATCTGTGTGGCTCTCTGCAAGACAGGCCCTCTCCCCCATTGCAGCTTGCACCCCAGCTCTAAGCACCCAGGGTGTGACCTACAATGCCAGTCTGGGACAGCATTGAGGCCATCGCCCAGCCGGGGCCCAAAACACAAGCATTCTAAACAGTGTAAGGTCCCTTCCTGACCTCACTCTGTCCTTACCCCTAGGCTTCTCTTTGGGCCCCCATCCCCCACCCCCCTGCACCATCTTTGGTTGTTGCCAGCCAGACTGAGCACCTGCCCATTGCGAGCTCTGCTTCCTGACACTAGTAGGCCAGAGAGCCACACACAGGCCAAGTGTGGGCCAGGAGATCAAAAATGTGTGGGAGCATTGAAACAAACAGCTAGAAATCTCAACTGGCAAACATTTAAAGACTGATTATCTCACTGTGGGTGAAAGTATGGGGAGACTGTGGGAGGAAGGACACTCCTGTGGGACAAAGCATTTTTAGAAGGAAATTTGGCAGTACCTGTTTAAACATGCAATTTGCCCAGAAACTCCACTTCTAGAACTCTAACTTAGAGAAGTATGTATATAAGAGAAGATATCGACAAAGTTCATGGAAAAATGGAATTAAGGTACAGGTTTATTTTGATGCAAAAATCCACACAGTTTTGTTTTTGTTTTTGGCATGTGCACTTGCCAGAAAGAGACAGAAAGGGAGAGAGAGAGAAGGTGAGAAATCATGCACCCACCACCCCGGGGGCAGGGGATGTCCACACACAAATCCCTTCTCCTTCATTCTCCTTTTGGGATCCTGGGCACACATCCATGTGCACCCAGCGTGTTTCTCAAGCTGCCAGGTCTGGGACGTAAATTATTAATCTGGCCATGTGGGATCCAGGTGCCTTAACCACCATGCTACTTGGCTAGACCATGCAGTTTTTTTATAATATGCATTTTCCATAAGTATTATAAAGATCCCTTGTATATGTGAACAAAGATATATTTGCACAGTGATGGACACTGAAACACATATTTTAGAAAAAAAATAGGGCCTGCTTGGTGGCATAGTGCTGAAAGAGGCTGGATCCCACATAGCCAACTATGCACTTTAAATCCCAGACCCAGCAGCTTGAAAAAACACTCTGGGTGCATGAGTGCCCCAAATCTCAAGAGGCTAGAAGACAAGGGATTGTAGTATGGCCGTTCCCTCTATGAGTGCTTCCTTACTTTCTCTCTCCTTCTGTGTCTCTCTGGCAAGTGTATGCACACTATAGCAGGTTTAAAAAGAAAAGAAAAAAATGGGGGACAAATTAAGTTGTAATCACTGGAAAAGTTCAAGGTGGTTCTGGTGCCTCTATACCAAGGGATTGTGGTATGGCCACGTGAGGCAGAGGTAGAGCTGTGCGTGAGCAGGGAGGTAAGGACGAGCTGACATGCAATGAGGAACTTCAGGTATAGAACAGTATGTCTCATATGTTCCGCTTTGCGTGAATGCTCGCGTGTGAGGGAGAGAGCAAGTACATATTTGTAAATGCATTTATTTATAGACCCGTTAGAGGTCCTTACAGGTTAAACACCAAACCATTAATGATAGTTGCTTCAAGGGGCAGAAACTGGGGAAAAGCAATATGAGCAGAAATCTCATTTTTGTTTTTTAATTTTCTATAAAAAGTTTTTGTCAGGTATTAATATTATGATTTTAAAACTAAAGCAGGGACCAGCAGATGGTGTAATGGTTATATCGCTGGACTCCCCCAGGGTCAACCATGGTTCAAACTCATGCCAGATGCCAAATCCTGAGAAGAGACTAGAGAAGAAGGGATTGTGGCATGGCTAACCCCCCTGGGGAGTGATTTCTCGCTTTCTGTAGCTGATGAACACACTCACCCTATGGCAAATTCTCTAAAAAAAGAAAAAAACAAAGAGACAAAACTGTGTATAATAATATCACACTGTGGGCTGGTCCCATGGCCAGTGATTAAGGGAGTCAGATTTCACATGTCTGACTGCAGTTTGAATCCCAGCCTTGGTGGCTTGAGAAACACTCTGGACATGTGTGCTTGCATGCCCCAAATTCCAGCAAGATGGGAGAGATGCAAGAGAAAGGTTGTTGGAAAAGTCATCATGCATTTTTACATAGAAAAAACATAGAACAAATACATCATGACTTTTCCGACGACCCAACAGAACAAAATGGCATGTGCTAATAAGCTCCTTGACCAGGGCCACCTTCCATAAAAGGGCCACCTGACCCTACAATCTCACCCCAGTCATCCATATGGAGGCCAGGGGCCTCTTCTAATGGGCACACCACCTCTTTGCATAGTAGTTTCTTACCCCCTTCAGTGCTGTGTAGACTGGCACAGTGACATTCTTGTAGACAAGGCCAGAGAAAGGCCCAGGGGATGCATTCACAGGAGGGCTTGAGGCTGAGGGGGGAAAAGAGAGATAAGATGAACTAGGGGGTGCTTGCAGGTAGCATGGAGGTTAAGGCTGCTGGATCCCTACATGGTCTGCTGTATGGTTTGAGTTCGAGACTCGGTGGCTTGAAAAATCACACAGGGTGCAGCATGTGTGTATATGGCCAAAAATCCCTAGAGAAGACAGGAGGAGAAGGGATTGCAGTGTGACTGTCCCCTCTGGGGGGGCGATTTCTTACTTTCTCTCTCTCTCTCTCTCTCTGTCTTACTCTGGCAAGTGTATGCACCCTATTGCAAAAACTAAAAAAAACTAAAAAAAAAAAAAAAAACACTAAAAAACCAAAACAAACCAAAAACACAACACAGGTGGCATAACCCAGCCAAGGGGGAGCATGGGGAAGGCAGAAAACTGGTCAAATGGGGGCAGGGATAGAACTGTGGACACAGCATGCCCTCGAGGAACAGACTAGCAGACCAGGTGCCAGATCTCAGGATGGGACCCAAAGCCTTCCTCATCTTCTCTTCCTTCTCTCAATTTCCCCAGGCTTTGAGAATCATGATCCCCATATGGTAGAGAATCCACCACAAGGAAATCCCAAAGTCTTCCGCTTTCACCATTTTATCTTCTCTAAAGCTGAAACTGGGTCCTAGTCTTGCTGAGGTGAGTTACAAATCAGGTGACCATGGGAGGGGACTCTGGCTGTCTGATGACTCAGAAGTCAGTGGATGGGGCTCCTCCCACCCGGGCCCTGGCACTGCAGAAGGAGAGTTGGTGAGGCTGGGCTGAAGGTCTCTTCCAATTCTGTGATGGGCTACAACCCTGTCACCTCCCCTCCGACCCGCCCGGTGATGAGCTGAACCTGCACCTTCTAGGGAGCCCTTGCTGTATGATTTCTCCTGAACTTCACCTGGGGACAGGAACGAGGCCCTGGGTGTTGCTCGGGGTCTTCTCTCCCGCTTGCCCACCCTGCGCACCATGGGCATTTGTCCCTTTGAGGTTTGCTGGGGACTCACGGCAGCCAGCAGCATCACTTCCAGGAGCCACGTCTGACAGCTGCATACCCGCTATGGCCACGGCATAGATCCGGCTCTCCTGGAATGACAGGCCCCAGGAGGGCAGGGCCCAGGATTGTGCCCCTTACCTCCTGGCTTTGAAGGCAGGCAAGCCCAGGACAATACCCATCTGGGAGTTCGGGGAAAGAGGTCCTAGCTGAGGAATCTTGGGCAAGAGTTCCTAGCTGAGGAATCTTGGGCAAGTTGTTGGGTCATCGGAAAAGTCATGACATATCTTTGCATAGAAAAATACATCATGACTTTCCTGACAACCTAATATTTCATTTCTGAGCCTTATTTTCCTCAGCTCTAAAATGGAGGTAACAAGACTTACCTTTCAGGCTGCTGTGAAAAGCAAAGGAAATGATTGATGTAAACAAATCAAATGGCTACACAGGGGAGGCCAGCAGGAGGTATGGTGATTAAGGCATTGGACACTCCCACATGGCTAACCATGGTTGAGTCCTGGACCTAGAGGCCTGCTTTCTCACTTGCCCTCTCTCTCTCTGTCTCTCTCTGGTAAAATTAAAAAAAATGCATGAATAAATGAAAATAAAATAATTAGTTTTTTAAGAAAATGGGTATATAGTATCCATTCTCCCTCTCCATCCTTCCCCCTGGGACAAGGAGAGTTCAGGAGGAGACCAGGTCAGCATCCTGTTTCTCTTAAGCTTACTCATTTTAGAGACCCTGGGGTCTCAGGATTTTGGCCCTGGAAGTGGGGGGTGTTGACAGTGAGGACATCAGAGCCACACGATCAGAGACAAGAGCATGCTCTTTTGTAAGCCAGTTATTTTGACCCTAGGACCCAAAGCAATATCTGTTATATCCTGACTAGACTTCAGGGCCAACAGGTCTCTAGAACTCTAAGGTAGAAGACTCTTCTATGGGAGAATGTCCATCCTAAGGTGCCCCTGGGTCTGAGGTGGAGCAAGTCCAAGGTCTAGGGAACTTTTTCTAACAGCTTTGATTAATCCCAAACCCACAAGGTCCTGCCAAGATTTCCCTATCTGTTTTCTCTTTTCACACTAAAGGGAAAACAAAGGCTCACTCACGTGGTGGGTGAGCCAGAAAGACTGGCCCGGGGAGGTTGGTCAGGATTCGGAGGACTGCCAGGCTCAGGGAGGCAGCTGGGTGTCCTGTCACCAGCAAGGCCAGTTGGGCTGGGGGTGGGGCTGGACAGGTCGTGGGGTGCACACTGGGGTAGTACTCTGCGGGGAGCAGCAGCACAGGGCACCTGAGGGTGAGGGGAGGAGTGGGCGAGTACTGGGAAGAGACTGAGACAACTGGAAGGACGGACCATGAGGAATTCTTGTGTTGTTGTCATTGTTTAATCTGCTATAGGGCACATGAGATCACCAGGGAGAGACAGAGGAAAAGTGAAAAATTAGCCCCCGAGGGGGATGACCACACTACAGCCCTTTCCCCTCCATTCTTTTCTTGGAATTTTGGGCATGCATGCACACGCGCACGGCATGTTTTTTTCAAGTCACTGGTCTAGGACTCGAACTATAGTCAGTCACATAGGATCCAACTGCCCTTTTTTTCCCTTTTTCTTTTCTTTTTTTTTTTTGTTTGGAGAGGTTTTTGCTATAGGGCGCATATGCTCGCCAGAAAGACAGAGACAGAAAGTAAGAAATCACATCCCAGGGAGGATGGCCACGCTGCAATTCCTTCTCTTCCATTCTCCTCTTGGGATCTTGGGGACGCACATAGCGCCCGGTGTGTGTTTAAGCCACCGGGTCCAGGACTCGAACCATGGTTGACTACATAGGAGTCCAGGGACATAGCCATCATGCCAACTCCTGGTCCCAACGTAGGATCCAGCTCCTTTAATCACCATGTCACCTGGCTGGCCCTCCTGAGCTTATGGAGAGCAGGTACACTGGACCCAAACAGTAAACTTGGGCATAAAAATGATTATTTCTGTCTGTGGTGGTCATGGACTTCACCCAAGGACAAGCCTCTAACTTCAGAAAGGCAGGGGAAAAAAAAAAAAAAAACACCCTGAAACTTGAGGAATTTAGCTTAAACAAAACACAGGACTGTTTGACAAAAGGTTATCTAATGCCGAACTCATAAGGTTGTTTCAAGGATTAACAGAAAAAGGGCTCTACACACTCTAATGGCAAATAAGTACATCTGACCCCCACAGACTGAGTCCTCTGAACCCTGTCTTTGTTTTCCCCAGATGGCTCCTGCCCAGTTGGTCCTGCCTGAGAGGCAGAGGCTGGGCTCTCTGGCCCCCGTGGTTTCCTAAGCTCACTCCAGACAGGAGCAACCCTGCCTCAGGATCTGGCATGCAGCTGGCACTGTGTCCTGTTTTCAAAGAGGACTGTGAACAGGAGGCAAATTCTCCTTCAACTGCTTTGGCTGGGTTTTGGGTCCACGGGGCCCAGCTGAGGGCAGGAAGGCTCTTTGGAAAGGCCCAATGCTCCCCTAGGGTGTAGCTGATGTTCATGTGTGCCGCATATCAGATGTGCCTTATGTATTTACCCTCTCCCGTCCATCTCTCTGTGCCTCTTCGCCCTCCTGTCTTCACTGCCACCCCACCCTGTACAGGCACAACATCAGAATCACTCTTCACCATCGCAGCGGATGGCAGGACTTTGGTAAAATGGCAGAAGTGAGCACTACTTCTCTCTAGAAACATGGGCTGGACTCTCACCACACTGCTTGCTCGAATGTGCCCTCACTCTCTGCTTGCTTTTCCAGAGCAAGACAACAAATGATGAACATGAGGTGGGCCAGCAGCCCTCGGTCTGAGACAGACTGGCCTTGGGGAGCCCCCAGTCAACCTTCCTGCCCTGCTCCAAGAACCTGCTGTGTCTCCAGCTTCTCAGGTACTCAGCGGCCAGTCAGCAGTCACTGCTAAGGGCCTGGCTGGAAAGCCTACAGCAGGGAGCCTCCACAACTAGCATTTCAGGAGACTCTGCACATTGCTGCTGAATGGCAGCAAGCTGGGATTTGGAAGCAGCCTGGCTCCTTCATTAACTACCACATGACCCTGGGCAAGCTGCTAAGTCTACAGGGACGGCAGCTTCCTAATCTAGAAAAGGGGAAAACAGCCTTCAACTCCTTGCACAGGGAAAGACCCTTTGCACACGCCAGGCTCAGTGCTGAGAGCCTTGGTATATATCCTCGTGTCATCCTCACCAGTGACCCAGAAGATATTACTGACGCACCACCCCGCCCCACTCCACATTTATCTTAACCTTTTTGGTTTTGTTTTTTATTTTTGCTATACAGTGTATGTGCTTGAAAGAGAAAGAAAAAGAATGAGGGAAAATGAGAAAGCACACTTGAGGGGGATGGCCATGTCACACTCCCTTCTCCTCCGTCTTCTCCTCAGGATTTTGGGCATGCACGTACACGTGCCCAGCATGTTTTTCAAGCCACTGGGACCAGGACTCAAACTGCACAGTTGGCTATGTGGGATCCAGCTGCCTTAACCACCATGCTACTGGCTGGCCCTATCTCAACTTTTTATCATGGAAGGTATCTAATATAAAAGTAGAATAGTATAAACGATAACCTTGTGTACCAATGGCCCAGCTCTACAAGGATTAATGTCTGGCTAGTCTTGTTTCATCCGTAACCCCTACCCCAACCCCAGATTCTGAAGCAATTCCACCAGCCATCAGGTCACCATCTCTAGGGTTATAGGTGGAGAATCTAAGGTTAAAAATAGACAGCAACACTTACCCAGCACTCACTGTGAACCAGTACTGTGAGCACTTAATGCTGACACTTCCTCCTCATAACTCTAGAAAGTAGGTACTGTGACCCCCAGCTTACAGAGGGGGAAACTGAGGCACAAAGGTTTAGTCATTTGCCCAGGGTCACAGAGGTAGCAATTTAGCCCTAGTGGTTTGATTCTTAGACCTGTGTTCTTACTACCACACATACCACCCAAACGAGTCACGGATTAAAAGAGAAAATATGCACACAGCACCCAGCCTGGTGTGTGGCACTTGGTGAGGGCTCCGGAGATGACAGCCAGCACCTCAAGTCAATTCAAATTCTGGCGCTGCCTCCCACTGGTTTGGGGACCTGGGAAGGTTCTGTGGTACCTGCCTCCCAGAGCTGTGAGAAGACGACAGCCTCATCTCATGTTCAGGGTGTGCCTGTGCTTAGTGAATGGCAGTTCTGTCACTGGCTCTGCCCCTCTGCCCAGCCCTGGGGCTGCCTCTTACCCACGATGGAAACCGGTGCAGGGGGGGCGTGGGTGGTTTGGTCCCCAGCTCCAGCTCCTCCAAATCTGCTCCAGGGGGCTTCAGGCTCTCTCTTTCCTCCTTCTTCCCTGCTGTGGGTGGCTCTTCCATCTCCATTTTCTCTGGTTCTTCTGGGAGCTCAGCTTGGGCCCTCAGCTTAGGAAGGCCAGAGGGGTGAAGGGCTGAGAGGGCCCCAATCTCAAAGCTCACCATATGGTCAAAGTGCCCAGGGCCCACCTGGGGCTGGCTGTGGTGCCTTTTGGCCCCCTGGATGCTATTCCAGGGGATGCCAGGAGCCCGCACCTTCGGCAAGGTCAGGCTACTTCCGGGGCCACCTTCTCTGGCAGAGGCCTTGGTCCCAGAGAGCATCCCTCCATGAACAGTGGCCAGGCCTTCACCCCAGGAAGCTGAACCACGTCTGGGAGCATGAGGAACATACACACACAGATGACTGGGAGAGCCCTCTCTTCTTGGATGAGGCTGAAGGGACTTGGTCTCTGCTACTTCCCTGGAGTAGGCCACACTGGAACTGAAATCCTCCCTCGGGCTTCTTGCTTCAGAAACAGAGTCCTTGCTCTGCAGGGCACCTAGAGAAGGTGCAGGAATAGCCACCTTCAAATCTTGGGCCTGGGGGCCACTGCCCTGTCCCACAGGCTGGGCACCTGGCCCTGAAGGGATAGAATCCTGCTCTGGAACTCTGTGGGGAGCCACCAGCAGCTTTCCTGAAGGTGCCATCTGAAGAGCTGTGGTTGAGGCAAAAATAGGCATATTGAGAGCTCCCTCAATTCAGTCCCACACTCCACCACACGCACAGGCACACCGGGTCTGCCTACCTTCTAGTGCATCTTGAAGAGTTCCCACCTGCTCCTCTAGGCGCTGCTTACAGCTTTTCAGGTGCTGATTTTCCATCTCAAGCTGAACAAAAAAAAAGACTCAGAATACCCAGCCTACAGGGTTAGGCATATAATTCAAAATAAGATTATATTAGGTTGTCAGGAAAATTGTGACAGATTTTTGCATAGAAAAACACGTCATGAATTTCCTGATAATCTAATAGAGGTGCCTCACACATTCATTGCTGACCCTTCCAAGGAGCCCTGACCGCTCCCTCTCTTTGTGCTGACTGGTTCTGGTTGGGATAAAATTCCATTTGGCAGCCCTTGTACTCTCTTTTTATAGTTATTTTTAACCTTTTAAAAAATTGTGAAACATACCACATGCACAGTGCTGTAGTTTAAATGTGTCCCCCAAAAAGCATATGCTGGGAACTTAGTCTACAAAGTACAGCAATGCTAGGAAGCAGGGCCTCATGGGAAGTGTTTAGGCCACAACAGAGCTTCCTTCACAAATGGATTACAGTCAGTTATAAAAGGGCTATGGCTGGGGGCCAGCAGGGTAAGTGTAGTGGTTAAGGCACTGGACTCCCACATGGTTGAATGAGGTTAGAGTCCCAGACACGAAGGCTTGAAACTCACACTGGACGCGTGTGTGTGCGTGCCTAAGATCTTGAGAGGAGAATGGAGGAGAAGGGATTGCGGTGTGGCCACCCCTGCTGGGGGCGGCGGGGTGACTTCTCATTTTCTGTCTCCTTGTCTCTCTTGTGAATGCTTGGTCTCTTTTAGCAAAAATCTCTCAAAAAAATTAAAAACAATAGGCTGTGAGTTCTGCACTGCGCTAGCGCCCGTGTCTTGCCTTCCACCACAGATGACACAACAAGAGAGCCTTTGCTAGATGCCAGTGTCACACTTTTGGACTTCCATCCGTGGTATTCTGTTATAACAGCACAAAACAGACTAAGAAACACAGAAAACAGCACCATGAACAGTTTAACAAATGATTGTGAAGTTTATCCTCATGAGACCACCACCCAGGTCCACACAGCTCCCTCATTTGTCCCTCACAAACACATGTCCCTCTCTCATTGCTAAAGTAACCACTACTGTATGTTTATTCATGTCCTTGCTTTGTGGGTTCTGCCATCTAAGTATGCATCCCACTCATTGGTTTCATTGTGCCCATTTTTAAATGTTTGATAAATAGAATTATATAGTATGTACATCTCAGTGGCTGGCTGGCCCATGAGCTCCATCCTCCTTTAATTTACATTTAAATGAAATGATTACCCTGTAGGGACCAGCAGGTGGCATGGTTGTGAAGGAGTTGGACTCTCTCATGGCTGAACACAGTTCAAGTTCTGGAACTGATGACTTGCTTTCTCACTTTCCCTCTCTTGCTCTCTCTCTCTCAAAAGCATGTGCCCTCTAGCAAATTTTAAAAAGTAACAATAATGATAAATAAGATTAAGTATTTTTTTAAAAAGAAGTTATTACCCTTTTATTAAGCTTTTTTTTTTTTTTAAGCAAGAATCAGGGCTGTGGGAATACAGAAATAACAAGCATCAATTCTATCCCTAAGAACTTGCAGTGTAGGAGGTGACCTGAGAAGCAAACTGAGCCAACACCCTCCTGTGGGTGTACACCACTTGTCTCAGCAGGACAGAGGAAGAAGAGACACATGCTTTCAAAACTGCAAATCTCTTTCCTTTTTTTCTTTTTTTAAAAAAGAAATAGGTTGTCTTTCTTTCTTTCTTTCTTTCTTTCTTTCTTTCTTTCTTTCTTTTTTGCTATAGAGTACATGTACTCTCTAGAGATAAAGACAGAGAGAAAGAAAAGGAGAAAAGGAAAGTGAGAAAGTACTCCCTGGGGATAGCCTAACTCTCTTCTCTTCCATTTTCTTCTTGAGATTTTGGGCATGCACACACATGTGCCTGGTGTGCTTTTCTTTTCTTTCTTTTTTTGGAGAGGTTTTTGCTATAGGGCACGTGCACTCACCAGAAAGACTGAGAGAGATAGAGAGACAGCAAGCGAGAAATCACCCCCCCAGGTGGGATGGCCATGCCGCAATCCCTTATCCTCCATTCTCCTCTTGGGATCTTGGGGACCCAGGCACATACATAGGTCCCGCGTAAGCTTAAGCCACAGGGTCCGGAACTCCAACCACATTTGGCTGCATGGGAGTTCAGCGACATAGACATTATGCTAACTGCTGATCCCTTAACTACCATATTTTGATGTGATATAAAACTGGGTATATTTTTATGTATGTTTAATATTTATTTATGTCTACTCACAGACATATATATATTACTGAGCACCTTAATCAGCTGTTTATAATTCAGAACCGTAAAATGGAATACGCTTATATGTGTATAGTTACATCAAATATTACATATTATTCTAATCTCTCAGTTTGACTTAAATACCCATAGAACTTTGGTTTTTTATTTTATTACAATAGCCATTACCCAAACTGCTGGCCCCGCCTGGTATATTTTTCAAGCCGCTTTGTCCAGGACTTGATATGCACAGTCACGTGAAATCCAGCACCTTAACCTCCATACCATCCGCTGGCCCAAAAACAGGTGGCCTTTTGTTTTGTTTTTGCTAGTGGCACTATAGCTTCCATCCTGTCCTAAATAAAGCCATTGCAAGTGATAAACTACAAAAATAAACTAATATATATAGAGGAAGTGGAACACAGGATGGGGAGTTAATGTTTAAAGGGTACAGATTTTTTGTTTGGAGTGAGAAGTTTTAGAAAGAGATAGTGGTGGGACCAGAAGGTGGCGTAAGGATTATGTCGCTGGACTCCCACATGGCTGACCATGGGCTTGAGTCCCAGACTTAGTGGCATGAAACTCATGCTGGGCGCATGTGCATGTATGTCCCAAATCTCAAGAGGAGAAGGGATTGTGGTGTGGCCATCCCCTCAGGGGGCGAGCTCTCGCTTTCTGTCTCTCTGGCTCTCCGGCAACTACATGTGCCCTATAGTAAGAATCTCTAGAAAAGAAAAAGGTAGTGGTGATGATTATACAACACCGTGAACATGCTTAATGCCACTGAATTGTATACTGTAAAATGGAATCTTTCAAGTAGAGTTTACCACAATTTTTAAAAAGTTTAAAAAAATAGAGAGGACAGAGGAGAAAGCAGAGAATGGATGGTGGTCTATGTGTACTCCCCAGAAGGAAACTAACGGGCCTTTTCAGAAATGAGACTCATTCCTTCTCCTTAAATACAGTGTGAAGCTAGTCAGGAGCTCTAGAGAAACAGACCCCGACCAAAGGACAGGGACAGGGAAGTGTTTCAGCTGAATGAAGGACAAATGTTTAACACAGTGAGGGTTGGTCAAGGCACCACCTGCAGAAGAAGGGAGCTGAGCACGGGGCTAAAGACCACCTCGGCCACAGCTCCAGGCCTATCCCCACAAGATGAGTTTTCAGCTTACCTCTGCTAACTTTAATGTCACCCATTCTTTGATCTTTGCAGCTTTTTCTTGAACAATTTTTGCTTCTTCAGCTCTCATCTGCTTCTGCAAGAAAGATAAGGCCTTTAGTTAACCACAATGGTCACCAGTAGTATGAATAATTAGAGGTGAGAACCCCTGAGAAGAAATATTAAGTGCCTGACTGGGGGTGACCTGACAGAAAAAAATAAATTCAAGTATGATCTTTAAAAATATTCTTAAAGTAGAAAAGGTCTTCCCAGGAATAATACAAATCCCAAAAAGCCACAAAGGAAAGACTAATGAATCTATGTCATTACTATAAATAACTGAATGACCAAAGTAAAAAAAAAAAAAATTCCATAAACAAAACTGAAAGACCAACTGGGAAGGGATTTGCAAAATAAATGAATATATGTACAAAGGCCTAATTTAAAATGAACAATCCAATAAATACATGCAAAGGATAGGAACAGGAAATCAACATAAAAATAAAGGCAAAAAATTCTTGTAAAGCTATTTGACCCCAACTATAATTTAAAGACTACAGACAAAAACAAGGCATAATTTTCCTCTATCATATTAACATCATTTAAAAGTTTAATGTTACCCCACACTGCCAAAAATGTTGGGTGCAACCCCTCTTTTTTTTTTTTTAAGAGAGATTTTTGCTCTAAGTTACATTCATTAGAGACAGAGAGAGAAAGAATGAGAAATCACCCCCCAGGGGGATGGCCACACCATAGTCCCTTTTTCTGCGTTCTTCTCTTGGGACTTTGGGCATGCATGTGCATGCCCAGCATGAATTTTAAGCACCAGGTCTGGGACTTGAACTGTAGTCAGTGATGTGGGAGCCCAGCACCTTAACCACTCCGCCACCTGCTGGCCCCTCTTACAAATTGGCAAAACCTTTTTGGGAGCAATTTGGTAATACATGTTAACTTTAAATATATGTACATTGACATGATAAAGCCACTGCATAGCAATCATTTGTTGCAATATTATTTTAGAAAGCAACATACACACACACACACACAAATCAAAACGGAAAATAGTCTAAGTGTCTACCAATAAGGAGTTGGTTAAATAAACACGGGCCGTCTACAGTGAAAATAGGACAGGGCTGGCCCATTGCCTACTGGTTAAGGAACTGGTCCCACAGGAGAACCATGGGAGAACCATGGCTGACCATGGTTTGAATCTCTGCCCTGACAGTTTGAAAAACATGCTGGGCACATGCAAGTGTGTGTCCAAAACCCTGACAGGATGGTGAAATGGAGAAGAGATTGCAGCATGACCACACACCATGAGGAGATTGCATTCTCTCTCCTTTTCCTTTTCTCTCTCTCTCTCTCTGGCAAGCATATACACCCTCTAGCAATTAAACAAGAAAGCAAAGAAAGTAGAACGCTATGCTTTGAAACACAGAACAAAAGGTTCACAGTGAACGATGGGTAACAATGAGAAGTGGAAACGAAGGATTCAGGATATAGGAAAACATTATTTGTCATTTTATATCTTTCTGGTATTTTTTTTGTATCTTTTTACTATAAGCATGTATTACCTTTATAGTTAAAAACAAAAACTAAGGTTAAATTAGCACGTAAGTGAGGTATTTACTCAAAATAATCAAGATTAGAAAATGATTGAAAGGAGGTTTGTGGCCAGCCATATGGCACAGCAGTTATTAAACATTCCACGAGGCTGGGACCAAATGGGAAGGTCCTGGTTTGCAGCCCAAAGCCTCCCTGAACACGCCAGATATTTGTATGCTTATGATGCTGGCTGGCTAAGGCTGGGGGAGGATGGTGGCATGAAGATCTGTGATGAGTCCCTCTCCTCTCTCCACTCCTCTTCCCCTATCTCATGGGAGAAATAACTTAAAAAAGAAAAGGAGGTTGTATCTAAAGAACATCAGCCTAGACTAGAGTAAAAAATAGTTTTGAAACTACATGTAAAGCTTATTTATTTATTTAGGTTTTTGCCATAGGGTTCCTGCACTCACCGTAGAGAGATGGAGAGAGATCGAGAGGCAGAGGGAAAATGAAAAATCGCCCCCAGGGGGCATGGCCATGCCGCAATCCCTTCTCCTCATTTACCTCTCAGAATTTTGGGCTGGCACAAATACACCTGGCCTGATCCTAAAACCACTGAGTATGGGACTCAAACTGAGGCCATGTGGGAGTCCAGCACCTCAACTTGGCCCCCATGTGAGATTTGTTTGCTGTGAGACACCGGGCAGGAAACTTAAGCCCTCCAGGCCTATAAGGGGACCAATGCAATGATTAAGGGAGAGAAAATGTACTATAGAGCACCCAAGCATAGATATCCACCAGCTCTACACTGAGAACTCATGCCTGATCTATTATAAAATGCATGGAGATGATAGGTTACACTGAGTGGTTTAACCAGCAACCATGACTTTGGTTATACTTCTAGGGAAAAATGCTAAGATGATGCAAGCAAGCTCCAAATGAGGGAGTCTGTGGAACTGATGGGAATGTGAAAATGTCAGACTCAGTACTTCAGAGTTTGAAAAACCTTAAAGGTTGGCAAACTATGGCCATCAGGCCCAATCCAGCCCACTGTTAATCCCACTTTCTCGTTTTTGTAAATGAACTCTCATGGGGCACAGCCACGTCCATTTGTTCTGGTGACATATGTGGCTGCTTCCACATTACAACAGCAAGCTGTACAGCTGCAGCAGAGACTGTGTGGCACACAAAGCCTAAAATACTCAGTACCTAGCCCTTCAAAGAAAAAACTGGCTACCCCTAACCTACTTTAATAGCCTCTTTAGAAGGCTGTGGAAACTGAGGCCCAGAGAGGTGAAATGACTTGCTGCTGTCATTTTATGACACAGCGGGGACCAAAACCAGGTCTCTTGACTCACAGAACAGCATTCTCTCTAGTCTGATCTTGACCTATTGATTTTAACTGTAAAATTTCTTCTTTTTTTTTTTTAACCTAAAGAGCTTTAGCAGGAGCCATTTTGCCCACTAATCCCCAGGATGCTGCCATTTCTAACTATAAGCTACTCAAAAGAGAGATAAGGTATCTCCAAAATCAATGGGAACTTGATTAGAAATTCCATGTGTCCAAATTCCATTTCCCATGATTTTCCAGGAACACATAGTGCCCTAGAGCAGGCAAAAGCACACCTGCTAAGAGAACAGTCAATGAATCTTGACAAGTGATTATGAATTTACACATGATGATTAGAAAATACTTTCAGGATTAGCTGGAGCAAGATTATCCGGAGAATATACATGTTGAAAATGAAAAATCATTCATTTTCCTCTGTCCCCAATCCTTCATTTCTATTTGTCATTCAACCATTCTCCCCTGAGAATGTCTCCATGTTCAGAAGCATAGCATTCTACTTTCATCTTGTGGGTGTGCTGTATTTATTTAACCAATCCCTTACTGGTGGACACTGAGACTATTTCCAGTTTTGAGATTTTTATTTTATGTTGTTCTCTCAAATAATATTACAACAAATGATTTCTGAGCGGTGGCTTTATTTGATCGATAACATGGATATTTAAAATGTTGACAGATGTTATCAAATTATACCCCCCAAAATCTTTGCTAATTTATATAAAATAGTTTGCTCCCAACATTCTTGACAATTTGAGGTAACATCAAACTTAAACTTGTATTAATTAACTTTAAATTGTATTCATCTGATAGAGAAAAATGATCTTTTAAAAAAATAATACAGTATCTATTTTTACTTATTTATTTATTTGACCAGAAGGAGAAAGAGAGAGAAGGAAAGTGAGAAAGCAAGCCACTAGGTCCAGGACTCAAACTGTGGTCTCCATGTGGGAGTCCAGCATCCCAACTACATGCCCCCTGCCAGCCCCAGTGATGTCTTTTTTTTAATCTGCATTCTTATAATTATGGTTGAGGTTGAATAGCTTTTCAAGGGTTTGTCTTTATTTCTTTTGATTTCCTATTCATATCATTTGCAGGTATTCACTGGGTTGTTCATTTCACATTAGCTCTCTCTATGCATGTCATTTGTGTTGCATGTTTGACTTGACTATGGAGTCTTTTCTGGAAATGATGGATCTCTGACACCAGAGAAAAGCTGGATAGGCAAGCCAAAGGTCGAGGGAAGGGGCAGAACTGGGATGATGTTAGTAAGACTAAGTGGGAAGGTGACCAGGCAGAGTAACTGGCAGGGGGATGTCCCAGAAATCCTGGCAAAGGTGTTAACTACAGCTGTCATGCCAGGCAGTGGACTGTCCTGGGCTCCCATGTGCTTAGGAGGGGATGTCCCAGTTTTCAGAGGAGGCAGCAACTTTGGTCTCTGCCTATTTAGGTTCATTGAGAAACTTTGGGCAGCTAACTGACCCAGGTGGACAGCCCAGCTTTGTGCTGCTCTGGGTCTTACCACGAATATCATGTGCGACATGCTGGCAGGGCATTATGGGATCAGGATGGAGAAGGAAGAGCTCTCCTTAGCAAGCACCATCACGTGTCTGATGCCATGCACAGGTTATCTGAGCTGATGGTCCCAACAGCCCTAGGAGGTACCATATAACCCCTGTGTTATAAAGGTGTAAAATGAGAACCAGCAACTTAAGCAATCTGTCCACAGTCAGAGAGCAGCTGGTACTACAGGTGGGATTTGAGCCTAGATTCATCTGCCTCCAAGGTCCTTTTACTACTATAGCTCCTGCTGGCCTTCTCATGAATAGATGTGAGAAGGAAAGACTTCCAATAATTAAATCTCCATAGAAAAGAACAGGCTCAACAGAGAGTGAGCACCGCAATCACTCGAGACTCAGAGATTGAGAAGCTGGGGCTGTCAGGTGGCATGGTGGTTAAGGATGCTAGACTCCCACATGGCCAACAGCAGTTTGAGTCCCAGACCTGGTGGCTTGCTTTCTCCCTCTCTCTCTCTCATTCTATCCCTCTCTGGTAAAATTAAAATAAACAAATAAATAAAGTTAAATAAAAAATAACTCCTTAAAAAAATAAAAAAGCTAGGGGCCAGTTGGTGCGGATGCTGAAGAGGGGAATGGGTTGGGGACCAGCAGTTAGCATAATGGCTGTCACTGAACTCCCATGTAGTGAACCACAGTTTGAGTCCAGAATCCAGTAGCTTAAACTCACACCGGGCACGTGTGCATGCGTTCCCAAGATCCCAAGAGGAGAAGGGATTGTGGCATGGCCATCACCCCTGGGGGGTGATTTCTTGCTTTCTATCTCTCTGTCTCTCTCTTTCTGGTGAGCACATGTGCCCTATAGCAGAAACCTCTTCAACAAAAAAAAAAGAAAGAAAGAAAGAAAGAAAGAAAGAAAGAAAGAAAGAAAGAAAGAAAGAAAGAAAGAAAGAAAAAGAGGGGTAGGGGGCTGCTGCTTGTTGCCCTTACCTGCTTCTCCAGCTGTGCCTCCAACTGGCTGATGAGCTCATCTTTGCCCTGCATGGCTTTCAGCAATTCTTGGTATTTCCTGTGCAGGCTGCCTGCTGGTTCCACGTTCTTCAGATTGGACAGTTTTACCTTCTCTTCCATCACACCCACCTGAAAAGTACCAATCGTCTCACAGGGTCTCACATCTCTCATGCACTGTGTGCAATGGCCAGTGACATGGGGTGGGATGCCTCCTGCTGCCTCAGCCTGTAACCCCCAGGTAGAGCCCTAACCAGGGTGACCTGTGACAATTAAACGACCATTTACTAAGCACTTATTTGGGCAGAGGAAGGAACTGACAAGGAAGAACCTCATATTGGCTATGCAGAAAAAAGCGATTAGGTGTTGGGCCATCTACCTCTGGGGGATGGGGGTGAGCTGGACAGGACAAGCAGCCCTGGAGGGCAACTGCTCAAGCCCACTGTGGCAGAGATATTTACTGCTTGCTGGATATCTGGTGCTTCCCCACACTCCACTGCCTTCTTATAATTAGATGGGCCATGTCTTTCATCCAATCATTGGGACCTGAGTGGAAATGGCACATGGTTTCTGGAATGAAGTATTTAAAAGCTGGTGCATGAAAAAAACCATGGCACCAAAGCAGGCCATGTGCTCCATAAGACAGGGGAGCCTCCATTAGCCTGGATCTCTGAACAATTGTGGAAGCAGATTTGCTGGCTATCAATGAATAGGGGCCCCAAGTGAGAAGTGAATATGACACATTACTGGGATTTTGGACTTGATGTGTCACCAGAGCGCAGTCTAGCCTGTTTGGACTAAGAATCCCACTCACTGCACTGACCCTTACGCAAAGGCATCTTCATTCCCACAGAAAGCTCCATGCTCCTTAATCTGTTCAGGTTTAACATGCAACTGCTCGGTTTCCTTGTCCTGGCAAGGAGCTCATCCGTGTGGCAAGTGTGTCCACATGTGTCTATGGGAAGGGCAGGGAAAGGCTTGCCCAGCATACTCCGCCAGCCCCGTACCCTGGTTACCTGGGTCTCTGCATCCTCTGCTCTCTGCTCTGCCTCCAGCAGCCTCTGCTCCAGGTCCTGCATCTGCTCAGTCAGAAAGGGGAGATGTAGGTACTATGTCCTTACTGTGAACATGGCATCAAGGCCACTGGAGCAATGTGTGCAGACACAGCCCACAGGCAAGGCTCCAACTGCCCAGCTCGGGCGGTTCAAGGGTGTCAGGGTAAAGATTTTATGGTAACTCTGGCCTCCCTGATGCCATTTATGGGGCAGGTGAGGAGCCCGAGGCCACTGTCCTCTCTGTGGAGGGAGTGATGACCCAACTCTTGCTCCCTCGTGGAGGGAGTGGGGAGGGCAGCAGCATCATCATTCTTCCCGAGCACCCTGCCCCAATTCTGTCTCCACTCCTCTCAGAGGCCTCACTCCTCTCACACTGGGTAGCATGTAGTACCATGCCACTACTCTCCTGAGTGCCCGGCACAGAACAGCTGCCATACGAATCCATCTTCTGTCATCAGTAAGAACATATTCCTCCCCACCTACAGTCTCACTGGCGGGGGACAAATGCCCCTCAACCACTGCCATGGACACTGCCTGTCAATGGCATTCATAGATTTCACCTTACTGATTTCTATTTTTTTTCATTCATTTATTTTTAATTTGACCAGATACACACACACACACACACACACACACAGGGAAAGTGAAAAAGCAAGCTACCAGGTCCAGGCATCAAACCATGGTCAACCATATGGGAGTGTCCAGCACCTTAACCACCAGGCCACCTGCTGGTCCCCCCTGATTTCTTTAATATTAAAGAAAGAGAAGGAGAGTCTCTGATACATTTTTTAAATTCTATCTTGTTGCCAAGAGAAGTGTGTCATTCAAGTCTGAGGACCACAGTGATTTCAGAATCTTATGCCAAGTGTGGTGAGCATAGATTGATATTCTTGCAGATGGAGGCTCACCAGGTACAAGATCTAAGCTGGCCTAAGGGGCTGTCTGTGGGTCCAGGGCCTACACAGAATCTCTGCACCTTTGCAGGATCAGAGCTTAGCAAGTGGAGTGCGGCCGGAGGTCAGCTTCCATTAATTCTCCCTTTCCAGGGACTACCATGCTCTGTCTGAACTGCACACTGTCATATGGGGTCCTGCAGAAGCAGAAAAGGTCATACATCCAACTTTCACATCAAACACTACCTGCCATGACTCAACTAGAGCCAGCTGCTTCCTTTCCCTCCCTGCCTTGTCCAGGGCAGCAGATATAGCAACTATATATAGATTGAAAGACTTGTCTTCTGTGAGCTGCACAGGCTCAGTGCCCCTTCAATTTCTAAGCTCCAGCTAGCCCTTGCCCACCTCGCTTCTGCAGATGTGGCTTTTTCTCCAACTACTCAATTCTCTCCTCTTGGCCTGGACCCTGGCTCGATATTTACCAGTGAATTAAGCAGTTTCTTCTCTTTCCTAATCTCTCGCCTTCTCTGCTAAAATTCTGTTTTCCTTAATTAAAAGGAAGAAAAAGAGCTCCCTGCCTGGTACTGGACAGCAAAAGGAAAGTTAACACAGGAGCAGCGGCTGATGTTTGAGAACCTAGGCAATGTCTTTCCATAGGGTGGCCTTCCCTTGTCCATTTTTTTCCTTTCTGGGGTTGAGACACAGGGGTTTTTGGTACACATTGCCTTTGAAGGAGAGTTAGGGTTACATTCATCTGAAGATCCCAAGTAAAACTCTAGACTCACAACCCATAGGACAAAAATGCCCAGCAAATAGGATATCTTTGATAGGCATTCAGGTGCTCAGACCAGAGAGGCCTACATTCCTGCCTTCTTTCCTCTACTGTGTTTAATAATCATGACCGAACCTTTCACATAAAGCTGGATGGGTTGGATCTGGCCAGACTGAGGCTCCAATTAGAGCCAGATGGACTCTTCTAAATTGAACTGTCCTCAGGCCTTCAAAGGAGTTCTTTGACCTTCAAACAGTTGTTGTGGAGCTATGGTGCAGGTAACAGCATAGAATAAACCAGTATTATAGCTATGGGGTTGCTGCCCAGCACAAAAGGATTCTACTGGGGTGGGTTGGTTAATACATAGTGGAGCTCTCTGTGACCAGATTAGTTACAGGGGTCTTTCATAAGTTCATGGAAAATATACATAATAAAGAAAACTATGCAGGGAACCAGCAGTTAGCGTAATGGCTATGTCCCTGGCCTCCCACGTAGTCGACCACGGTTTGTGTCCCGGACCCAGTGGCTGAGAACTCACGCCAGGTGCGTGTGCGTGTGTGCCCAAAATCCCGAGAGGAGAATGGAGGAGAATGGATTGTGGTGTGACCATCCCCCCTGGGGGGTGATTTCTCGCTTTCTGTTTCTATGTCTCTCTTTGTCTTTCTGGCGAGTGCACGCGCCCTATAGAGAAAACCTCTCCAAAAAAAAAAAAAGAAAACTATGCATCGATTTAAAAATAATAAACTTATATTTTAATTCTATTTTCCATAAACATTTTCTTTTTTTCTTTTGGAGAGGTTTTTGCTATAGGGCGCATGCGCTCGCCAGAAAGACAGAGAGAGACAGAGAGACAGAGAGCGAGAAATCACCCCCCAGGGGGGATGGCCACACCGCAATCCCTTCTCCTCCATTCTCCTCTCGGGATCTTGGGCATGCACGCACACACGCCTGGCATGAGTTTAAGCCACTGGGTCCAGGAACTCGAACCAAAGTCGACTACATGGGAGTCCAGCAACATAGCCATTACGCTAATTGCTGGTCCCTCCATAAACATTTTTAAGTCCCCTTGTAGAACTCCTTCCCCTTCAACACCAGATCTGACTGGGCCAATCGAATTCTCTCCACACAGGAACCTGAAATCAGCAATCAAGAGACTAGAACCAGGGGTCTGGGCCTCACAGCCCACTGGACATACAGCCCCTGCACATACAGGGCTGGATATGGCTGACAGTGGTTTGAGTCTTGGTCCCACCAGCTTGAAAATATGCCAGGCATGTGTGCGTGTGTGTCCAAATCTTGAAGGATGAGAAACGGAGGAGTGAAGACTGCAGTGTAACTGCAGCTAGAGGCGTGCTTTCACTCTCTCTCTCTCTCTCTCTGACAAGCACATGTGACTTCTGGAAGAAAGAGAGAGAGGGGGGGAGAGAGAGAGAAAGACCTGCATAAGAGAAGGTACATGAACTTCTTCAAGTCATGGTTGTTGGGTGTGGGCTGCTCCCAGGACCCTTTAACTCTGTTTTGCTTAAGCTCACCAGAGTTATTGTTACTTTTTTGCTTACATAAAAACAATCTAATTAATGCAATGACTAGGAGCATTTTTTAAAAAAGTATTATTATTATTATTATTAATTTACCAGAGGGTCTGTGCACTCATCAGAGAAAAGAAAGGAAAAGCGAGAAAGCATCCCTGTGGGGAATGAACATGCTATAATCCCTTCCTCTCCATTTCTCCCTCCTGGAATGTTTTTAAAAAAACAAAGGGAAAAGTGCAATGAGCATCCATGTATCTGTTACTGTGCTCCAACAATGATCAACATTCCACTGTCCTTGTTTGAAAAGAGTATTTTAACGTTGTGTTTCCCTCTGTTTTGTTTTGGTTTTTAGTTTTGCTATAGGGTACATGTGCTTGCTGGAGAGAGACAAAGAGAGGGAAAGGGAGAAAGCACCTCCTGGGGGGATGGCCATGCTGCAATCCCTTCTCCTCTATTCTCTTTCTGGGATTTTGGGCATGTACGTGCACCTGGAGTGATTTTCAAGCCCCTGTCTTAGGAACTTGAACCACACTGTTAGCCATGTGGGACCCAGCTGCCTTAACAATCATGCCACCTGCTGGTCCCACCTCGTTTTGATGAAAATAAATTTATCTATTTTCTGCTAGAGAACTCCCACGTGCATCCTATGCCGTCAGTCATTTTTTCAGTTTTCAAACTCTAATCCCAGTATCAGCACTTCTCAGGAGGCTAGATCTTTGTCCTTCACACTTACAGTGCCACACCTGGAGCTCTAGAAAACTGGAGCTATGGGTGGCCACCCTTGATTTGGGTTCTGTTCCTCTTTTCTGAGGGTTCCTTAGGACTGTGTCTTCAGCTGTCCTTCTAGCGTGTGTTGGGTGGCACACCAGCCAAAGAGGTGTCGGGTTTAGACAGCTGACAGGGATCCACTTTCATTGGTCACACACAAACTCCATCAGCTGCCCTAGAACTGGCTGCTGCAACCTGATGAAATACACTTGGCACCAATCTGGTGTTTAACCTCCATGTCCACAGCTCATCACACTTTGCGAGGCTGTGAAATATCTGCCTGATGGTGGCAGGGGCCACAAGTGCTCTCCTGCACTCTCAGCACAGTCCTGCCTCACCAAGCAGTGGCCTGAGCTAAGAGCCACAGCAGTCTGGTCTCAACTCTCTTTGAAAAGAAGGTCCGACATTCTTACCACTGCTTTGCACTCTCTGGAGAGAATGGTGTAAGTAAGAGCTAAAGCTGTGTTACCTAACTAACGATGCCTTTATCTACAGATGTGGCTTTAGCCTCTCTGTGACTGTTTCTTCAATAGAAAAAGAATAATGACAGCACCCACCTCCTAGGGTTGTTGAGACTACACAGGATATCCCATGTCAATTCTGTTTCTTGAATCTGAAGCTTCGTATCTCTTATCAAGTTTGGAAATTTTTAAGCCATCATCTCTTCAAGTAATCCCTCTCCTTCTAGAATCTTATTAGGTGGATATAGAATCTTTTCATGCCAGCATCCACAGCTTAGCCTCTGAATCTTGACTTTGTGCTGCACTGTGGATGATTTTCTCCAGTCTATCGTCCCATTCATTAATTCTGTCTTTGATGATGCCCAATCTGATGTTTAATCTATCCAGTGAATATTTTATTTCAATGAAAAAGCTTTCACTTCTAGTTTATTTGGTTTTCAAGTCTACCTGACCTTTTTGTTTATTTATATTTATTTTTGGGGAGGGGAGAAGTTTTTGCTATAGGGCACATGCGCTCACCAGAAAGAGAGAGACAGAGAGACAGAAAGAGAGAAATCACCCCCCAGGGGGATGGCTCCTCCATTCTCCTCTCGGGATCTTGGGCATGCATGCACACACGCCCGGCGTGAGTTTAAGCCACCAGGTCCAGGACTTGAACCACAGTCGACTGACTACATAGGAGTCCAGTCACAAAGCCATTACACTAACAGCTGGTCCTCTACCTGACCTTTTTAGATAGTGTCTTCTTCTTGTCTTATGTTTTAAATTTCTTCATTATGTCTTCAAGAGTTTTGAATTCACTTATTTTACAGTCTTTTGCCACCAATTTCTATTAGAAGTTCTTGGGGATCTAGTCTAATCATTTGTTGCATATGTGGATACCACTGTAGACTTTTCTGAGTATTCACTCATTTTAGATTATATATTCATCCTCACTAACACATTTTTTTTTCTGTGGGGATCTTGTGTTATCTGGGTTGAGATATTTTCTCCAGAGAGGTTTTATACTTGTTACTATAAGGCTGCCAAGGTTATCATTGGTCCAGAACTTAGGTTTCCTAAACAAAGAGGTTGTATAAATCCTAATGTTAAATCAATAGTATTATCAGGTTCTTAGGGGGGGACAGGGGAGACTTTTATTTCTCTTTATTTTTTAGGTTTTAGCCATTGGGTACATGTTTTTGCTAGACAGAGAAAGTAAAGGGACCAGCAGTTGGTGTAATGGTTATGTCGCTGGACTCCTATGTAGTCAACCGAGGTTCGAGTCCTGGACCCAGTGGCTTAAACTCATGCTGGGCGCATGTACGTGCATGTCCAAGATCCCAAGAGGAGAATGGAAAAGAAGGAATTGCAGTATGGCCATCCCCCCTGGGGGAGTCATTTCTCGCTTTCTGTCTTTATCTTTTTCTGGCGAGCACACATGCCCTATAGCAAAAACCTCTCCAAAAAAAAGAGAGAAAGTAAGAAATCACCCCCCCAGGGGAATGGCCATACTACAATCCCTTCTTCCCATTTCCCTCTCAGGATTTTGGGCATGAAGGCACATGCACTTGGTGTGATATTCAAGCCACTGGGGTCCAGGACTTGAACTGTGGTCGACCATGTGGGAATCCAGTACCTTAACCACCTCACCACCTGCTGGCCCTCTTTCTCTTTCTCTCTCTCTTTTTCCTCAGAACCTTAATTTTGAGAAGATCTTATCATCTCCTTGAGCTGGTGAATAATTTTCTTTGTCTATCTTTTTATTTAGGGTAAGCCCTAGTTTTGACTTTATGTGGAAGTTTTATTTTCAGCTCCAACTTCCATCTGGCCAGACATCACCTCTGTCTCTGCAGATGTTAAAATTGAAACCATAAACCTTACTTCACTTAAGGGAAGCCATCCACACCCCCACCTCATTCAGCTGCCAGCTGAGTATCATTCTTGCTTTTCCCTCTTCACTTTTTTTTTTAAAAAAATAAGAATTATTTTATTTAACTTTTACTTATTTAAATTTGACCAGAGAGGGACAGAGTGAGAAAGCGAGAGAGAAGGGAAGTGAGAAAGCAAGCCACCAGGTCCGGAACTCGAACCACGGTTGGCCATGCAGGAGTCCAGCGTCTTTAATCACCATGCCACCTGCCAGCACCCCCCTTCATTTTTTTTTTTTGGAGAGATTTTCACTGTAGGGCACGTGCGCTCGCCAGACAGACAGAGAGAGACATAGAGACAGAAAGCGAGAAATCACCCCCCAGGGAGGATGGTCATGCCGCAATCCCTTCTTCTCCATTCTCCTCTCGGCGTGATTTTTAAGCCACCGGGTCCGGGACACGAACCACCGTCGACTACATGGGAGTCCAGCGACATAGCCATTACGCTAACTGCTGGTTCCCCTTCATTTTTTTTTTAAAAAGAATTATTTTATTTAACTTTACTTATTTGTATATTTATTTATTTAAATTTGACCAAAGGGACAGAGCAGGAGAGAGTAGGAAAGTGAGAAAGCAAGCCGCCAGGTCCAGGACTCAAACCGTGGTCAGCCATGTGGGAGTCCAGCGACCCCAGCCACCATGAAACCTACCAGCCTGTTCCCTCTTCATTTTGCTCCCTAAGGACTGCTCTTCATTTTTTCAGTGTTCACCTCTGTATTTAGAAGGACATTTAAAATATTTAATGCAGCATTTCTCTGTGTTTCATAGTGGAGTTTTTGTTTGTTTGTTGTCTAAGGTTATTTTATTGTCTATATTACCAGAAATAAAAGTCCCTTCTCTGTGAAGTGTGCTTCAGACCACCTGGCTGAGTCAATCTCTATATTTAGTCTTTCCTCCCCTCCTACTCCTCCACCAATGTCATAGCCTGAGGCAAACTTTTTTTAATTGCCAGAGGGTGCACATGTTCATCAGAGAAGAGAGAGACAGAGAAAGCACCTCTCCCCAGTGGGGAACAGTCACAACACAATCCCTTCTTGTTCATTTCTCCATTCTGTTGGGATCTGGGGCACACATGCACACATACCTGGTGTGTTTTTAAGTCCCTGGGGCTAGGATTCGAGTTGTGGTCAGCTAATGAGATCCTGCTCTCTTAAGCACTGCGTTATGGGGCCAGAACAAGGTCCTCACACTTTACAGGATTGTCCAAAACCATTTTCTGGGAGCTTGCAGATTTTTAGCAGCATCCTGGGAAACTTGGATCAAGAGGATTGGAACTGGGCCCAGGGATATACACGTTTAACAAGCACTCTAGGTGGTTCTGAGAAGATGATTCTGACCATACTTTTAAGAACCACCATTTGCCCTTTCCTTGAGGTGGCTGGAGTCTCCCTTTTCTATTGGCAGTACCTGGCAGGTACCCACAGAACCCTGCAGGTCTCTGTGTTGCAAAGTCTGAACTAGGAGAGAGCACGCCAACAAACCCAAGGTTCAAGAGGACTAGTCCAGGCTAGTTCAGAGCCACAGCAGTGCAGAGGTGACACCAATGACTAGTCTTCCAGGACTCCAGGTTGAACAGCTACCAATAAAACAGGTTATTTACTCAGGTTTTACTAATCAAGACTTCGACACTGCTTGGAGAAGGGTGAGGTAACTTTTACCTTTGTACAATGAAAGAAGAGTTTGCTAAGCAGATGGATATCATAAACAAAATTATAGAGAGAATGGCTGACTTACTTAAGATAAATATACATAAATCCAGTTAAGTGCGGGTCTTCCATTCTCTCGATAGGTTATACTCCAAAATGCCTCTGAAAGCAGCTGTTCAGAATGTATCCTCCCACAGAAACACACTAAACACATCCTGGATTAGCCCACCTAAAGCTGTAAAGATAATAATTGTTCCCATGTAAGACTTGTTCTGTGCCAAGAACTGTATATCCATGGTCTGATATCATTCTCAAAACATCTCCAAGAAGTAGACATGGTGTCCCTCCCTTAGGGGCAAAGGGACTTGCCCAGGGTCATATAGCTGTAAGTGGCAAAGCCAGGTGGATCTGGCTCCAGAGCCTGTGTCCTTGTCACCAGGAAACCAGGCCATCTTCTATAGTTTATATGTTTACTAAAGGGAGAGCAGTAGGTTTGCATTCTTTCCTAAAATATTTTCCTTCCTCACACTGAAGAAGAAATGGGAAAGGAATAATAGGACCTCCACTGTGCAAACCACTCAAAAGGTAATGGAAGATAGAGCAATCATTTCCTTAGTATGCCTTATGAAGGAGCAGAGCAGGGAAGAATCCAAATGACAACTTAGTAAATTGCTCAGAGTTTGGTTTTAAAACAAAACAAGCGAGAGGAGATTAGCTGCTTCATGATGAAGCTGAATAGCTTCTTCCCTGCCACTGGCTACCACAAACTCATTGAAATGAATGATGAACGCAAACTTCGTACTTTTTATGAAGCGTATGACCACAGAAGTTGCTGCTGATGCTTTGGGTGAAGAATGGGAGGGTTATGTAGTCCGAATCAGTGGTAGAAACGACAAACGAAGTTTCTCCATAAGGCAGAGTGTCTTGACTCACGGTTGTGTCCGCCTGCTACTGAGTAAGGGATATTCCTGTTACAGACCAGGGAGAACTAGAGAGAAAAAGCACAAATCTGTTTGGGGTTGCATTGTGGATGTCAGTCTGAGCTTTTACAAGTTCCCAACTTGGTTATTGTAAAAAAAAAAAAAAAAGAGAGAGAGAAGGGGCTGGCAGGTGGTATGCTGGTTAAGGGCACTGGACTCGCACACGGCCAACCATGGTTTGAGTCCTGGACCTAGCGGCTTGCTTTCTCACTTTTCCTCTCTCTCGTGCTCTCTCACTCTGTCACTCTGGTCAAGTTAAAAATAAATAAATGAATAAATGAAGGAAGGAAGGAAAATGAATATTTTTTTTTGAAGGAGAGGAGAATATTCCAGGACTGACTGATACCACAGTGCCTCGTCGCCTGGGGCCTAAGAGAGCTAGCAGAATCCGAAAACGTTTCAATCTCTCTAAAGGAGATGATGGCCACTGATATGTTGTACGGAAGTCCTTAAATAAAGGTAAGAAATCTAAGACTGAAGCACCTAAGAGTCAGTGTCTTGTGACTCCATGCGTCCTGCAACACAAACGCCAGAGTATTCCTCTCAAGAAACAATGAACTAAAAATAAGGAAGAAGCAGCAGAATATGCTAAACTTTTGGCTAAGAGAATGAAGGAGGCTAAAGAAAAATGCCAAGAACAGATTGCCAAGAGATGCAGGCTGTCCTCTCTGAGAGCTTCTACTTCTAAGTCTGAGTCCAGTCAAAAGTAATGTTTTGTAAGAGAAACAAATAAATAAGATCAGATCTCAAAAAAACAAAAACAAAACAAACAAAGAATGACCTTGGGTTTCATTCTGCTTGTGTGGAGAGCATCTACTAAAAGTTCACCTTCCCCAACTCTCCCTCTCTGACAAAGACCTCTGCAGCCAAGCTCCTGAGGACTCACCCTGTCAGCTAGCAGCTCCCTTATCTTGCTGGCCTGTAGGCGGAACCGGAAAAGCTGGGTTTCCAGGGCCAGGCAGCGTTTCTGCCAGTCCACACTGGCCCGGGTCTCCACCTTGAGTTCTGCCATGATGGAATCAGCTTCTGGATATTCCAGGGAGTCCTAAGAACCAACAATACACAGAGAAAAAAAGATAAAGACGTGTGTGAGGAGGAGTTATGTGGGGAAGGAGGAGGAGGAGACCAAAGGAGGACACGGAAAACAGGGCTGGGGAAGGAAGTTAGTCACTGGTCTCCCTCTGTCTCCTTCCTACCTTTCTGAGCTAGGAATGTCACGCTCCATCCTAAATTAGCTGAGTGACTTCAGGAAGCTGTGAAACCTGAGACACCTTAGGAGAACCTAGTCTCATTCTGACAGATGTGAAGAGTAGGGCTCATTTGTTTTACAGGGTCTTGACCTTGATCCATCCCAGCTGCAGCCAGTCCCAGATCATGGCCATGTGCATGCCTGATGTACTCTAGGAGGTCACTGGATAAGAACCTGGAATCTTCCCAAGGGGATCAGCCTTGCAGAGCATCACATTTTACTGCTATGCCATCATCCAGCCCCTATCCAGTTAATAAGTATCTCCATTCAGCAACCACTTAGGTGCCAGACACTGTCCTAGGCACTGGAGATGCCAAAGCAAATGAGAGTTCCTCTGCCTTTGAGTTTTACAAGAAACTCTAAGCAAAGTCCAATTATAAAACTACAGTGTAGTCACAATTGTGGATAAACGAGAGTGGGGAGAGGTGGAGGGCTGTCCTGTGGGTGGGGGTGTTTAGGGAAGGCTTAAAATGGAGAAGAGATTCATCTAAGGACACAAAGCTTAAGTGGAGGCAAACCATGGCCCCCAGTTTAGTTATAATTCTATTATACCTCTCCCTTACTGCAGGATTTGGGGCACACATGTGTGCCCTGTGCGTTTCTCAAGCTTCGTGGTCTGGGACTCACATGGTACGGTTGGTCATGTGGGATCCAGCTGCCTTAACCATCAGGCCACAGAGCTGGCCCAACAATTTTCTGTTTAGTTAGAATTCTGTCAATTGTTATTATCAAATCATCCTGCTTTGAAGCAGATTCTCACCCTCTTCTCTCCTTCAGGTTATGAGATGCAAACCAGAAAACTGCTACAGATTTTGCTGCAACCCCTGGAGAAAGCTCAAAGTCTTTAGGAAGAAACTTCTTTCAAATTCAGAACAAATCAAGTAGACACCTCTAATATTCCCAGGTGAGAAATTTTTCCAGATGCTTCCTGGATGCATTTTGGAGAAGAAAAAACTGGGTCACGCATGAGAAAAGGAAGAAGGAGGTATTAGCATACACGAGAGAGGAGATACGGCATGGGGTGAGGAGAAAGGAGAAAAGGGACACAGCCATCATCAGGATTGTTAAATCTCCCTTCCAGGGCATTATGAATAATTACACTTGGCAACAAGAGTACGTTTGGTCTGTCCCAAACCATGACATATGGTTATCCTAGTACTAGACAATTTTAATGAATAATTATTAATTTTTTAGGCTGATTATATATTTTTAAGAATTTGCCAGAGGGTGTGTGCACTTGCCAGGAGAGGTGAGAAGTGGTGAGAAGGCACCCTCCATGGAGAACACTCATACCACAATCCTTTCTCTTTTTCTCCCTCCTTTTGGGATTTTGAGCATGCTCATATGTACAGCCAATGTGCTGCTCAAGCTGCCAGGTTTGGGACTTGAACTCTGTGGTCAGACGTGAGGGATCCAGCCACCTGAACCAGCACACCACAGGTTGACAATATTTTTAATGTCATTTGTTAGAAATATATATAATTGGGGCTGGCAGGTAGCATGGTGGTTAAAGGCGCTGGATTCTCACATGCCCACCACAGTTCGAGTCCCAGACCTGGCGGCTTGCTTTCTCCCTTTCCCTTATTCCCTCTTTCTGTCTCTCTCTGGTCAAATTAAAAAAACATTAACAAATGGAATTAAATAAATAAATAATTCTTTTTCTTTAAAATAAAAAAGTACATTATAGGTGAAATGATATAATGCATGGGATTGCTATAAAATACTCCATGGTAAGTGGTCAAGGGATGGACATGTATGAAATATTTCTCAACATGCTGATAATTTGGGGCTGGCTCTGGCACAGCAGTAACTTACTGTTCAAGAGAAGCTGGATTCCACATGGTGACCATGGTTCAACTCCCTAGTCCATTAGATTGAAATATGCTGGGCATGTGCATGAGTATCCAAGATTCAACAGGCTAGAGGACTGGAGAAGAGAGGCCACAGTGACCCTGGAGGAGGGGGCCACAGTGACCCTGTACTGGGTGTGCATCTCTCTCTCTCTGTCTCTTGTGCACATGCACGCACTCTATCATGAATAGAGAAAAAAATGTTGATAATTTTGGCAGATGGGTGATAGCAGATAGGAGTTCTTTATATATGCCTGGAATTCTCTGTAATGCCAATTTGTTGTTTTTTTTTAAATCCCCTTTTCCTTCCTCGGGAGTTGCCTTGTCTCAGAAAACCCAGCCACCTCCTGTGCTGTTGCCAAATATTACCATAGGGCAATAGCGGACTCTCTAATGGGAGAGAGTCCACTCACATCTGACTTTTACAACTTGTTTTCCCTATTATACCCTACAATATAGCTATCACTTATTGAGTGCTTATTGTATGCCAGACATGTGCAGCCTCTTTAACCCTCACAGCAATCTGTGAGACAACAGAAAGGTACCAAGGTCCACACTTACACACGAGGACACTGAGGAACTGAAAGGTTGAGTAACTTATACAGATAGCTCTACAGCAAATACATAGTGGAGTTCAAATTCTAGTTCCAAAATCCTTGTTCTTCACTTCTATGTTCTTTGCCCATCCAAAAAAAGGGGGGGAGGGGATTCTAAGTTCACAAAGAGTGAGGAAATCTATTATGAATGAGAGAAATATTTTAGAGAATCTTTCAGAATTTCCAAGGCCTCCTGAGCTCAAATATTCCAACACCATAATCTCTAAAATCACGGACACTCATTGCATGTCTTGACTTTTCATTGTAAAACAGAGCCAGTAGACCTGTAGAGAAAGGCCAACAATTAAACCAGTGATGGGCTGAATGTCTGAGTCTTTTGCTTCTGGGCTTCTCGGAACACTGGGCAAATGACCTCAGCCCTACTCTCCCAGAACTGTCTTCCTAAACAATCCCGACATTGTGACCTCCCAGCAATCTCCACCTCAAAAGACTGGAACCAACTGGAACGGGCAGGAAGACAAAAGACAAAAACAAAACATGACCTTCTCTGAGCTAAGATCACAGCTGAAAAGACAAAACAGAACCTTGTAGGGCCTCCAGAGAAGACTGGGAGGCTTCATGTTTGATTTTCTTTGTCCTTCAAAGGGATTTGCTTTTCCTTGGATAAACAGAAAAAGTGGTGTAGTCTAGGACCTGGAGTCTTGTAACCTAGACCAGGGCTAAGAATTAACAGTAAAAGCACCCAAATGAAACCAAGAGGCAGAGGAAACAATCCTTTTGTATAGTTGAAAGAATTTTAACTTCGTTTTACTGATTGTCAAAGCTGCTCCTCAGATTCTATGGGGAGAGTAAAAACCCAAATTATCAAACTCTCCAGGGATTTTGGAATTAAATACGTCATTGGTCTCTGCCTAACCCCAATAGCTGAGACCATAACTAGACTTCAGGGAGTGTGTTCCCCACTCAAGCTTCTTCATGACATCACAGTTCAGAACTGAGCAAGTGGTCTGGTTAATCCTCTCCCTGCCCTGGGGGTGCTGGCAAATTCCCAAGGAAGCTGGGACTCGTGCTAGGCTTGCCTCGGCGAGTGAGGAGAGCTAAGAGGTTTTGAAACAGATCTGGAACGAGGTGTCTGCTGCCAAGTCCAAGGCCTGGGG
>NW_006160128.1:2665166-2671295 GCF_000334495.1 Tupaia belangeri chinensis
TCTTCCGATAGAAGCAGGTGGTAGGAGCAATAGGCTATAAAACAAGGGATATTAAAGAAGACACCAGTAAGGTGGAGCCTCACCTGCTGAGTCTCCTTACAGTTGTACCTTCCACAGAGATTTACAAGGATGAGCAGAAATGAATACCTTACATTTGCACGAGGTGCAATGTGGGTCATAACTTCACAAAGTATAGCAACATGCACATCACTTCTCTCAATATCCTGGAGATAGAGGACAAATGCAATTATTTACAATGAACAGATGAGAAAATTCATCACATCTGTGACTTGCTTAGAGACAAAGAGCTAAGGAGTAACAGAACTGGGCCAAAAATCTCGATCTCCCAACATCGAGAACTGTCCTCTTTGCATGATGATGCTTCAGCAGTGGTGCAGACGTCCCACGCTACCAGGCCAGCCTAATACAAAGACACGAATGGCAGGGATAGATGGGGTGGGTCCGTTCAGTGGTGCGCCAGTGGTGCCACACTGCGATGCTGGACCTGCCTGGGAAAGACCTAGGTTTGCATCCTGCAGTCTCCCTGAACATGCCAGATGCTCATGTGTGTCAGTGATCTGGGTTGGCTGAGGCTGGGGGTGGAACACTCCATGTAGACTCTTAGGGATTTTTTTTCTCTCTCATGGAAGAAATAAACTTAAAAACTAGATGGGGAAATGAGAGAGAAGTGAGGTGGGAATAAAACTCAGCTCAACTTTATTATTATTTTTTTTTTCATTTTCAATTCTGGAACGCTCCACACACACACCAAGTGGAGCAGTACAGTAAATCCCTACGTGTCCATCGTCCAGCCACAATGATCATTGACTCATGGCCACTCTTGCAAAACCTAGTTCTCTTGTCTCCACTGGACTAGCAGGTGAATCAAATGATTACCATGGCCTTGACACTTGCCTTGGAATTTTCTAAATCCTCCAACACCCTGGATTGAAATGCCACAGAGGTCAGAGGGGACATGCCTCAGAGGCAGGGGGGTAGAATGGGTGGTGAGAAGGCACAGAACTCATTAGGTGACTTCAGTCTCACGGCTTGTGTCAGAGAAAACATGAACTTGCCCTGGGATCTCTGGCAAGTTTGGGTATTTGACCAAAAACTGACAAAGTGCTAAGATTAAATTTGATTCAAACAACTTTTCAGTGATTCCTGTGTGAAAAGTTGGGGGCCTAAAGATGAATAAAGAAAGCCTGTGGCTTTTGAGGCTCAAGTCTACCATTTGAACATCCTGCTAAAATAGACAATCAAATAGGAACCTGAAAGAGAGAGGTCAGAAGTCACTGTAAGCCCCAGAACTATGGCTACTTTTATCTTGCAGAGGATGCAGGGGGCATCAGAGGGTAAGGGGGTTTCTGTTATATGTTCAGTTTACACTGAGCTTTCTGGTGTTACTTCACCATGGCTGGCCAAGGTCACCTTTGTGACTTCGCACTTGCCAGAGATAGGCTGCCACTCTTTTTAAAGTGCTCTGTCAGACTAGGCTAACCACCTGCCCAACTGTGGGAAGGGAAGAGCTTTGTGTCTGCTTCCCAGGGTGGCGCTGGGAGGAGGGCATGAGCACACACAGAGGACACCTCCCTCAGGTTTCAGCAGTGTCACTTCATCAAGCCAACAGCATATGCTTGACCTCTACTGGGGGAATACATCTCGTTTCACACGCCATTGGAGAACACAAAGGAAATGTGAGCAGTGTCCCAGGCCTTGGGAATTAAATACCAAAAGAGGGGCCAGGACAACCAGTAGCATCCCTTAAGAACAAAAACAGTAAAAAGCAACAGTGCAGAACATAAGATCTCAGGCTCTGGCATCAAACAGACCTGGGTTTGAATACTGGCTCAGGCACTAAATAGTCCTGTGACCTTAAACCTTCTGCATAACTTCTCTGAGCCTCAGTTCCATTCTGAAATGGAAAGCAATATTATTTGAAAATGAGGGCAATAATGCTAGATTCAATCACATAAAATTGTCAATACTTAACCTTTTTTGATGAAAAAATAGCAATTTCATAGACCAGATCATGCAGGATGTTTTTGAAAATTAGAGATAGTACAAAGCCTGGTACGAAGTAAGCCTCAAGAAATGACTACTGCTGTTACTATCAACAAACGAAATGTAAACCAACATTCCCTGAGCATACGGGAAGGCACGGCCAGCCCATAGCTGTGCTCACTGCCCGCTGCAGCTCAGAGAAGAGGTCAAGTTTAGTTTTTTTTTTTTTTTCTTTTTAAGACAGGATCTCACTGTGCAGAGGTCCTCCCACCTCAGTCTCTGGGGCAACTGGGACCACAGGCATGTGCCACCACACACAGTTCTCTCAGACAGGGTCTTGCTGTTACCTAGGCCAGCCTGGAACTCACTACCTTTCTGCCTCAGCCTCCTGAGTCCCTGGGATTATAAGTACCTGGCCTTTAGGTTGGACCAGGAATCAAACTCAGGTCTCCTACATGGTCCTAGCCTGTGGAATACAGCTTCTTAGTCGTGTATGCCATAATAGCTGGCTCAGTGTTGTTTTTTTTTTCAGAGGTTTTTTGCTATAGGGCATGTGTGCTCAACAGAAAGAGAGAGAGAGACAGAGAGACAGAAAGTGAGAAATCACCCCCGAAGGGATGGCCACACCATGATCCCTTCTCCTCCATTCTCCTCTGGGGATCTTGAGCATGCACGCACGCACATGTGCCCGGTGTGAGTTTAAGCCACCGGGTCTGGAACTCGAACCGTAGTCGACTGCATGGAAGTCCAGCAACATAGCCATTATACCAACTGCTGGCCCCTATTTTATCTATTTTTTAAAGAATTATTTTATTTAGGGGGCCAGCAGGTAGCATGGTGGGTAAGGGCACTGGACTTCCACATGGCCCACCACGATTCAAATCCTGGACCTGGCAGTTTGCTTTCTCACCTCCTTTCTCTCTCTGTCACTCTGAATGAATGAATGAATGAAGTTAAATAAAATAATTCTAAAAAAGTATGTATGCATTTATGTATTTATTTATTTATAATTTGACCAGAAAACGACAGAGAAAGAGAGAGGGAAAGTGAGAAAGCAAGCCGCCAGATCTAGAACTCAAACCATGGTCAGCCATGTGGGAGTCCAGCACCCTTAACCATCATGCTACCTGCCGACCCCTATTTTATCTATTTTTGAATATTGAGCAAAAAGGTCTACTGTACAAAGAGGCTTCTTCCCACTCCTATACTTGAGCCAACTTTCTCCCCAGAGGCAACCCTTGTTAGAGGTTTTTGGTGTTCTTTCAGAGATATTCAGTGTATATATGAGTATTTATATACATGTGGCACGTGCACTCACACACAGACGGTGGCACCCTGAACACACTGTACTTAACACCACAACACAGGAGCCAGTCCTGCATCAGTTGGCATATCTGCCACATTCTCTCTCCATGCTATTTGTTTTTGCCCCCGTGCTACTCATTTTTTAATTTATGTCAGAGAGTGCGTGCAGAGAGAGACAGAGAGAGAGGGAGAGAAAGTGAGAAAGCACTGTCCATAGGGAATGGTCATGCCAAAATCCCTGTTCCTCTGTTTCTCCTTCCAGTTGAGATTTCGGGCATGCATACACGCACACACACCCAGCATGGTTTTTTACGGCCACAGAGTCTGGGATTCAAACTCCAGGGTCACTATATGAGATCTAGCACTTTAACCACCATGCCACTGGCTGGCTCCCTCTATGTTTGTTTTGTGTTTTAGTTTTTGCTATAGAGCGTGTACCCTTGCCAGAGAGAGAGCATGAGAGAAATCACTCCTCCAGGGGGCATGGCCATGCTGTAATCCCTTCTCCATTCTCCTCTCAGGATTTTGGGCACCATGCATACATGCCTGGAGTGATTGATTCTCCAGTCGCTGGGTCCCAGACCCAAACCATGCAGTCAGCCATTTGGGATCCAGCCACCTCAACTTCCACACCACCTGCTGGCCCTCTATGCTTTTTAATAATTTTAACTTATTCTGTTGGGTAACTACTTGATTTTATGATCAAATATAATCTTATTTTTTAAATAATTAATTTTATTTATTCATTCATTAGTTTTAATTTGACCGGAGAGAGAGAGAGAGAAAGTGAGAAAGCAAGCCACCAGGTCTAGGACTCAAACCGTAGTCAGCCATGTGGGAGTGTCCAGCGCCTTAACCACCCTGCCACTTGCTGGTACCCAAATATGACCTTATTTAAGGGTCTCTTATTATTATTATTATTTTTTAAAAGGGTACTTGCTATAGGGCGCATGTGCTCGCCAGAAAGACAAAGACAGAGAAACAGAAAGCGAGAAATCACCCCCCAGGGGGGATGACCACGCCCGCAATCCCCTCTCCTCCATTCTCCTCTCGGGATCTTGGGCATGCACACACATGCGCCTGGCTTGAGTTCAAGCCACCAGGTCTGGGACTTGTACCGTGGACTGCATGGGAGTCCAGCGACATAGCCATCAGCCAACTGCTGGTCCCTGAGAGTTTCTTATTGATGGGCATTTGGGTTGTTTCCAACCATTTGGTATAAAAAATAAAGCTGCAACAAATACTCCAGGATGTAAGTCATTTCATACACATCAGAGTGTATCTGAAGGTTAACATCCCAGAAACAGAATGGTAGGGTTAAGTGGTAGGTATTTTAGCCTTCCAGATCATCCAAACTGCCCTCCCCAAGACTGCCCTAATTCATACTTCAGTCGGCAATAAGTGCCTGTTTCCCCACAGAGAAGGTCAGTTTTGAAGTAACTTTTGATAGACAGGCAAGACAGCTCAGCAGGGCGGCTCAGAGAGCACAGCTGCTGGGTCATAGTCAGCCTGCCGAGAAATCACCTGGAGCCAGATGAGGGAATCCTGGCACTTTAACACCTGTGTGTATAAAGCATTCTCCAACCAAAAGGAGCAGAGCTACCCACACAGCTACACAGTGGAGCAGAGAAAAGAAGGGGAACTACAGGCAGGTACCTTGGGAAGTAGAATGGGACGCACTTCTCCCAAAGCTGGTGACCACATCTTTTCATCTCAGCTGTTAGTTTTAATGAGTTTGGGTTCACAGGGTGCACCTTGCCAAATCCACTTTCTGGGAGATTGTTGGGTAGCGGACCAATCCCACATTTGGAACTCAGGAGGCTTGGGTTTGAGTCTTGCCTCTTCTACTTTGTAGCTATATGTCTTTAGGCAAGTCACAGCTTCCTGAGTTCTAGTTTCCTCCTTTGTAAAGTGAGGACAACAACATACAGAAACACTGGAATTGATTTCCTGTAAAGTGCTCGGTGATGTCACCAGCACTGCACTGAATCTGGCACACAGAAGACGATCCAAAAAGTTCGATGTAAGAACTGATGGCTTTTCCAGTCCAAGAATTATTTATATGATCTTTCAAGCGTTGTAGCTGGAGCCCAAGCTCTGTCTGGAAGTTTCATGAAGTGGATTCACAGTAAAAGCTCTTGGAGGAGATACATAACCCAACACAGAAAGGATTCTACTTCCAGATGAGGGTCTTCACTGCCTCTGCCACCCGCACTAAGGTCCCTAGTACCTCCCTGGTGACCACTCCTCGCCAAGACAACAAGGGCATAAAGCTCCTGTTGTCATTCGGCACCCAACCTGTTTTCTGCTTGGCTGACTTGCCCCTAGGAGTTAATCCAGAAGAGCTCGTAAGAAAACTACCTGGAAATCACAGAAGAAACACCCCAAGATGAGGCGGGGAGGAGCGCGGTTCCGACGAAAGTGAGAGTGTACAGACAGCAAGGTGGACGCCCATATGCGCCCAGGACTCGACTCCGGCGCGGCTGAATCCAGCCGGTCCCAAATTCCAGGTCCTCCCCAGAGAGGCAACTTCTGTCTCGCGGTGCGAGTCTCCGGGGCTCCCCGCGCTCCCGGCCGCAGGGAGCTCGCTTCCAGGTAGGGAGGCACCTGCTCCGGAACTGCCCTCCGGGTCTGGATCGCCGCTCCCCTGCGCGGCACCAAATGCCCTCCCCGCTCCACACCTCCGAGCCCGCCCCGGCGCGGGGCCGCTCACCTTCAGCGAGCTCGCGGGCGTCCCCGCCGCGCACCCGGCACACTGGCGCCCTGGACGTGCCGCCGCCGCTGCTGACCTTGCGTCGCTCTCTCCCGAGTCCCGAGGGG
>NW_006160128.1:2671369-2673553 GCF_000334495.1 Tupaia belangeri chinensis
CCGCCTCCCTCCTCCCGCCCGCTCCCCTCCCGCTCCTTAAAGGCAGAGCGCTGGGCTCGGCTCTCCAGGCAGCTCGCGGAGAGGCACAGGAAATGACCTCAGCAGGCTCCAGCCTCCCACCTCTGCGCACCGCTGGGCTCGTCCCTGGGGCTGCGGGGAGGGCTGCGGGGTCCCGGGGCGGAGGGGTCCCCAGGCTGCGACCTGAGCTCTCTGCGGAGGGTCTGGTTGGCTCTCAACTAGCGTGGGACACTCGCAGCATGGGAGATAAGACCAGATCGTCCCCCCGGAGGATGTCCCAGTATTTGTCTGGCCACCTGTAAAAGCTGTTAACGCCAGGATATTTGGAGCAGAAGTCCTTGTTTCAAGGAACCTGTCCCATTGGCCGACCAAAAGTTCACCTTTGTCATTTGAAGGAAATAAAGTGAGGAGCGGAGAGAGTCACCATAGCCCAGAAAGTAACTTGCTTGTTTCTGTTTGTATGTACGTGTTATTTAAAAGGGGCCGGTAGGTGGCGTAGTGGTTAAGGGCGCTGGATTCCCACATGGCTGACAGCTGTTCGAGTTCCGGACCTGGCGGTTTGGTTTCTCACTTTTCCTCTCTCGCTCTGTCTTTCTTGAGTCAAATTTAAATAAATAAATAAAGCCTTTAATAAAATGACAGCCATGGCACCAGCAGTTAGCGTAATGGCTATGTTGCCGGACACCCATGTAGTCGACCGTGTGTAGTTGACCGCGGTTCGAGTCCCGGATCCGATGGCTTAAACTTACGCCCGGTGCGTGTGCGTGTGTGCCCAAGATCTCGAGAGGAGAATGGAGGAGAAGGGATTGTGGCGTGGCTATCCCCCGGGTGGCGGGGGAGGGGGAGGCGGTGTGTGTGTGTGTGTGTGTGTGTGTGTGTGTGATTTCTTGCTTTCTGTCTCCCTCTGTCTTAACGGTGAGCGCAAGTGCTCTGTAGCAAAAACCTCTCAAAAAAAAAAAAAAAAAAAAAAAAAAAAAAGGCAGCCAGAAAGGCCAACAGGACACTGCTGGGTAACTTCAGGCTGCCCTTCTGCCTCATACATTTCCAAGCCCCTCGTTCACCCAATGTACTCCCACATACAAAGAGGATAGCACCATAGGGCTAGGTGGGGATAAAGAAGATGCAAATTGGGTGTGCTGAGCTTTCTTTTCCTGAATGGAAACACTAGGGCCTGTTTCTCCAATGGGTATTGGAAGACACTGCACACAATCCCCTGCCCCACATCACCACCACCTGTTTGAATCTGAATCTGGGGTTGGGGCCTGTCTATCTAACAAGTCCCCAGCAGGTGTTCCTGGAAAACTAAGGAAAGGTGGTCCCTTTTGCACAGGAGGCCAAGGGTGAAAGTTAAACTGGACTAGTGAGACTCCAAGGTTTTACCAATGGCTGTATAGCCTGCAGAGACTAGGATTGATTTAGCCCCATTCTGTGGGACACTGGCCTCTGCTACCCCCTTCAATACTCCAGAAGTTACCTAAGGAAGTCCAAAATCAAGTCTCCTGGATTTCACTAAGGGACAGCTGTTCATTCACTGACTTTTTTTGTTTGTTTGTTATATCAATTTACATTCATATGTAATGACAAACTTCTTTCTTTTTTAAAAAATTATTTTATATAACTTTATTTATTTTAATTCATCCAGAGAGGGATAGAGAGAGACAGAGAGAGAGAGAAAGTGAGAAAACAAGCCACCAGGTCCAGGACTTGAACCATGGTTGCCATGTGGGAGTCCAGCGCCCTTAACCACCATGCCACCTGCCAGCCCCCATTCATTGACTTTGAATAGGTAATCATACACATAGTATACACTTCAAATCAAAGAGAAGGGCAAAGTCTTCCTCCTATCCTGCCCCTTGTCTCTCAGGTCACCCCAAACACAACTGCTGTTGTAAGATAACTATTGTGGGGAACCAGCAGTTACCATAATGGCTATGTCGCTGGACTCCCACGTAGTCAACCGCAGTTTGCGTCCCGGACCCGGTGGCTTAAAACTCACGCCGGGCGCGTGTGCGTGCGTGCCCAAGATCCCGAGAGGAGAATGGAGGAGAAGGGATTGCGGCGTGACCATCCCCCCTGGGGGGTGATTTCTCGCTTTCTGTCTCTATGTCTCTCTCTGTCTGTCTGGCGAGCGCACGCGCCCTACAGTGAAAATCTCTCCAAAAAAAA
>NW_006160128.1:2673631-2677202 GCF_000334495.1 Tupaia belangeri chinensis
CGTCCCGGATCCGGTGGCTTAAAACTCACACTGGGTGGGTGTGCGTGCGTGCCCAAGATCTCGAGAGGAGAATGGAGGAGAAGGGATTGCAGCATGACCATCCCCTCTTGGGGGTGATTTCTCGCTTTCTGTCTCTATGTCTCTCTCTGTCTGTCTGGCGAGCGCACGCGCCCTATAGCGAAAACCTCTCCAAAAATAAAATAAATAAAATTAAATTAAATGAAAAAAAGATAACTATTGTGAATTTTAAGATATTTTACGCAGACCAGCCGCACGGTGCATTGGTGATTCAAAGATCTGCAATGCTAGTCCAGCAGGTTGCATGGTGATTAAGGTGCTGGACTCCCACATGGGAGTTTGAGTCCTAGACCTGGCAGCTTGCTTTCTCACTTTCTCTCTTCCTCTCCCTCTCTCTCTCTCTCTGTCTGGTGACTGCATGAGTCCTATAGCAAACTAAAAAATAATAATGATAAATAAAAATAAATAAATAATTCAAAAAACAATAATAAATCCATAATGCTGAGGCCATAATTGAAGGTCCCACCCAGGTCCCTGTCCAGAGGTCTCCCTGTACATGCCTGGGACTGAGTACTCCTGGGGGATAGATTGAGGCATGAAGACCTGGTCAGAGGTGACTTCCTACCTGTCTGTCTGTCTGTCTGTGTCTCTCTTTCTCATGAAAGAAAAAAACTTTTTATAAAAGATATTTTATGCATATGTAAATATGCATATCCTCATAAGCATATGTATTCCATATGTATGTGCTTATGTATATGTATTTTGTCCACCTTTTAACACTAAGGAAGAAGCATCTCCTACTTTTTTCTCTTGACATTAACATTTGTTTTATCCTTTTTTGACTCTAAATGTGGTGTATTTACACTTTTAGAACTGCCTTTTTTTAAAAATTGTTAGTGAACATATGAAAGGGACAGAAAGAGAGAGTGAAAGAAAGAGAGAGAAAATACTCCCCAGCTGGGTATGGCCACATTGCAATCCCTTACCTATTTTTCCATCCTGTGGGGATTTGGGGCACACACATGCACCGTGATTTTCAGGCCACTAGAGCTGGGATTTGGAGTGCGGTTGACTGTGTGGGATCTGAGCTCCTTTAACCATGAGGCTGAGGGCTGCCCCAGAATGCCTTGCTTTTTGAAATAGTTTTCTAGTATTCCTAATGAGGGATAGTTAAGAGGTTTCCAGTCTTTGGCATGATGAATACCTTTGCACGTGCCTCTTGGTCCACACATAGGTCTGTCTTTAGGACTTAACACTTAAAAGTGGAACTGCTGGCTCTAAACATAATATGAATTTTCAATTTCAATAGATACTGCAAATGGCTCTCCAAGGAGACGTCACCAACCTACACTTCTATCAATGTGTATGAGCATCCCTGCATGCCCTCCAGCCCACACCACTGAAGTGATTTACCACAAAGTACTAACCTTTTAGGAAGGAGAAAATAAATGAATTAATTTGCATGGAGGATTTAAAACATTAGAAGCAAACAGAAGAGCACAGAAAAGCATCAGCTGTCAGTGTCCCAGCAGCTCTCCTCCATGGGAACTCACTTTTGCTTTGGACTCTATTTTAACCCTAACTCTGTAAATTTGGACATGTTCCTTAACTTCTCAGGGACTCCTTATCCTTTTTTTTTTTTTCTCCATAGAGCTCATACACTTGCTGGAGAGAGAAGACAGCACGAGAGGGAAAGTGAGAAATCATCTTCTGAGAGAATGGGCACACCATAATCTCATTTCCTCTATTCTCCTCTTGGGATTTTGGACACACGCATACACACACACACACACATCCGGCATGTTTTTCAAACCTTTAGATATGGGACTTGAACCATGGAGTTAGCTATGTGGGATCCAGAACCTTAACCACCATGCCACCTATTGACCCTATTTCCTTCTCTTCAATATGAGAATCATAACAGCTCCTTCTGGGGTTAGTTTGAAGATGAACTCAGATCCTGGAGGTACATCAATTTTGGCATCCAATAATGCCTGGACTATGAGTTATTTGCCTGGACTATGAGTTATTTTTCTCTCCCTTACTTTTTATTTTGAAGTTTTCAAATCTACACAAGTTACAGAAATAGAACATGAAATGTCCATATACCTTTCATCTAGGTTTACTGATTGTGGGCAGGTCAGCTGGTAGTGTGGTGCTTAAGGCAGCTGGATTCCACATGGCCAACTTTGTGGTTTGAATACTGGACCTGGCGGCTTGAAAAACACTCTGGGAGCATGTATGTGTGTGACCAAAATACCAAGAATGGAAAAGGAATTGTGGCATGGCTGTCCCCTCTGGGGGGTGATTTCTCACTCCACTCCCTCTCTGAAGAGTGTACACACCCTAGCAAAACTAACTAACTAACTAAATAAATAACACAAAGTAGATGTACTGATGGTTAACATTTTGCAACATTTAGACTTTGAAAAGTTCATGGAAAAATGGAATTAAAGTATGGATTTATTTGGCTGTCAAAAGTTTTTGAAATCCGGGGCCAACAGTTGGCATGGTGTTTAAGGGTACTGGACTTCCACATGGCCAACCTCAGTTTGAGGCCTGGACCTGGCAGCTTGCTTTCTCGCTTACTCCCCAGCCCTGTCCCTCTCTGGCCAAATTGAAAATAAATAAATAAAGTTAAATAAAATAATTCCTTAAAAAAAAAAAAAAAAGAAGTTAAAAACAATATTTTGAAATCCATGTAGCTTGTTTATAACACTATTTTCCATGAATTTTTTGAAGACCTACCCCCAAGAGTGTGTGTATGTGTGTGTGTGTGTGTGTGTATGCATATTTTATTTTTTCTTGAACTACTTGAGAGTTAGTTGTACACATTTTGATTCTTCACCCCTGAATACTTCAGCAAGTACCCTAAGGACAGGGTATTCTAACGTTATCACATTCAGAGAATTTAATGCTGATATAATACTACCACACAGGCCATATTCAAATTTCCCCAGTTGTGCCAATACTGTCCTTTCTAGCTGTGTTTTGTAGCTCTTCAGATTATTATGTCTCTGCTTAGTGCTCACTGGAGTGAATAACTGGCTAAGGAAAATGGGGCGTGCTCTGGGGCGTGCGGGAGGGCTCTTTCCCACAGACCTGGACCCTGGGATTTTGGGTGGTTTCAGGTAATCAATAACTAGGCCAGTAAGGATGCCCTGGGGCAGAACAGCTTCCCACCCAGCAGTAAGGGTTAGCCCAGCCTTCTTCGCTAAGGCTACCTGCTCTGCCTGACCGTATCTCCATGCTGGCAGCCCAGGAGTGTCCTGCCCACCCCCCTCCACCTCCCCTGTGGTTCCCAATCAGTAAGGACAGCTGTTCTGATTCCAAGGAGGCCTGGATCCTTCTGGGATTCATCCCTGTGGACCCCCAGGCTGGCCCAGCTCTAATTTAACCCTGAGATTAAGGGTTGGGATGTGGCAAACACTGACCTTTCTCCACACCTTTCTTTCTTCTTGGTTTTGTTTTTTGTTTTTGTTTTTGAGAGGTTTTTGCTATAGGGCATGTGCGTTCGCCTGAAAGAGAGAGAGACAGAAAGCGAGAAATCACC
>NW_006160128.1:2677475-2681063 GCF_000334495.1 Tupaia belangeri chinensis
ACCGCAATCCCTTCTCCTCCATTCTCCTCTCGGGATCTTGGGCACGCACGCACACACGCCCGATGTGAGTTTTAAGCACCGGGTCCGGGAGGTGAATCACGGTCGACTACGTGGGAGTCCAGCGACATAGCCATTACACTAACTGCTGGTTCCCACACACCTTTCTTTCTTAAAGTGACTTTCTATGTCACTTTCCATGGAACTGAGACTCTCACTGGCCAAATTCAGAAAGTAACATTGCTGACACTGACATCCTCTCTTATTCCCTTCCTCCCTTCATTTATTCATTCCCTTATGGTGGCTGACTTTTTATCCTTTTTTATAATTATTCAATTTAATTTAATTTATTCATTTATTTATTTTAATTTGACCAGAGAGAGACAGAGAGAGAGAGAGAAAGAAAGTGAGAAAGCAAGCCACCAGATCTGGGACTCAAACCATGGTGCCTTAACCACCACGCCACCTGCTGGTACCTATTATTATCTTTTTTAAGAGAAATATTTTGCTATAGAATGCATGTACTCTCTAGACACACAGAGAAAGAGAGAGAGAAAGTGAGAAATCATCTCCTGGGCTGGGGAGGATGACCATGCCTTCTCCTCCATTCTCCTCTTGGGATTTTGGGCACATATGCACACATGCCCAGTATGAGTTTCAAGCCCTTAGGTCCAGGATTTGAACCATGGTTGGCCACTTGAGAGTCCAGAGCCTTAACCACTGTACCATTTGCTGGCCCCGTATGCTGGCTGACTTTGAAGTTTTTCCAGGTACTTTATTGTATGCCTCAATGATAAGCTTGGATAAGCCACCTCCTTGCTTCCTGCCTCAGCCTGTCCTGTTAAAAACTGGGCAAATTATATCCTAGGACAGTTATTTGGGACTAGGACAGAATATCTGAGAGTTGGAGAAACAGGCAGAGTAAGGACAAAGTCACCACAGTAAGGGGCATTTTGAAAAGCTGAAGTAAACAAAGAGCCATCTTGGACACCATCTTCAGCTGGTGCTATGGTGGGAGGCAGAAGAGGGCAAGTGGAGACAGGTAGGAGCTTCTGGAAAGACCCTAGAGCCTTGCAGGATCCCCAGAAGAGTGGTGCTTGCCGCCACACCCAAAGCTCATTCCTGTTGGGCGTTAGCTTGTGATTACAAGTGGCCTGACAATGGAGAATGGAGAAAGGAGCAGAGAGAGAGAAAGAAAGACATCGTTTGTCCTGCACGGAAGGATATCAGTTAGGGCATTTTTCTGAGAGGAGGATGGGGCCGGGATGAGCACCCATTGTCAGCTGGTTTGAATTCAGTCCTTTGGTGATTGTTGGGTTCTTGTATTGGGAGCCATGGGACATGAAAGGTGAGCAGAGGTCATTTGTCCTCTTTCCTATAATCCTGTACAGAGAGGCCAGCTCAGACACAATGGCACAAGTGTTGGGGTACCACCACACAATACTGAAGCCACATAAAAGGCCCAGGTTCGGATCCTGGGTTGACCTGAACACATCAGGTGCACTCATACACCTGTGATCCTGGCTAGCTGGAAAGCTTGTGGTGCGAGGTGAAGATTGCAGCATGGTAAGACCCTGTCAAGGGCACCTCCCGCTCTAGAAATAAAGAAGAAAACTTAAATGGCCAGGCAAAGGCCCAATTCTTCCAAATACACATACATTGGTAAACAGACACAAAAGGGTCTCACAACCTGCTTCAAGGGAGTTGGGCAGTTGGTCTGGTCTGGGTCTTACACCTCATTCACGTGAGAGCAGTGGGGCCCAGAAAACCTTCTTGGCCAACTCTGTATTTTGAAAACCACTTCTCTGGCCAATGAAAGATTATTTCTAGCATCCCTCAAGCACATTAAGCCCTGGGGTGTAGATTTTGACGCTGTTTGAAGTGCTTATGTAACCAACCAGAGTGCAGATTCCTGATTAGAGTACTTCAGAAGCTAACTCACCACTCCAAGTTCTCCAGCTTATAGAGCAGCTGCTTAAGCTTTCTGAGTTAATTCCTCTTTTGTGAAGTGATGATAATAAGTCTTACCTCTCAGATTCGTTGAAAGATTAAATGAGATAGTACGATACCTGGCACATTCGCAAGTGATCTATAAACAGTAACTTGGGTTGTTTGCTCTTTGAACAAATATTTGCCGGAGCTCTACAGTTTACCAGATGCTCTACTAGGTCCTTGGGCAACATAAAGATGGTCAAGAAGTAGTATCTGCTCTCAAGGAGCTCTTGGTTGCAAGATTACAATACACGAGCAGATGGCTTGAGAGACAGGAATAACTCCAGGAGAATTGGCAAAATGTTAGAAATTCATCTTCCTGCTTTTTTCTAGAAACTCCTCTTTTCAATCCCATCTTTTTTCTCTGAGCAGGACTCTGGGTCCCAGAGGGGCTGCTTCTCCTTCACCAAAGCCCTCCCAATTAAAGTGCCCCTCCTTCTACCCTACAGGTCTGATTCTCAGTTGCTGTTTGTTGGAAGGAGAAGAAAAAGGTGGGAGGAGAAGGAAGAGGAGACAGTTTCAGAACCCCTGGAGCCTGAGTACCAGTACCGGCCCAGCTTTCTTCCTCAGGAGCTTGGTAGCCCTTGGGTCACACAGTGTCCAGTAGGTAATTGACTGCTGGATTCTGGGAGCAGCCATAGTGCCATGAGCTGGGTCAGAGAATCTTGGCGTCATCATCCAAGCAGGGCTAGAAAGGCAGTGATTAGGCCTGCAGAGAAGTGAGGGTAGGAAAGAACTGAGATGGCCCAGAGCAAAATTCAGTGTGTGTGTGTGTGTGGGGGGGGGAGTTGGAGAAGGTATTCTGACTAAGGTAGATTCTTCTTTCTTGTATTCATTTAATTATTTGCTAACAAATATTTATTGAGTACTTATTATTTTTCAGAAACCAGGCTGGGAAGGGATGTGTAACCCATTGAGCTCTGGACACAGGCTTTACGATGAGACACGCCTGTCCTGGAGTCCTGGCTCTTCCCAGCACGGAGCATGGGTGGAACTGATGTAGTCACCACATACATCACAGCAAATGATCTGGCCAGTGCAGCTGTGGGCTTCGGAGCCAGAGAGCCACGCAGTGGATAGGGAGGGAGGAGGGTTCTTCATTTGTAGAACAGGCATCAGACTTCTTCCTTTAGAGGGCTGCTATTAAGGTGGGGATAAAGGAGCCTGTCCCAGTGCATGCCATGTTGCAGACACCTAGTAAATTTTATGAAGTGAGGAGGGAACTTGAAGGTATGAAAGTATAAAGGACTAACAAGATGCCCAAAGACCAGGAACTCGGACGCTAACAAAGCAGAATGGGGCGTGAGAACAGCCTGGTCAAGAAGGACCCACTGAGGGGACCAGCAGTTAGTGTAATGGCTATGTCACTGGACTCCCATGTAGCTGACCACTATTTGAGTCCTGGACCCAGTGGCTTAAACTCACGCCAGGCGCATGTGGTGCATGCCCAAGATCCTGAGAGGAGAATGGAGGAGAAGGGATTGTGGCATGGCCATCCCCCCTGGGGGGTGATTTCTCGCTTTCTATCTCTCTGTCTCTCTCTGTCCTACAGTGAAAAACCTCTTAAAAAAAAAAAAAAAAAAGAGACCACAGGAGCAA
>NW_006160128.1:2681515-2693229 GCF_000334495.1 Tupaia belangeri chinensis
GTTTTTTATCTTTTTTCCCTCCTTTGTCCAACAGTAAAAAACCTCTTAAAAAAAAAAAAAAAGGATCCACTGAGGAAGAAGGCAGTGATTCCAAATCTAGCCTCACAGTATACTACCTGATGTGAACATATAGCTCTCAGGCCCCGCCCCTGGCCACTCGACCTAGCAGGCCCAACATCTGTATTTTCACACCCCTGAGGACCTATCGGGCATCCAGATTGACCGTTGTGCCATATGTCATATTCTGATGTTTTCATGATCTCCTCAGAGAACGATAGTCCCAGAGGGGAACCTGGAGCAGACCTGAAGCAATTTCAACATAAATCAATGCAAAATGACCTGCCCCAGGGCAGCTATGGGCTCCCAGGCAAGAGGGAACCAGACTGAGGAGGGATCAGTGGGATGGGGTCAGGAGAGGGAGGAGAAAAAGAGGGTGAGCCAGGAGTTGGTGGGGTTCAGAGAACGAGGACCATATAAATCCAGCCATCTAGCTGTAATTCTAGATCATTTTAGAACTCGCAATATTATATTTTTAAACCAGCTATCTATGTCTCCATCAGCTTTTACCAAAGATGGAAACAATGGCTGCTCACATCAGCCCAGGGAGGCAGGAGCTTTCTAAGAAGCTAAAGAAATGCAGGCCAGGCATGGAGCTGGCTATGGCCCTTGGCTCCTCTCCTGCGGCACACGTCTGGCAGCTCCCGACCCATGACTTCCCTGGATGACAATGTACCCTCTAGGATCCCCACGTTCCAGCTCTGGCGCTCAGCTCAGTTCCTGGCACTTCATAAGTACTCAGATACCGGCCGTTATCATTCTCTCTTCGGCTGCTGATAAACCCAAGCTGAGTAAAAGAAAAACCTTTCTCTGACTCGGTTATCCCCAAACTCGGTTGTGTCTGAGTCCTCACCTGGTCATCTCAGAGTTGAACTCACAATGCAAGGAGTTTGGTAAGCTGGGATTCTTGCTTTCATCCATCCAACACATGTTTGTTGGCTGTCCACCATGGGACCAGGATGTGGAAGAGGGAGAGCATGGAGGAGCAGGTGGCTCAGTCCAGGGCAACTGGGCCTTGGAAGCCCTCCCTGTGCTCCTTCGTGACCTCCTCTCCTCTGAGAGGCCTGCTTTCATGGCCAGAGGAGGTTGTGGATGGGGGCCTACACATAGGGCCATGAATGTGAGTTTTGAGCCTTGACTTACAGTGGGGTTATGTTCCTACAAACCTATTATAAATTGAAAATATCATAAGTCAAAAATGCATGTAATTTGGTGGGGGAGGTCTTCAAAAAGTTTGTGGAGTGCCAGCAGATGGCATATTGGTTAAGGCACTGGATTTCACATAGCCTACTGTAGTTCAAATCCTGGACCTAGAAACTTGCAAAACACACTTGGCACATGTGTGTGTATGCCCAAAATCTCTAGAAGACAATGGAGGAGGGATTATGGCATGGCCATCTTCCCTGGGGGGTGTGATTTCTCACTTCCCCTGTTTCTGTCTCTCTCCAGCGATCACCTATGCTTGAGAGCAAATCTCCCCCTTCCAAAAAAAAAAAGTTTGTGGTAAGTATATATTACGAAAAAAGTATGCCTGGATTTCATATTTTTTGAGCTAAAATAAACTCATACTTTAATTCCACATTTCCACAAATTTTTGAAGGCCCCTTGTTCGTCTAAGCTGCAGAACATCAGGCCTTAGCCTAGCCTACCTTAAATGTACTTAGAAAACATTCCTTAGCCTACAGTTGGGTAAAAATCATCTAGCACAAAACCTATTTTATACTAAGATGTTGAATATCTCATGTAATTTGTTGAATACTGTTCTGAAAGTAAAAAGCAGAAAGGTTGTATGGGTACTTGAAGTACAATTTCCACTGAATGCTTATCACTTTTGCACCATCATAAGGTCAAAAAATCCTGTCGAGCCACTGTTAAATCAGGACTCTCTGTACTTTGCTCTGTGGTCTGAGAACAATTTCAGCAACTCCTTGTGCCTCTGTTTGCCCAACTGTAACATAGTAGCACAGTTCTCAGGGTTGCTCTCCTCAGTTGGGGATAGAGAGTCCGGGGACACTTCACAAGGGCCATGATCTTGGGAGCGGGGGCTGCTGCAGTACAAAGCGCATCATTGACGGCTGTGAGAATTGCCATGGGAACAGAGGGAACTTCAGCAAACGCACCCAGGACTCTGCCAGCTGTTCCAGGACACTGCAAACAAGTGGAACCTCTCTAATCTCCTAACTGAAAAACAAAATGCTTAAAGTCAATTTACCGAAGGCTGACTATGTTCCAGGCACCTGCTAAACTTTTTATAAAGTATCCCTTAATTCTCTGGGACTGAAGCTTTAAAAAAAAATTATTTATTTATTATTTGCTAGAGGGTGCTCAACAGAAAGAGAGAGAGAGAGAGAGCATCCCTGATGGTGGTGGGTGGGGTAGGCCCTACCACGTAGTCCCTTTTCCTTCATTCGCTTCTTGGGATTCTGGGCAAGTGCGCGCACGTGCGCGCACACACACACACACACACACACACACACACACACACACCTGTATTCTTCAAGCTTCTGGGGCCAAGGCTTGAATTGCATAGTTGGCATGTAGGATCTTGGGGTTCCCTAACCCTAACCACCATAACACTGTTATCTCCTTCGATGGGTCAGGACTTCCCCTTCTTGTGCTTCGCGATCATTGGGCTCAGGCCCAGGGTTTTACAGAAGTGTCAGGGCTCATTCCTTAGTGGCAGCTCGCTTGCCTGCTCCTCTTTGCAAAAGGGGGTTAGCTCAGATGGTATAACCTGTTCTCCCTCTCAAAGGCCTGGACCTGCCCCATCAGGAGATTGGCGACTGTCTCTCAGCGCCACCTAGTGGTCATATGCCTTCTGTATTTTCTTGAAGGATCCTGAGCAGCATTCTGACTTCCAGTCACACCTAGGACTGGATTTGTTCCCTTCAAATCTGATCACTGCATGCTTTGGTTAACTCAAAATGTGGAGTTAATGGGGGTTTAAACTCTATTTAAACTGGAGACTTCAAACACTGCATACTGTGTTCCTGTTCAAGTTTGCATGGATTCAGGGAAGGGGACTGGAAGACTTCAGGTTCTTATGTGACTAATATCTAGTGTGATGAGGAAAAGATGGAAAGAACATTCTTCTCTCCATTTTAAGCTCCAGGCATCTGGTTCCAAGCAACGTGGACCTCCTCATTCTACACAAAGAAGCATACACAGGCCATGGGCTTGGGCCTCTCACCTAGCCATGCCACATGGCCAGGGCACAGGAAGAGGCTCCTCTGCACAAAGTCCAAGCTTCAGGTTAAGGATCATTTAAAAAAAAATTATTATTTGGGAACCAGCAGTTAGCATAATGGCTATGTCGCTGGACTCCTATGACTGCAGTTTGCATCCCGGACCCGGTGGCTTAAACTCATGCCGGGCGCGTGTGCGTGCATGCCCAAGATCCTGAGAGGAGAATGGAGGAGAAGGGATTGCGGTGTGACCATCCCCCCTGGGGGGTGATTTCTCACTTTCTGTCTCTCTATCTCTCTCTGTCTGTCTGGCGAGCGCACGCGCCCTATAGCGAAAAAACTCTCCCCCCCAAAAAATTATTATTTAATACTATTTATTGTTATTATTATTATTATTATTTTTAACTCGACCAGAGAGAGGCAGAGAGTGAGGGAGAGGGAAAGTGAGGAAGCAAGCCACCAGGTCCTGGACTCAAACTGCTGTTGGCCTTAACCAGCATCTTAACCACCATGTCACCTGCTGGGCTGTCGGAAAGAGAGAAAATTAAGAGTCAAGGTGCGACGTGAAAATATAGCGACTTACGGTCCAAGACGGTGCCAGGGACAATAAAGTTTCCCTTGTGAGAATCCTACTGACAGAGAGATGGACACGGAATTAGTATTCAAAAGCTTTACTTATTCACACATGGGGTTACACTCACAAATTATGACGGTCGGGGACGAATCGATGAGGGCGCGGGTTGTCGTAAGCTGGTGACAGGAAATTGTGGCACAGTTCCGGCACTCGATCACCCACTGAGTCTACCCCGCCGAAGTGGACTCTAGGCGCAATGGGAGAGAAGCAAGCGGGCAGTCGGTCAGAGGAGACAGGCTGAAATTAGCCTGCGAACGTTGTTACCAGCTAGCCAGTGGCGGGGTGATGTTCCAAGGAGCCAGTGATGGTGCAGCCGAGACTAGGGGAGGACACAGTTAGCCCCGTCTCAAGTGAGGCTGGGGAGGACTCAGCTCCGTCTCACAGTTTGAAATTCAAGATCGAGGGAGGACTCAGGTCCAGTTCACAGGGGAAAAGTCTGTTCTGACCTCTCAGAATGACCAAGTGACAGTTCCAAGCAGTGTCTGTGGAGGCCCTGGTTTTATAGGCCATCCGGGCGTGCCTAGCTTCCTTATCGTGTTTTTGCAGCCGTTCTGTGCTGCGATTAGGTAGGGTGGTGCTGTTACATGCCATAAGTCACAAAATGGTGGTGCTTTACAAAATGGCTTTACTTACGCTAAGCTAACGATGTAGTTCTATGTAAGGTTTAACATGAGCCCAGGGTCATCTTTACCACAGATAAAGTGATGGGGCACAGAACTGGAAGCAGACTGTTTGACTCATACTGCATTAGGAGCTTTGTGCACACGGACTTGAGCTTTGCTCAGATGGAAGTGTGTTTCCAGGTTCTGAATTCCTGAACCAGGTCTAGAAAGAAAATACTAGTCCTTTTCCCTTTACAAAGCGTGCCCACCCAAAGGAATAAGTAGAGGTGTCACATATAAGAAAGGAGATTGGTGACAGGGCAGGACAGGCAGAATCTGAGGCTGGGAAACCAATGGCATTGCTATGGGAGTGGCCCATGGTTGCTTTCCTTCCGAGCACTACACATTGTCTTGTTGGCCATTGGGGAAACTCTCAGATGGCTTCTGCAATGGTCTGATCCTGGAAGCAGGAATTTCCTAGGTACAGGGGTCTTGCTAGTTTGGGCTCAGGATCTCTGCAATGAAAGATAGCCCTGAAGAATATGGTTCTTTGGGAAGCAAAATTTTTTTAGAGTTGAAGTAAACCCATTGAAATATTCAAGACAAATAGTCCTAAACATACTTACCACTCAAACTAGTAGAAGAATAAAGGACATGGTAGTATTGTATGTAAGATTGGAAGCCATTGAGACAAGCAGATAGCGTAATGGCTATGTCACTGGACTCCCATGTAGTTGACCGTAGTTTGAGTCCCAGACCTAGTGGCTTAAACTCACTCTGGGTGTATGTGCATGCATGCCCAAGATCCCAAGAGGAGAATGGAGGAAAAGGGATTGTAATGTGGCCATCTCCCCGGGGGTGGTTTCTCGCTTTCTATCTCTCTGTCAGTGTCTATCTTTCTGGCAAGTGCACATGTCCTATAGCAAACAAAAACAAAAACAAAACAAACAAAAACAAACAAAAAAAACCTCTCCCCCCCCACAAAAAAAGATTGGAAGCCACTTATAGCAATGAGGATCACTAAGGTTCTTCCCCCACAAAAAAAAGATTGGAAGTCACTTATAGCAATGAGGATCACTAAGGTTCTTCTAGAACTTTCTCCACTCCAATTCCCTGCTTTTACTGATTTGTCACTTTATGATTCCTGTGTCCTTTCTTGAGCTACATTACTAAATATTTCTCACAATTCATATTAGCAGAAGGATAAAAGGTGGCCCAATTTGTATAGCAGCAATAATAACAAAATAAAGGGAAAAAAGGATACAAACTAAGTGTCTACCAATTCGGACCAAGTACGTAAAGTATCACTATTGTGATTTATCTATGAAATAAAATACTGTTCAGTCATTCAAAATTATGATGAGAAGCCAGCAGGTGGTTTAGTGGTTAGGGGCACTGGACTCCCACATGGCTGACCGTGGTTCAAGTCCCAGGCCTGGCCTCTTGCTTTCTCACTTTCCCTCTCTCTCTCTCTCTCTGTGTCTCTCTGGTCAAATTAAAATAAAGTAAATGAATAAATAAATAAAGTTAAATTAAAAAATACTTTTAAAAAATTATGATGGGACCAGCAGGTGGCATGGTAGTTAAGGTGCTGGACATGCCCACATGGCCTATCTTGATTCAAGTCCTAGACCTGGTGGCTTGCTTTCTCACTTTCCCTCTCTCTCTCTCTCTGTGTCTCTCTGGTCAAATTAAAATAAACAAATGGATAAACAAAATAAAATAAATAATTATTTTAAATCCCTCTCTCTCTCTCTCTCTGTGTCTCTCTGGTCAAATTAAATTAAACAAATGAATAAACAAAATAAAATAAATAATTATTTTAAAAATTATGATGAATTATATTTATTGACATGGAAATATATTCATTAGTGTCAAGTGGAACAAGTTCTAGAAAAATATGTAGAATATTATCTATGTAAAACTGTGTCCATATAGGTATATAGATAGCTAGATAGAGTTTTTCTCAAATATTAATAGTGATTATCTTTGGGTATAGAAATTTTCTTTTAAAGAATAATTTTATTTAACTTTATTTATTGATTTATTTAAATTTTGATCAGGGAGGGACAGAATGAGAGAGCGAGGGAGGGAAAGTGAGAAAGCAAGCTGCCAGGTCCGGTACTTGTACTACAGTAGACCGTGTGCGACTCTAGAGCCCTTAACCACCATACCACCTGCCAGCCCCAGGGTACAGAAATTTGATGTAACATTTTTAGTCTTTTTTTTTTTATTCTTTTCTGTACAATATGAATGTTTTACAAGGAGTATGAATCATTTTTCTAATAAAGCTATTAAAACGTTTTAAAAGCATTGATCTCATGAGGAAGGCAGAGAGCTGAGATTCAGAGTTGACAACTAGTTCAATAAAGCCACAACCTGCTCATCCGAGAGCCAGAATATGATCCCCAAAACCACCCATCACTCAGGTTTAGTGCCAACCCCTTGAGTCCTGCCTCCAACTGGTTGAGATGCTGGGTAGGACTATGGCAATGAGGACGGGGCGGGGGGGGGGGGTTGGGAATCAGTGTTCAGACAGAGAGAGCTCATATGCTTTTGATGTCGTCTGGATCCCTATTATCTCCTCAAAGCAATTAAGCTATGACCACAACAGCATTACTGGATTCCTATTATACAGTATGTTCTTGTGGTCTGGCGGTTGTCCAAGTCTTGAAGGAGCAGACACAAGTCTGGGGACAAAGTTAAGTTGGGCCCGTCCTTCTAATCCAAGCCCATTTCTCATCCTGCAAAGGAAATCATGTATTCAGCCATTTTCTTCATTTGAAGAAAGAAGGTGCGTGAAGCTGGTTGGGTATTGCCCAGAGGCCTGACTGAGTGAGGTTCTGGGGGGAGCAGCATGGTGAATGATTGCAAGGAGGAAGTCCTGAGCCTGTTCTCCCTCCCTCTATTTTGTCTCTCTTTTCCACAGCCATCCATGCTTGCCCACTTTCCTTATTGTAGCACCAGAGACATCCTTAGAGTTCTGGGGCACCATTCAGTTTAATTCAGCCTGGTGAAAAATTAGCAGTCACGACAGGGATTTGGGGCCACTAGCCAATGTTTTCCTAGAACGTGAATTTGGATTTTTTAAAAAGCAATAATTTATTTATTTATCTATTATTATTATTTTTGAATTTGACTGGAGAAAGACAGAGAGAGAGGGAAAAAGAGAGAAAACAAGCCGCCTGGTCTAGGACTCAAACTGTGGTCAGCCATGTTCAGGGCCCTTAACCACCATGCCACCTGCCAGCCCCCTGAATTTGGATTTAAACAGCAAAAACTCAAGGATGTGGAGAGTTTTAATCCATCGTACAACTACAAGGCACTTACAGTGTCAAGATGGACCCCTAGGCAACCAGTGCCCTTCTTGCCTATCCACTCTGAACACAGACACGCGGTTCCAGAATAAAGGACTCATCCCCTTTGTGTTCTTGCTTTGTGTCAGTGGAAACCCACATTTCTTCCTTCTCTAACCTCAGACCCCTGTACTGTGATTCCTGGGTAGTGAAAACTCTATATACCTGACATTACGGCCTATGATATGAAGAAAAAAAAAAGTCCACCAAAGATGTCATTGTCCCTTTCCCAAATCTGTATCTTGCTGAAGGACACAAGAGAAAGCAGACCTTGACAGAAGCTGTCAAGAAAGAGGGTCAGAGTCCTCTGCCCAAAAGAAGTGTACAGATGTATAAACACTGGTCAATTTCGAGTCGCTACCGAAGAGTTCACAAATAAAATATGGAGGAGGTAAAGTCTGGCCGTGGAAACAGCCCTACTGCAGAACACAAACAACTGCAGAACCTCTACTACACGGGAGGGGAGAGTTTAAAGCAGTCTCGTGGAGCACAGCACAACGCGTTATGATAGACCATCTTGTAATTATTCTCAGCTTTCGTATGCGTAGGTTTCATTCTTTGTTACCTGTATATCCTGATCCTTAGCACACTGCATGGTACATTCATTGTCATTGGATTCAATACGTTCCTTTCTTAAACTTTTGTTTTCTTGGGGTTAGCAGGTCGTGTAGTGGTTAAGGCACTAGACTCCCACATGGCCAACCATGTTTTGAATCCCAGACCTGGTGGCTTGAAACTCACACTGGGCGCGTATGCATGTGTACCCAGAATCCTGAGAGGAAAATGGAGGAGAAGGGATTATGGCATGGCTATACCCCTTGAGGGGGTGATTTCTCACTTTCTAGCTCTCTGTCTCTCTGGTGCACATATATATTATAGCAAAAATCTCTAAAAAATTTTTCCTTTTGTTTTCTTTATTCCTGATAGAACAGATGTGCATGTATGTGCATGGAGGGGAGAGGTACCCTCTACAGGGTCTGTTATCTCTTCTCCAGTCCTTCAGCTCATCAGGATCTTGGGCGCATGAGCATGTGCCTGGTGTGTTTGCAGGCCATCCGAGTCAGGGAATCAAACTGTGGCCGCCATGTGGCCTCCAACACTACAGTCTGGCATGCCACTGACTATACCACAGAGGTTGGGCCCTTGAATAACAAGTTTCTTAAAGTCAAGAATCTAGTTTTGGGGGACCAGCAGTTGGTGTAATGGCTATGTTGCTGAACTCCCATGTAGTTGACTGCGGTTAAAGTCCCAGACCCAGTGGCTTAAACTCATGCCGGGTGTGTATGCATGCATGCCCCAGACCCCGAGAGGAGAATAGAGGAGAAGGGATTGCAGCGTTGCCATCCTCCCCGGGGAGTGAATTCTCATTTTCTCTCTGTCTCTTTGTGTCTTGCTGGCATGTGCATGCACGGCCAACCATGTTTTGAATCCCAGACCTGGTGGCTTGAAACTCACACTGGGCGCGTATGCATGTGTACCCAGAATCCTGAGAGGAAAATGGAGGAGAAGGGATTATGGCATGGCTATACCCCTTGAGGGGGTGATTTCTCACTTTCTAGCTCTCTGTCTCTCTGGTGCACATATATATTATAGCAAAAATCTCTAAAAAATTTTTCCTTTTGTTTTCTTTATTCCTGATAGAACATATGTGCATGTATGTGCATGGAGGGGAGAGGTACCCTCTACAGGGTCTGTTATCTCTTCTCCAGTCCTTCAGCTCATCAGGATCTTGGGCGCATGAGCATGTGCCTGGTGTGTTTGCAGGCCATCCGAGTCAGGGAATCAAACTGTGGCCGCCATGTGGCCTCCAACACTACAGTCTGGCATGCCACTGACTATACCACAGAGGTTGGGCCCTTGAATAACAAGTTTCTTAAAGTCAAGAATCTAGTTTTGGGGGACCAGCAGTTGGTGTAATGGCTATGTTGCTGAACTCCCATGTAGTTGACTGCGGTTAAAGTCCCAGACCCAGTGGCTTAAACTCATGCCGGGTGTGTATGCATGCATGCCCCAGACCCCGAGAGGAGAATAGAGGAGAAGGGATTGCAGCGTTGCCATCCTCCCCGGGGAGTGAATTCTCATTTTCTCTCTGTCTCTTTGTGTCTTGCTGGCATGTGCATGCACCCTGTAGCAAAAGAATCCAGTCTTTGGGACTGGCAGGTGGTGTGGTGGTTAAGGGTGCTGGACTCCCACGTGCCTGACCGCAGTTTGAGTCCCAGACCTGGCGGCTTGCCTTCTCACTTTCCCTCTCTCTTTCTCTCTCTCTCACTCTGTTCTCTGGTCAAATTAAAATAAATAAATAAAGTTCAATAAAATAGTTCCTAAAAAAAAAAGAATCCAGTCCTCAAAACAGCACATTACTAGGCAAGCAAAGACACTAAGTAGACATTTATTCACTAGTTAGCATTCAAGACTAATTGAATTAATTCCTGCAAGACAGAGTCCCTAATAGCATCAACCCCTCAGGCTTACCCAATGTTTCCTGAAGGTGGCAGAGTTCTCCCAGAAGGGCCAGGACAAGGAGGGTAAGAAGCGTAGCGATGGGTTTTACCCTTCCCTTACCTCTCAGCTGACTACCATGGGAGAAATCTTTTGACTCAGATTTACAGAGAGCTTTTTCTCATTCTACCCCATCCCAGGACATAGTGGGGCCAGGAATTGGACCTTGGAGAGATGCTGTGATAGATATTCTTCACCGATGAATGTTGCCAAGTCCTGAGATTTCCTTCTGTGATCACTGTGTCTGGCTAAAATTTCTCTTTGAACTGATAAAGGGAAGTTGGGACAGGCACACAGTGTCCCCCGGGGCAGAATGGCTTAGATAGCAGCATAAAAGCTTTTAGTTGCAAAGCCTTCTCATAACTAGCTTTGCCTTAACAATACTCCTTTGTCCCTCCTCAGACGACTAAGCTTCTTGTATCCTGGCAAAGGGAGGCACCGAGGGGAGGTGACCAGCTTGGAGTTTGGTTTTTAATCTCCAGGGCAGAAATTCTTTTAAATTTGCCCTGACACCTGGGCTGACTGCTGAGGGGGGAGTGAAAAGAGCAGGAGGGGGTGGAGGGAAAGGGTTTGAGGAATGGTGCCCTCCCCCAAATTCCCAAGTTTCATAGTCAGCTCTATCCCCCAATAGATTTACTGCCTTCATAGTTAAGCCCACACTTAGCAAGATGAAGTGGTGTGGTCTCAGTGTGTGTTCATATTCTCACTTTGCTTTCTTTTAGCGTTGGTCTTTTCCTCCCTTAATTTACTGCTAATCTTTTGAACTTGCACTAATTTTCAAGGCTGTCTTAGTGCACACACATTAATATGTCTGAATGCTTTATGGATGAATTCACATTATTACAGAATTGTGAGTTCTTCATTTCCGGACTCAAGGTGGTCACGAATACTGCATAGTCCTTATCTGTTGCGTTTTTCCTTTTGATGACAAAAAAAGAGAAAAGATACTACTTTTAAATATCCTCAAAGTAGGAAGACACATTATTTTGAGAACTCTGTGTGAAAGTACATACCTCTTCCCACATGGACAGATGGATAGCAAGTCTTCCAATAATGATTTGGTCATTTCCCTGGGACCTAATGCCTCTTCTTCCTCCTCTGGCACCCTGTTCCTTCCCTCAGTGATATTTTACAAACATTCAAGGTCATACTTAATATGTTTTTCTAAAGGATTATTTTATTTATCTTTATTTATTTATTTATTTATTTATTTATTTATTTATTTATTTATTTTAATTTGAGCAGAGAGAGAGAAGTGAGAAGGCAAACCACCAGGTCCAAGACTCGAACCACAGTTGGCCATGTGGAAGTCCAGCACCCTTAACCACCATGCCACCTGCTGGTCTCCTTAATATGTTTATATAATTCATAGTTAGTATTA
>NW_006160128.1:2693314-2704052 GCF_000334495.1 Tupaia belangeri chinensis
CACAATTCACCCATTTCTGGGCAAAGTTCATAGCTGTGTGAATTCCACGTAAAATCTGCCTTTGCGATATAATTTATAAACTTACCTCAATGTAAATGATGAACTTGGTTGATAATAATATGTCACCCAGTATGAAAAGTGATATAATTTAGCAATCTGTGTCTTCTGGTCCTTGTACTTTTGAAAAGCTTTGTCCACTTTCTGGAGATTACCTGTTTTTCCCTTTACCTTCCTTCAGAGCCAAGAACCTGACAGGGAACAATAATGAGATACCACTGCATACCTATTTAGAATGGCTAAAATCCAGAACACTGACAACACCAAATTTTGGTCAGGATGTGGAGCAATAGGAACTCTCACTCATTGCTGGTGAGAGCGCAAAATTGTACAGCCACTTTGGAGATTTCTTATAATATTAAACATAACTTACATGTGATCCAGCAGTCACCCTCCTTAGTGTTTAACCAAATGAAATGAACATTTATGTCCACACAAAAACCTGCACACACTCTATAGCAGCTTTATAATTTTTAAAAAATGATGACATCTTTTCTTTAAAGTTTTTTTTTTTTTCATGAGAGTGAGAGACAGAGAGAGAAAGAAAGAGAAAGAAGGACAAGTACCCTCAACAGAGTCTCATGCTGCAATCCCCCCAGCCAGGATCATGGCCTGTGCGGCCAGTGTGTACAGGTCAACTTAGAAACCAAATCTGTAGTCTTCAGTATGGATCCAGCATTGCCTGAGCAGTGCATGGCTGCTACACCATGGAGCAGGCCCAGCAACTTTCCTTTTAATTGCCATTACCTGGAAGCAACCAAGATGTCCTTGAATAGATAAATACACTGTGATGCATCCATACACTGGAATATTATTCAGTACTAAAAAGAAATGAGCTACCCAGCCATGAAACAACCTAGGGGAAACTTAAATAAATGTTATTAGATCAGTCACTGTGGCACAGCAGTAACACAGTGGTTAGTAATGCCAAAGCCACATGGGAGGGTCACAGGTCATGGCATGCCTGTGACCCTGATTGGCTGAGGCTAGGGGGGATGATTGCAGCATGAAGAAACCTGTTGGAGATGCCTATCTCTCCCTCTCTTTCTCCTTCCCTCTCGCATGAAATAAATAAATAAAAATTTTGAAAAATGTATATTATTGGGCCAGCTGGTTGTGTAGTGGTTAAGGCAGCTGGGTCTCATATGGCCAACAGCATGGCTGAAATCCAGGCCCAGGGGCTTGAACAACGTGTTGGATGCATATGCATGCATGCCCAAAATCCCAAGAGGAGAATGAAGGGACTGAAGCATAGCCATCCACCTTTGGGGGTGGGGGTGCTTTCTCACTTTCTCTTTCTCTCTTTTTCTCTGGCAAGAGAGAGAAAGGCAATAGCCTTACAAGGCATGTAGCAAAAATAAAATAAAATAAAAATTATTAAATGTATGTTATTAAATGAGGAGAGCTAATCTGAAAAGTGTATAAACTCTACAAGAGAGACAGTGAAAAGATTAGTGGTTGCCAGGGATTCATGGGAAGGGAGAGGTAAATTGGTGGAGCACAGAGGTTTTCCAGAGCAGTGAAAGTGTTCATGTGATACTGTACTATTGTAGACGTGTCATCATTATTCACTCAAATCCATAAAATGTGCAAGAGTGGACCCTAATGTAGACTATGGACTTCAGATGATAACCAGATGTTGATGTAGAGTCATCGATTGTACCAAATGTACCACTCTAGATATTGGTAACATGGCAGGATATGCATAAATGGGATCTGGGGGTACATGGGAAATTTCTTTATTTTCTGCTCAATTTTGCTGTGAACGTAAAACTCTAAAAAATAAAATCTACTAAAATAAAATAAAAGTAAAGTTAAAAGAAAGAAGAAGAAGAAGGAGAAGAAGGAGAAGAAGAAGAAGAAGAAGGAAGAAGAAGAAGAAGAAGAAGAAGAAGAAGAAGAAGAAGAAGAAGAAGAAGAAGAGGGAAGGGAAGAAGAAGAAGAAGAAGAAGAAGAAGAAGAAGAAGAAGAAGAAGAAGAAGAAGAAGAAGAAGAAGAAGAAGAAGAAGGAGAAGAAGAAGAAGAAGAAGAGGGAGAGAAGAAGAAGAACACGGCCAGCAGGTGGCATGGAGGTTAAAGGCAGCTGGATTCTCCATGACCAACTGCGGTGAGTTCCAGACCTGGTGGCTTGAAACTCATGCCAGTGCGTGTGCAGGTGTTCCCAACATCCCAGGAGAACAGAGGAGGAAGGATTGTGGCACGGCCATTCCCCCTAGGAAAGGTGATTTCTCCCCTTTCTTCTCCCTGGCTCTCTCTGTCTTTTCAGTGAGTATATGTACCCTATGGCTAAAATCTTAAAAAAAAAAAAAAAAAGAGAGAGAGAGAGAAAAAAAAGGAGAAGGGGGAAGAGGAGGAGGAGGAGGAAGAAGAAGAAGATAAGAAGAAGAAAGATGAAAAGAAAAAGAAAACCATGTCTGGTGCATGTGTCTGCATGCCCAGAATCCCAAGAAGAGACTGGAGGAGAAGGGATTGTAGCATGGTCATGCCCCCTGGGGGTGATTTATCACTTTTCCTCTCTCTCTCTCTCTGTTTTGCTCTGGCAAATGCACTCCCATTTTAGCAAAAAGAAAGAGAAAGAGAAAGAAAGAAGGGAGGAAGGATGGAAGGAAGAAGGAAAGAAAGAAAGAGAAAGAAAGGGGCCAGTAGGTGGCATGGTAGTTAGGGAGCTGGACTCCCACATGGCCAATCATGATTCAGCTCCCAGACCTAGTGGCTCGCTTTCTCACTTTCTCTTTCTTTTTCTCTCTATCTCTCTCTGGTCAAATTAAAGAATAAATAATAATAACAAATAAAAATAAAATGAACAAATAAATCTTTAGGGGGAAAAAAAAGAAAGAAAGCTCATTTCATCATCTCCAGCACCCACGAGTGTTGTAATGGGGAGAAAAATAGCAACAAAATGGGTCCACAGGTGCCATGATGGTTAAGAGCACTGGACTCCCACGTGGCCAACTGCGGTTCAGGTCCTGGACCTGGAGGAGGCTTGCTTTCTCACTTTCTCTCTCTCTCTCTCTCTCTCTCTCTCTCTCTCTCTCTCTGTGTGTGTGTGTTGTGTGTGTGGTGTGTGTATGTCCCTCTCTGGTCAAATATAAATAAATAAATAAATGAAAGTTAAATAAAATAATTATTTTAAAAAATAGCAACAAGAGCAACAACAAAAAACCAAAGATGATTGGAGTGTAGTTTTTCTGGTAATAGATCACTGAGACTTTCAATTGCTTCCCATTACAGAGCTTTGTCCAGTTTGTTTCCCAAGATTCTATCCACATCTGTGAGCCAAATGATCATCCCCTTCCATTGAATTCCTTTCAGACTTAAGTTAACTAAAGTCAGTTTCAGTTTCCTGAGTGATACAGGTTCACACTTAGCCTCTTTTTGTTCAAGTTTATTTATTTATGACAATGTGTGTGCACATACGAGAGAAAAAGAGAGAAGCACGTCAACAGGGTCCAATCACATCACATTCCTTTTCCCCCAGCCCTCCAGTTTGTCAGGACCTTTGGCACATGTGCACACCTGGTATGTTTCAGGTCGCCTAGGCTGTGGATCCAAACCTACAGCCAACCATGTGGTTTCCAGCCCTGCAGTTCAGTATGCTATTGAGTATGTCACTGAGGCTGGACCTCACACTTAGGAGCTTTATTTCCCAGTACTTCCTATTTCAAGAAAGTGTCATTGCAAAGACTCCTCTTATTTTTTTTTTAATTCTTTATTCTTTCAGTTTTTGCTATAGGACATCTGCACTCACCAGAAAGAGACAGAGAAAGAGAAAGAGAGAAAGTGAAAAATCACTTTCCCAGGGGATTGACTACACTGCAATCCCTTCTCCTCTATTTTTCTCTTAGGAGTTTGGGCGCACGTGAACACATGCTTAGCATGATTCTCAAGCCACTGTATCCGGGGCTCGACCCACACAGTCGGCCATGTGGGACCCAATGCCTTAACCACCATACTACCTGCTAGCTTCTCCCCCATTTTTAAATGCTAGCATATTACCTTGACCTTGTCTCATCAAGACTAACCTCATACACCTCACCTCCCAGTTCTCGCTCACTGAGCTTGTTTTCCTGTAATAGCAATTCAGCATCTGTGACAGACTCTATGTGATCTTCTCTTGACCTCCATTTTCCATGCGTTGGCTTCCTCGTAGACCCTGTCTGATCTGGCAGCAGCCCAGTCTTGGCACTGAAATCACCCTCTTGAGCCACATCTGTCCTGACTTGCAGTCAGAGGGCAGCCCCCAGCGAACTGATCCTCTCTAACAAGCATAAAGAAATCTTCCTGATTCCCTTTTGTACACTTTGGTGGACAGGTCGAGCTCCTGGTTGGCACCATGATAAAAGGTGGATGGCACTTGACCACGACGGCTGTCTTCGCAGAAAAGGTCTTGTCATTCAGTAAATACGTCTAAGAACCTACCATGTTCCAGGTCCTTCAGAGACGACACAGACACTTGAAGACTTCTTTTCCCTGCTTAGAGGTAGAGAGAGGAAGAGGACTCTCAGCAACTGCCTACCGTGGCATTTACTTTACATGATGGCATGGAGCTACTGCCATTTTTTTTTTCTTTTTAATTTGCTAGAAGACATATGTTCATTGGAGAGAGACAGAAAGAGGAAAAGCGAGAAATCACACTATGGGGCAGGGTCATGGTTGCAATTTCTTCTCCATCTCCTTCCTTTTGGGATTTTGGGCCCACTCACACACATGCCTGGCGTGTTTTCCAAGCTGCTGGCTTGAGGACTCCAGCTGCACAGTTGTCTGTCTAGAATCCAGCTGCCTTTACCACCGTGCCACCCCTGGCCCCCGTGGTTGTTTTCTTCATTTAAACCTACTTACTGGGCACTTTATATGTATTACCTTACCAATTCTTTTTCTTTTTCTTTTTCTTTTCTTTTTTTTTTTTTTTTGAGAGGTTTTTGCTATAGGGCACGTGCGCTCACCAGAAAGACAGAGAGACAGAAAGTGAGAAATCACCCCCCAGGGGGGATGGCCACGCCGCAATCCCTTCTCCATTCTCCTCTTGGGATCTTGAGCATGCACGCACACGTGCCCGGCATGAGTCTAAGCCACCGGGTCCAGAACTCGAACCACGGTCGACTACGTGGGAGTCCAGCGACACAGTTATTACTGTAACTGCTGGTCCCTCACCTTACTAGTTCTTACAACACTCGGGTTGAGTAGTATTGCCATTTGTATTTTGCAGATGAGGAAATAGGCTGAGAAAGGTTAACCGAACTGCCTTAAGACATTCAAACCAGGATGTGAAGTCTCAACTGAAATTCAGGTCTGCCTGTGCAAAGCCTGTGTCTGCCCCACTCGGCTGCTCTGCTCCACTTATCAAAGTAAGACAAGAAGGCAAAGGAGGGGCTGGCATCCTTTGGTGTTTGTTAGTCCAGTGGGACTTGGTTAGTCCCAGGCCCTCTCCCCTTCAATGTATTCTTGGACCGCAGGGACTGTGCCTACCTGCATCCAGAGACACCCTCCCCAACCCTCCCCACAGCACTGTGTACCAGTCCCAGAATTCTTTGGGTGAAGAGCCAGGGGCCCACTCATTGGTCCAGATGCTATTTTTAGGTTTGCTTCTGCAGCAGACTGTCTGCTTGGTAAATGCCTGGTTTTATTTGAAGTCTTTTTGGTACAAGTGGAATGGGGTGGTGGAAGATTTGAGTTTGAACTGCATTTTACCCTTACTAGCAATCCAACTTTGACCAAACCGTACAACTCTTCTGAGCCTTGATTTCCTCATTTATGAAATGGGGATAAAAATAGCTGCCCTACGCAAAGAGAGAAGACATGTCAATTGTAAGGCATAGCACGCATGTTTGCTAGGAAGAAATTATCCCTAATGTAGGAAAGAGGAAAGCTCAGGTTGTTAAGCCTATGGGGAAGCTGGAAAAAAGGAAAGACTGGTTGATGCCAGGCCTTGTGCCTTAGTTCCTAACTCTGCTTTCTTTTTGATTCTTTAACTGACATCGTGGGTTCTATTCTTGTGCATGTGTGTGTGTGTGTGTGTGTGTGTGTGCATGTGTGTACGTGCACACTCGCCAGAAAGAGATGGGGGTTGGGGAGTAGGGGAGTGAGAAAGGATTTGGGGCATACACACATATGTTCCCTGCGTATTTTTTTTCTTTCTTTCTCTTTCTTCTTCCTTCCTTCCTTCCTTCCTTCCTTCCTTCCTTCCTTCCTTTCTTTCTTTCTTTCCCTTTCTTTCTTTCTTTCTTTCTTTCTTTCTTTCTTTCTTTCTTTCTTTCTTTCTTTCTTTCTTTCTCTCTCTCTCTCTCTCTCTCTCTCTTTCTTTCTTTCTTTCTTTCTTTAGATATTTTTGCTAAGGGCACATGTGCTCACTGGAGAGAGAGAGAGACAGAAAGTGAGAAATCACCCACCAGGGGGAAGGCTATGCCACAATCCCTTCTTCTTTATTCTCCTCTCAGGTTTTTGGACACACATGCAAATGTGCCCAGTGTGTTTCCAGCGACCGGGTATAGGATTTGAGCCATGGTCGACTACATGGGAGTCCAATGACATAACCATTATGCCATGTGTTGGCCCTACCTGGCATATTTTCAAGCCACTGGGCCTAGGACTCGAACTGTGCAGTCAGCCATGTGGTATCTAGCCCCTTAACCCACCATGCCACCTGTCTGGCCCATGGCTTCTATTCTAAGGATGAAGATAATAATATTATGTGGGAAGACATTTTCTTTAACCTCAAAGTTTATATTTTGTCTCTGATTTTAAAAGAATTCAACATGTCTTTTTCCTTTTTTAAAAAAGAATTATTTTATTGAACTTTATTTAATTAATTCATTTATTTTAATTTGACCAGAGAAGGACAGAGTGAGAGAAAGTGAGAAAGCAAGCCACCAGGTCTGGGACTAGAACCGTGGTCAACCATGTGGGAGACCAGCACTCTTAACCACCATGCCACCTGCCAGGTCCAAGAAATTAAAGCATTTATATGGACTCCTAAAACTACCGTGGGCCCCAGGCCACCCTGTCTACGTGCCTAATGGGTAAGTAGCTAGGGATTCAGATCTTCTCATTTTCCTGTCTACCTTGTTTTCCCCTGCACAATGCTGCCTCCCAGAGCCTGGGAGTGAGCTGAGCCGGCTGCCAGTCACAGACAAGAGAACAAAAGTGGGAGTGCTATGGGGGTGCAGGAAATGTTCCTGTTCATCTGGGGGACCTTGCTCCTGGACTCACTGGAGTCGATTCTCGCCAAGGTGTCCCTGAGAGGGGCTGTCTCCTGCTTCCCTGACAGTGTCTCAGGGACAGCCCAGAAGCCTTCATGTAATCAGATTCCTCCCTGCCTTACTTCCAACAGAAAACAGCTTCCCATTATCCAAAGTCTACTGGGTGTGGAAGACTTTCATGCATTGTGTCACTGGGTCATCACAATATGCAGACAGTCCCTGACTAACGATGGTTTGACTTACAAATTTTTGACTTTATGATGATGCAAAAGTGATACACATTCAACAGAAATTGTACTTTCAGTACCCGTACAACCGCTCCGTCTTTATTCTTTCACTTTCGGTATAGCATCCAACAAATTACATGACATATTCAGCACTTTAGTATAAAATAGCTGTGTGTTAGATCATTTTACCCAACTGCGGTCTAATTAAGCATGGTGAGCATGTTTAAGGCGGGCTAGACTGAGCTAGGTTGCTCTATAGACTAGGTTTTTGACTTGCAAAATTTATCAGAAAGCAACTCCATCCTCAGCTGAGAGCATTTGCACTGGTGAAGTAGGCGATATTATCTCCATTGTGCAGAGGAGGAAACAGACTAAGGGAAGTTAAGAGTTCTCAACAACAGCACACGTGGCTGTGAGCTTCCTCTATTGGTTTGGGGAACACAGAATAACTCCCTGTGTCTCTGTCCAGAACCCTGAACTCGCTTTCTCTTTTTTAAAGACGTTTTTGCCCGGGGGCATGTGGGCTCCTCGAAGAGAGAAAGACAGACACAGTGAAAGGGAAAGTGAGAAATAACTCCCCCCCACCCCCAGGGGTGATGGCCAGGACACAATCTCTTTTCCTCCATTCTCCTCCTGGGATCTTGGACATGCATACATGTGTGCCCAGCATGATTTTCAAGCCACCCAGTCTGGCACTTGAACCACAGTTGGCCATGGTGCCACCCTATGCTATCCACTGCCCTCTCCACCCCCTATACTCTCTGGAAGAGAAGAACAGGGGCGCACACGACGATCCAGCAGTGATATCACGCTCTGCAGTGCATCCCAAGACCTCTCTGTACATGCTAGGCTGGCTGAGGCTGGGGTTGCCTGTCTCTCTGTCCCTCTCCTCACTCATGGAAGAAATTAATAAACAGGCTTTTGAGAAAAAGGAGAGAAAGAGAGAATAATGACTAGGCTAGCCCAAGGTCAGGATGTGGGTGTTCGTGGAACAGGCTTGGAACTCCTTGTCCATATTTCCCATCCCCAGTTTTGGGATGCACCTTTGTCGATCTTTGAATACCCTGGCCAGGGACAGGAGATTTATGGGAGACCCCTGACCCCATTTTGCAATTAGGGGAAGAGACCTTATCAGGCCAGGTTCGGGTAGTAGGAGAGTGGCCATGCTTCTTGCCCAGAATAGGGGAAGACCAGCTGGACGAGCCTCAGGTTCCTTTTCTTAGTAGACTGGTGTCACGGACCTCTGAGAGCTCTTTGCCACTGTGGCATGTTATAAAAAGGGTTTATAGGGGCCAGCAGTTGACGTGATGGTTAAGGTGCTAGACTCCCACATGACTGACTACGGTTCAAGTCCTGGACCTGGCGGCTTGAAACTCAATGCTGGGCGCATGTGGGTGTGTGCCCCAAATCCTGAGAGAATGGAGAAGGGATTGCAGCATGGGGGAATGCTTTCTTACTGTTTCCATTTCTGTCTTTCCAGTGAGCACATGTGCTCTATAGCAAAAATCTCTCCAAAAAACGGGGTGGGTGGTTTACAAATAAAAGGTATGTTGTACAAAAGGCTGAGGGCTGTGGTCTCTCTTGTCATCCTGATCCCCATTTTTGCTTCTCCCTCTGGGTTGAAAAGCAGTCATCAGACTCCTCAGAGCAGGTCTCTGCACACACAGAGTTCATGTGAGAGTTAGAGAAAAGCACTCCCCTCAGGACCAGCAGATGGCATAATAGTTATGGCACTGGACTCTCATGTAGTCAACCACAGTTCAAATCTGGGACCTGGCAGCTTAAAACTCATGCACAGGTGCGTGTGTATACTATGTCCAAAATCCTGCGAGGAGAATGGAGAAGGGATTGCGGTGTGGCCATCCCCCTGGGGGTGGGTGATTTCTCACTTTGTCTCTGTCTTTCTAGCAAGTGCACTATATAGCAAAAATCTTTCTCTCAAAAAAAAAAAAAAAAAAAAAAAAAGGTACACCCAGGGGGAATTATAAACTTAAAAAAAAAATGTTTTTCCTTTTAGTTAAGACACTCAGTGCCAGGATCCAGGTTTGGTGTGGGATTGGAGGTTGAATTTCATTCCTACTCCCTTCTCAGCCTTTCTGCAGGGCCAGGACAGGTCTGAGAGGCCTATCTCAAGTCGGGGCCTCAGCCACAGATTTCTAGACATTCTAGATGACATTCACTATTTTCCATCTCCTAATAGAAGACTCTAGATTGACCTCAAAAAGAACACATTCTGTTCAATCTGCAGTGTAAACCCAATTGTGGGGACCAGCAGTTAGTGTAATGGCTAGGTCGCTGGACTCCCATGTAGTCGACCACGGTTCAAGTCCTGGACACGGTGGCTGAAAACTCACGCCGGGTGTGTGTGTGTGCGTGCCCAAGATCCTGAGAGGAGAATGGAGGAGCAGGGATTGTGGTGTGGCCACCCCCCTGGGGGGTGATTTCTCGCTCTCTGTCTCTCTGTCTCTCTGTCTGGCGAGCGCAGGCGCCCTATAGCAAAAACCTCTCCAAAAAAAAAAAAAAAGAAGAAGAAGAAGTAAAAATAAACAAACAAATAAATAAATAAACCAAATTATGGACCTTGAAGGTTCAGGCCTTCCCTTAGGGAAATTCTTTAACTTCCATAGGCCTCAGTTTCTCCGTCTTGGAAATGGGGATAATAGAAGATGTTTGTTTCAATGACTGGACTGCACGGAATGCAAGGCTGGCACATAGTGGGTCTGCAGCACCACGAGGACCCTGACGTTCGGCTAGCCTGGGCCTGCATGATACTCTGAGTAGCCGTGTACGTGCGGTCCTCACAACTCCTACAAGCTGGGTGATGCTTCTCTTCCCCGTTCCGTCTTGGAAATGGGGATAATAGAAGATGTTTGTTTCAATGACTGGACTGCACGGAATGCAAGGCTGGCACATAGTGGGTCTGCAGCACCACGAGGACCCTGACGTTCGGCTAGCCTGGGCCTGCATGATACTCTGAGTAGCCGTGTACGTGCGGTCCTCACAACTCCTACAAGCTGGGTGATGCTTCTCTTCCCCGTTAGTCCGGGGCCAGTTTCTAGGCGTCCGGGGCGGGGCCGACCTTCGACTGCGGGAAGCGGCAGGAGGCGACAGGATGGGTGGGGGCAGCGGGCCCGGCTGGCGAGCGGGCGAGCAAGGAGTTAAGCGGGGCCGGGGGCAGAGCGCCTGTCAGACGCGAGCATGTGCAGTTTGCACCGCATCCGTACTATGGGTGAGTGCCGCCGCCGCCGCAGCCGCCGA
>NW_006160128.1:2704462-2746669 GCF_000334495.1 Tupaia belangeri chinensis
TCGCTTCCTCTTTGCTTGCGGTGTCGTAGCGGCCCCGCGGCTGGAGAGCGAGCGGCAGATTAGATGGTGCGCCCGGGCTCGAATTCCCTGCGGGGGATGGGCGCACAGGGGGGCGTGTTGGGGAAGGGGGTGCACGTTGGCAACTTTCCCCGCCTGAAACAAAGGGGTGTGGGGAGAGGCGAGAGGAAGGGGCCGGCCAAGGATCTCGGGCAGCGGAAGGTTGACATCCCTCTTCCTCCGTGCTGGGAGCACCAGGGAGGGCAGAGGGGCTACCTTCTGGTTGGTTTCTAGAGACCCAGGGCCTGGGGATGGGCACCACGGACCCTATCGAGTTGGAACTGACTTCCCTGAAGGAGAGGAAACCCTGCCAGAAGACCCTCCTGCCCTCCCCACCGGGGTGTGCGGAAAATACCTGGTGAAGGCGGGCCACACACCTAGGCACCTTCCCTCTCCAGGTCTGCGACCCGGGCCCCAGTCCAGCCCTTGCAGCCTGCTTATCTCTGCTCTCCTTCATCTCTGGTCCTTGATGGGAGATGCAGGGCTGGGATGGGAGTCTTTCAGCCCTGCTCCTGGCAAGGGCAGGGAGACGTTGGCCTCTTGCCCAGGTGTTTTCCTTTCCCTCTTTCTGTTCCCAGTCAGAACCTGACCCCCTTCCTTCCTTCCTGGACTATCTCCTTTCTTCCTCAGGGTTTCCTTGGGGGTACGTCTGGTTGCCTCAGGTGCAGAGCTTGGGTGGCAGGTGGTTCTGATTCTGCTTTAAGGTTCTTCCCCTAGGAAAAGAGCAGGCCCCTGGGGAGTGCCTGCCAGTAACCTTGGGGGCTCTGCTCACCAAGTCCCTGTGTTAGTGCCCCAGGACGGAATGAGCTGTTACTCTGGCCTTCAGACTTGGTCACCCTGAGACCTAGGTTTCACCCTTGGAGGTTCCAGGAAGAGTGGTCCAGGGGAGGATGGAACAGCCTGCCCTGGGGTGGTACTGTGTTTTCTCTCTAGAAAACAAATGGGCCAGCTTCCAGATCCCCAGTCCCCGACCTTGTATCTCCAGGAACAAGGTGTCTCCAGCTCCAAGCAGACCTGCATGTGACCACCAGCTCCCATCCTGTGGCAGGACAGCCCTCGGAGTTGAGGTTTTCACCCTGGCTGTGAGGCCCGGCTGCATCTTTGCCTGTAAAGACAGAAGGCGCCAGAGGGCCCCGAGTAGTGGGTGGCTCTCCTGCCTGCTCCTGTGAATAACCTAATGATACAAGTGGCTGGGCCAGGGGTGGGCCTGCTATCACACCTTACTCTAGGTAGGGCGGGCTGCGATGAGGCCCAGCCCCCTTCCCCGAGGCCTTTGCATTTGGAGACTGAGGTGAGCAACTGGAGAAATAGCAGGAGCTGCTCCTTACAGAGATGACAAGTTGATTTCTTGTTGACTTTGGCCACTTTGTGGCACAGGACTAGTGAGGTTCCAGGACCAGTGAGGGGTGGCAGGAGAACATGAAGTCCCCTGAGCTATAGATCTGTGGCCCTGGAACTTGTGGCTAAGAGTAGAAGCAGGTGTTGGACCAGAGTACACAGCCAGTTCTGCTCCCGTGGCCCTTTCCTCTCCAACTGGGCAGGGGTGATTATAGTCCCCCGCTGGGTTTATTCCTAGCTATTTATTCCGTGCTGAGGATAATAATATAGAGGCCTGACCTCCTACCCTCAGTGGTGAAAGAGCTTTCCCCCAACTGTTCCTCAGATGTACAGACGGTCAGATGGGAAAACGATATTCCCCTGACTGTCTCTTTTAAAGTGATGAGGCATGATTTTTACATTTATAAAGTGATTTAAGAGCCTCGGTCCTTGAATGAAATGAGTTAGTGAGCATTATGCCGTGTTTATTTCAGTAGTATCAGATTTACATATTGTTTCTAAAGAGAAAGGTGTCGTTTTGCAGGAAAGGGCTACATTACAACACTTGCGATAGGAAAGCTTGGTGTTGGTTTTAGAAGTGTAGTTTTGATCAGAAGAGCCCTTGCTTCAGCACACAGGCCGCAAGTGCTTTTCTGTCTGCCTCTGTTCTCCTGGACCTGGTGGAGATCCTTTATGGTATAGTTTTTCCTGGTAGATGGTGTCCAGCCAGAATACTAGTGACAGTTGCTTTCCAAGCTTTGAGAAGGGTCTCTGAGGGTGTTGGGGACTCTGATGTCACAAGAGATCTGAGTAAGGGCGGTAAAGTGAAGCAGCTTGGCCTTCTCAGTAGCCATATCAGATCTGGCTGTCCTTGAGGGGAAGGGAGGGCTTTCTGACCCTCCCACAGCCTGGCTGTTTTCAAATTTGTATCCCTTTTCTCTCCTCCTCCCTTCTCCTCGTCCACCCCTGATTTACAGACAAGGTGGTGGTTTGGGTTTCATTTTTTTATTGCAGGAACATTCCTTTTAAGGTGTGGATAATTTCTGACTTGGCAAACTCTCAACTCCCTTTGTGGTAGCACCTGGCCAAGGAGGGACTGTTGGAAGGGATTCTGGTGTTCTGCGCAGGAAGAAATTCAGCCTTTCTGGCCAGATCTTCTGCTTCGTCCCCACCACTTCTCAGAAATTAGAGGCTTTGTGTTTGAAAAGTAAAGTGTAAACTGATTTTGGAGGAAGGGACAGGACGGGGGCACTTTTAGTTTCCCCTAACGGGAAACCAAGTCACCCTGAGCATTAGCATACTGGCTGTGGTGTGTGTGGATACATGTGTTGGAGACGTTTTCCTCTCCTGGCATTTGAGTGTAAGAATCAAATATCCTAGGAGATGGATGGGTTGTACTTCTCTGGTATGAGACAGAGATGCACAGATAGAATTCAGGTGCTCGCATGTTTGGTTTGATGTGCATTTGCTCAGACTTTGAGCCATGGGATGCTCCATGCTGATTCCAGGAAAAAGAAGTGGTTCTCTCGCCTGGCACACACATCCTTAAGTAGAACCAAGGCTGAGTAAGTACCCCACCCCATTCCCAGGATGAAGTGGAGAGCCTGCTCCCTCACCTTTGCTCACACCCAGCACGCCATAGGTGTGGAGCCACGTTCTCCTCCATTCCAAGGCTGGACTCATGGCACACTTCAACAGTTGCCCTCTGTATGAATTTAGTGGGGTTGAGGTCACAGAGTGTTATCAGCCCCCTGCTCCTTCAAAGGATGGTTCTGAAAGGAAATGTTCTGTTCTTCTCTGATGTTGGGGCTTCTCCCTTGGGGGTAGGTCACGATCCAGGCTGGCAATCTGAAGAATAACCAGTCATCACCGGTTCTCATTTCTGGGCATCCAGCTTCCCATAATCTTTACTCTGCTGGCTCCCAGGGAGTTTGAGATCCTTTCAGGCCTCTTGGCTCCCATTGTGGCTGTTATTGTAGAAAGGATAACATCCATGAAATCTGGGTAAACAGGACTTGGGTCCTCAGGAAGTTTTCCTTCCTCTCGCTCCATACTCTGTGGCCATGGTAGTGTAAGAGACCCCACCTCTCAATTAGGAGAGGGGGACCTAATATAAGGGGACACAATCAGAGAGATCACTTTCTGCCACTCCTTCCCGCCCCAGATCCTCTGTGTTCAGAACATACCCACTGATCCACTTCTGACTGCTTTCACGTTGAACTTGAATGACGGATGCCTTCTAGTGGGTTCATTCATTCTTCGTTTCCTTTCTGTTTTTAAGAGGCACCCTGTCACATGAGCTTCTAGAATGGTTCGTCAGAAAGGTCACAAACCCTGAGTTGTAGTAAGGCCTTGACACCAGCCCCGAGGAGCTATGGATGCCAGCCAAGAAGGAGATGGAAGGGCCACAAAGAGAGGCTTCTTTCTGGACTTCTGAGGGGTGATTCATGCTTGAAGATAAAATGTGCTTCCTGGGGCTCCATGGCCTCCTTGCTTGTGCAGTCAGTGGAGGACAGGCCTTGGTGCAGCAGGAAGCCCACCTTACAGACAATAACGGCCATTCTTCAGAGCACTAGTAGGGAGGGACTGGTTTAGCCTCTTTTTCACAACTGTCCTTGGCCATACCCCATCTTAATTCCTATTCCTTAGGATCTCGTTTCCTCTTGTTCCCAATAAAAAAATAAGTAGAAAATTAAAAAAAAAAAAAAAAGCCTTTCTGAAACCAGGAATAAGGCAACCAGGACACTGGTCTTACTTTCGCCTACCTTCTTAAAGCAAATATGGACCAGAAATATGGTCACCACTGGGCAGCACAAGCAGCCCTTCCAGATTTTTGTCTTGTATTGCTTTTTGCTTGCCAATAGCAATGACCTTCCTGTACTGACCTGTAGCTGCTTGAAAGCTGCCATACAGCCTGCACGGTTTCTAGCACATGGTGAGAGCTTGTTAAATCACCAGCTGTGGTACTTGGATGTGATCAGATACCCAGATTTCTAGGTCATTGGGCAATGATGTCGTTTGTGTGGGAGCTGATGGTTGGCAAAGGTTTCAGGAATCAGGAAATCTGGGACCCCTCCCTGACTCACTTGTGTGACCTTGCCAGACCATTCAGGTCTCTGAGACTTAATTCCACAAATGGAGCTTCAGCTGGCTTCTGCAATCATAGCACTGACAATGACGGCAACCCTTTGTTATGTGCCGCACATTGGGCTAAGCACTTTGCATTTGTTCTCTTTCTCTCCCAGCAGTGAGATAGCTCCTACTAGTTATCCCCATTTTAGAGTTGGAAAGACAGGCTCTGCAAGCTAAAGTTATTGCATGTATCACACAGCTGGAAAGTGCCAGACTGGGGTTTGAACTGAGATCTGTGTGATTCTATTGTGTTCTGTAGCTTTGGGTTGTGTGATGGAACAAATGAGGACCAGAGGGTAAATGTGGGGGTACTGTCAGTTAACATTCAAGAGGGAGAACTGATGTGGATTAAACACAGCTAGTTAAAAGGCAATGGGGGTACAGATTCTTGTTTGAAAGGAAGCATCCTGATGAATGTTCGGGAAGGAGAGTGAGGTCTGTACCCTGCAGTGGGGAAGTAGACCAGATGGCCTGGGAGTTACTATAAGGGGAACAGGCTTTCTGCCTGGCATAGGAATGTACATCATAAACCCCATTTTATTTTGATGCCAAAATTTTCTTCTTGTTTAACAGGCTCTCTGGACAGCCTTTTTCTTTTTGTAACCCTACTGCCACTAGTCATAGCAATCTATCTTTTTGTTTGTTAATTCTTTTTTTTTTTTTCTTAATTTTGCTATAGTGCTTGTGGACTCACTGGAGAGACAGAGAGAGGGGAAAAGTAAGAAAGTACCCCCTCCTCCCGGGGGAGATGGCCATGCCGCAATTTCTTCTCCCTTCTCCTCTTGCAATTTTTGGCACACATACACTTGGTGTGATTTTCAAGCTGCTGGGTCCAAGACTCGAAACGCATAGTTGGCCATGTGGGATCCAGCCACTTAACCTCTATGCCATCTTCTGGCCCATAGAAGCTTCTTGACTTCTGTTGTTGTCATCCAACTTAGTCTCTGGGCCGTCCCTGGCCCATCTTATAATGCAACCCGTGATTATGACTCTGGGGTCCGAGGTACACTTGAAAAATATGGCTAGAATTAGAACATTCTATTCTGAGAAAATATTTATAGCCACTGATTGCTCCATTCAAAGGTGACCAGACAGGTCATTGAACCCCATCCTTTGTTCCAGGTGGGTTAACTCTAAGCTTCTGTCATTTTGAGGTGTCTGCGGAAGAAGGACGAGGGTTAAAGTGGAGGCCCAAAGAGCTGAGCTGCGCCCTCTTTGAGAGCCAGCACAATGCTGTAGAGTGGAGCAATGTGCCTGGGTTCTCAGCTCAGCTCAGTGACTCTGAGTATGAGACATTTCTTTGGCCTTTAGTTTCCTTATCTATAAAATAAGTTTGGATGACATATTCTCTGATGTCTCTTCTAGTAATAATACTGGATGATCCAGTGAGCGCTCAGTGATTCTGGTCTTTCTCAGGGAATAACTTAGCTGGTCTGGAACTGCAGGAAGTCAGAGCTGGGAGAACAGAGGTGGAATTGAAAAAGAGGCAAAACTGGAAGTTAAAGGACAAAGTTAGAGCTTGACTAAGCCCCTTCTTGTGAAGGGGAACTGGGCCCGGCCATTGTTCCTTTGACTGTTCCAAGCATCGCTCCACCCGGCATCTGTGCACCCTGTACTCACCGTTTCCTACACCATGGGGAGCACCCCTTGTATCTTGTCTAAAACATATGCTTCACTTCATCTCTGATTATCCTCAGGGGGAGAAGCCCTCTAGTGAGGCAGCAGTAAGTTGTGCATTTGGTATATGTCTCACATTCTGTGCTTGGATTTGACAGATTCACCCCTTAACCCCCACCTTGCTGGTCTCCAGGACTTGAGAACTTCAGTTACGCTTTCGGGGTGACTCAGTGTCAACTTCCCTCTTCTGCTGCTGTAACTCTGCTGAAAGGGCAATACTGAACCATGAACCCAGCTCAGGAACTCAGGGGTCATGGCTTCTTCACTCATGGAATTGGGTTATCTTGAGTTCCCTTTGAATGAAACCATCTGTCCAAGGACCCTTGAATTATCTCATTCTTTGGCACATATTCTGTTTTCATTTCATCATATTTAAAGTTGAGGCAAATGAATTCTCACTGAACCCACCAAACCAATCTTTTTCTGTCCCTGCCCATCTTACTTTTGCCTCAGCTCCTTATTGTCCTGTTGTAGTTATTTCAGATGGTACTTACCATACCACTGGGGTCTAAGGATTTTTTTAGTTGGTACAGGGATACATATTTTATTTTACTAGCTGTGTTTCTAATGAGGGTCAAGAAACATGACTCACTGGAATGTATTCATAAAAAAACGTCATTTTGATTCCCACTGTCTCTTTGTGTTTAGTGGGATTCATTCTTTCCCTGCCCTGGGATGAAAGCTCAGTTGGGTTCTATAATTCTTCTGGTCATTTCACGGGCAGTAGGATCCCTTTAAGTCACAAACGGTTTCAATTCAGTAATTAATACATCCGTTCCTTTATCACTGGACTGGGAGGGGCAGGAGAGTGCTCAGTGGCCAGCACCATGGTCTGCTTCCTTTTGGCTTCTTGGGCCTGGCAGGTATTTAATGCTAATTCTTTCTCTTGTGTCATGTTCATAGGTTTCTCAGAGCTCCCCTCTCCTCCTGTGCTGACATGTCTCATTCCAGCCTCTTGTGGCTAAAATCCTTCAGTCTGTCAGAGTGGCCCTCTTGGACAGTACCTGCTCTGACCTTGGGCCAGCCCTTTCATGCACGTGGCCCATATTAGTCCAAGGAAACAGTCACTCATGCTTTGGCACAGTGAACCTGAGAATGCAGGGTAACCTCAGAACAGTTATCTCCCTTGGCTCCTCTGAGAGTGGATGACCAGGCTGGGTCTCACTCTTTGAATGTTTCAGGTGGTGGTTAGATGCCAGTCTACCCTGTCCTCCCAGTTGCAGGAGACAGACATCAAGTTTCCCGAATGGTCCTGTTGACTTGGGGGCAGATATTCTATGGAAATAGGGTCAGATCACAACACGCCAACGGCAATCCTAAAATTCCTCCGCAAAGACTCCTTTGATGTCTGCTCACTGTGTCCCTTCACAATGTGTGGAGGGAGGGGTTCTTATATACTGCTTTTGAAAACACCCATCCTTGTCTGGTGTCATACTTGGGAGCATTATACCTATAATAGCTTGGCGTCTTCATTAAGATTTCTGATTTATCATCTAGTTATATGAATGTCATTAAAAGCATAAGCCACAATAAGCCCATGATTTCGTGGATATTATTGCTTAAGATAAGGCTACAATATGTAGTTAATTAACCAATTACCTTAAGGGCCAGTAGGTGGCATGGTGGTTAAGGCACTGGATCCCACGTGACTAATTGCTCGGTTTGAGTTTTGGACACTGCAGCTTGAAAGACATGCCTGGCACGTGTGTATGTGTGCCCAAAATCCTGAGGGAGAATAGAAGAGAAGGGATTGCAGTGTGGCCATCTTACCTGGGGTTTGATTTCTCATTTTCTATCTCTCTGTCACTCTCCTGTGAGCTACTTGAGCCCTGTGGCAAAAAACAAACAAAACAAACAAACAAAAAACCCTATCTTAAATAAAAAGATTAATAACAACAACTAGCTGTTATTGAGTACTTATAATGCCAAGTACTGTTTTAGGATAATAATCGTGCTCTCTCATTTAATTGTTTAAATACAATTAACACATTAATGCAAAGGAGGTATTGTATGGATCTCTAGCAAGCAAGTCAATCGAGGCAAAGAGAGGCAAAGCATTTCATCCAAGGTCACATTATTGGAATCAGAGCCAGATTTTACATTGAAGGCACCTGAGTCTGGCTGTGGGCTTTTAAACCACTGTACTCTGTCCCTACCCACAAGGATGGAGGGCAACCATGTCACATCATGAAGATGACATGTAAGTAACTGGGAAATGCTGCCTTCGAGGTCACTGTGAGTTCTTCATGCTGATTTCAAGTTCTCCATGCATTGTCTTTACCTGCTTTCTCAAATGTATCTCCCCTTGCCCCCCAGCAATTCCTTCTCTGCCCTTTGTCAGAGCCTAATTCCCCTGCACAGCTACCCTTCATGCCTCACCCCATCCTGCCTGTTCTAGTCCATTCTATTCTGGTAACAGAAAATACCTGAGTCTGGGTAATTGAGGAGAACAGAGGTTAATTCATCTCACGATTGAAGGCCCAAAAATCCAGGGGCATATCTGGTGAAGGTTGCCTGGCCGCTTCGCCACATGGCAGAGGGCAAGAAACATACGTCTGTGTCCATGTGTGTTCGAGTCTCATTCCCTCTCCTTATAAACTGACCATGTATAGATTATGGGGGCCCCGCCCTAACGACCTTAATCCTAATCTCCTCCTAAATGCCTCACCTTTCAACACCATAATCAGATTAAATCTTTACCCTCTTAATCCTGTCACAACCAAATGTCAACCGATGAATTTGGGGGGAGGACATTCAAACCATAGCACTGCTCCATTGTTCCCCTCCTGGGGGCCCTCATCTATGTTGCTGCCCACCCGAATCATGGTCCTTTTTAAAGTCACAGCCCATCTCTGCTGCAGAGGTCTATTTGACCTACTGCTGCTGGATCTTTGAACGCCTCTTATATTTCATCACTAAATTGCAATTGCTTTGTGCTTTGATGCAAAGGACAGTGAACGGTCCTTATCTCTCTGTAGCACTAATTGCCTGTTGCTGCCTTATGCAAGGCCATCGACTTCCCTGCACCTTGGTTTCTTCCTCTTTAAATTGTGGGTATGGATTGCACTTCAGTTTTTAATAGTCTATGGTTTTATGTTTACTTTATTGTCCCCACCAACATTTAAGCTTCTGCGGGCTGCAGTTCTGTCCTGCTCATCAGGACTCTGCACAAGGCTTTGTACACAGAAGGTATTTAATGCTAGTTGGTCAGCAGGTGGGAAGTACTGCAGAAACCTGCCTGACTTGACCAGCTTCGAAACTGCCTTCTTCGGGGTGATCACCAGCGAGTTCTTCCCTTTAAGAGATCTGATGTAAGGCCCAGAGTCCTTTATCTACAGTTTCAAAATCTAAAACATCCTAAAGCCAACAGCTTTTCTTTAGCTTGCGACCTGGACAGCAAGAAGGCCATTGATGGTCTGTTCATTCCACAGGACATGACTATTCGTGTCACTGCGGACACACCATTTGATTAGGGGTTGCTGACCCAGACCCTGCTGTAGGGATTATGTAATTTACAGTATGTATTCTACACTACCTTTTTTAAAAAAAAGAATTATTTATTATATTTAATTTATTATTATCACTTGTTATTATTATTATTATTATTTGACCAGAGAGAGACAGAGAGGGAAGAGAGGGAAAGTGAGAAAGCATGCTGCCAGGTCCGGTACTCAAACCACGGTGGGCCATGTGGGAGTCCTGTGCCTTAACCACTACACCACCTGTTGGCCCCTACACTACCTTTAAAAAACCTAATCAATTCTTCATTTCAAGGGTTTTGGATAAGGGATTGTGATCCCATGTCATGTTTCTCAACAGAAATACTGTTGGCATTGAGGGTGGGACAGGTCTTTGGACTCTTCAAGCATACCATAGAAACCTCATATGGGACCCTGCCCCACTGGCCTCTCCCTAGGCCTAGCCCTGGTTTCAGTATAACTACAGCCCTCGACTGTGGTTTATCAATTTGATTTTTTTTTTAAAAAAATTATTTTATTTAACTTTTAAAAACAATTTTATTTATTTATTTTAATTTGACCAGAGAGGGACAGAGTGAGAGACAGAGAGGGAAAGTGAGAAAGCAAGCCACCAGGTCCAGGACTTGAACTGTGGTCAGCCATGTGGGAGCCCAGCACCCTTAACCACCATGCCACCTGCCAGCCCCTTAATTTGATTTTTTTAAATATTGCATATCTTGGGGCCAGCAGACGGCGTGGGGATTGAGACACTGGACTCCCACTTGGCAGATGGCAGTTCAAATCCCAGACCTGGTGGCCTGAAAGTCACAACAAATAAATAAATTAATTAATAAATGTTTCTTTAAAAATCACTTATCTTGATTCCTGAGGTTTTGGGCATCTCCCTTTCCCCCTTTACATTTGTGCTCGAGTCAAATGTAGTTCTTGCCTCACCCTAGTTCTGGGCTGTGGATCAATCCCTGTATGACTCTTATAGCAAGAAGCCTTCTCCTCTTTTTCACAGTCGTTGCTGGGATCCAGCTGGTGGTCCTCAGGGTAGGGGGGGTTGTTGTTACGCTGGACAATGCTGAGATAGAGCATAACCCGCTAGAGGTTTGCTTTTCAGTTTAACATGGGTGGAGCTCCGGGTGGAGCTCCGTTGCTCCCTTGGCTGAGTCAGTTCATGCAAAGAGGCTTGTAGACTGGTTCCTGGAAGCATTTCCTCTATCTGAATGTTTCTTTGAAGCCCAAATGAACCTTGTTCCTCTACTTGCATCTGGGAGGGAATGCAGCTTCTCTTTTGAGAGTCAATTTGCTGGTTGATCTCTACAGCTATTTTGCATGTTTTAGAATGTTAAAAGATGTGCCTACAAATGCTCATGGAGAAGCATGAAAACAATACAAAAATGTACGATGATGGAATCTCAAGTGTTCCATTGTATTTTATTAAATTTTTAAAAGTTTATTTCTTCCATGAGAGGGGGACAGAGAGAAAGACAGAGAGATAGGCACCATACCTCTCCCACCCCAACAAGGTCCTCATGCCATGATCCACCCCCATCTCAGTGGTCTGCGTCAAGGATACATGTGTGCACACACACATATGTGCACGCACATAGCATGCTCAGGGAGGTCCTAGGACATGAAGCCAGGACCTTTCCCATTTGAGTCCAGTTACATTACTGCTACACCACCTCCTGACCCCTTCTTTGTTTTTTGGGTGAGGAAACTGAAAGAGCAGCGGCCAAAAGTTGCAGTTATCTGTAGAAGAGCTAGGCCAAGCCAGGCCAGCCTGTTTCTGCACTTCCCACTAGCCAGGAGCTCCCTTCCTTCCTCCCCAGCCCCCAGGCAGCCTCAGATTATGGAGGACACAGAATCAACTCTCTCTCTTCACTGAAGGACATAGTTTTGTCTTTGATTGCTCTTTGTCCCATTTAGCAGTGATGGCCATGCCTGTGGGAATTTAGACTGTCTGTTCCCCATCATTAAATAACCACCCCCTCACAGAGTCTAAGCCCTAAATATTTCTAGCCCTGCATTTTTAACCTATGGGAGGTCCCCTGGGATTATCACTTCTCTATCCCTAGTCCAAGATTCCTCATGATATAGCATTTTCCATAAATATCCTTAAGCATCCACTTACATACTGTTTACTCATCTCCTCATCCATTAAGAAGGATATTCCACAGACCAAGCCTGGCATCTATTTCTTTGACTTCCTCTAAACACATCTTTGCCTCCAGACATTGAATCATTTACCATTTCCCTGGCCCCTGCAGATGACTTGTGGTCTTCTACCTGTTGTTTTTACGCTGGACAATGCTGAGATAGAGCATAATTTGAATTAATTAGGGGAATGAATTTTCCCTAAGGTGTTCAAGGTTTTCTTTTCTTTCTTTCTTTCTTTTTTAGAGAGATTTTGTCTAAAGGGCATGTGTATTCGCTGGAGAGACAGAGAGACAGAAAGCGAGAGATCACCACCCAGGAATAATGACCATGCCACAATCCCTTCTTCTTCATCCTCGTCTCAGGATTTTAGACACACATGCACAGGCCAGGTGTGAGTTTTAAACCGCTAGGCCCAGGACTTGAACTGCAGTCGACTACGTGGGAGTCCAGCGACGTAACCCTTATGTCATCTGCTGGTCCCACAGGTTTTCTTAAGCCATGGGTAGGTTGGCCACATGGTCTGTGTACCTGTCATTTGGGAGCTTCGTGTTAATATCAGTAAAAGACCATTGACTCAGGACCAGCAGATGACATAATGGTTACGTCCCTGGACTCCCACATAGTCCACCACAGTTTGAGTCTCAGACTCGCAACTTAAAACTCACTCTGGGTATGTGTGTGTGCATGCCTAAGACCCTGAGAGGAGAAGGGACTGTGGCATGGCCATCTTGCCTGGGAGGGGGCATGATTTTTTGCTTTCTGTCTCTCTGGTGAGTACACACACTTTATAGCAAAAATCTCTCTTAAAAACAAAAACAAAAAACATTGACTCTATTCTGTGAGATGAAGCAACCTTAATTCTGCTCACTTCTTCATCTCCCTTGCCTTTGCATTTTCCTTTGTTTCTAGAAGTACACAATCTGGGATAGCATGCCCCTCTTTTATTTTTTTTATTATTTTTTAAAAATTTGCTATAGGACATGTGTCCTTTCCAGAGAGAGAAAGTGAGAAAACATCTCCCACCCCAAGAGGAATGTCACATGGTATTTGTTCTCCTTTTGGGATTTTGGGCATGCACGCACATGTATGCACCCAGTATATTTCAAGCGGCTGAGTCGAGGGCTTAAACCACACAGTCAGCCGCATGGGATCCAGCAACCTTAACCACTGCTCTACTGGCTGGCTTGCCCCCCTGCCCTTTATTTAGCAGATATTTGTAATGGTTCTACTTTGAAAAAAAATAATTATAGGTAACATGACATACACTACATTTTTAGAAGTTAACCTAATGCTTCAACTGTACTGTAAAAGAGAAATGAAAGGGAGACTAGCAGGTGAATAGTGATTGAGGCACTGTACTCCTACATGACCAACTGCAGTTCAAGTCCCAGACCTGGTCATTTGAAACTCATGCCAGGTGTGTGTGCGGGTGTGCCCTATATCCTGAGAGGAGAATGGAGAAGGGATTGCAGCATGGCCATCCTCCCCGGGGGTGATTTCCCACCTCTCTCTCTGTCTTTCCAGTAAGCGCACGTGCCTTATAGCAAAAAATCTCTCTCATGCATTCTAATATGTAACTGCTTGGTCACAACCACACAGAAGACAGAAGGACTCAGTCAGATGCTTGAACCTTTACATAGCATCACTGCGAATGTAATATCCACAAATACCCATGAGATACAGGCGTGTGGTGTGGGTGACTCGAATATCGGGAGAGGTACTGCTAGGATTGACATCATTTTCCAAAATGGTGAACCATTCTTGGTAATGTGTTTTTTTCTTTCTTTCTTTTTTTTTTTAGAGTTATTTTTGTTATTGGACACGCGTGCTTGCTGGAGAAACAGAGAGAGACAGAGAGACAGAAAGTGTGATATCATCCCCCCACTTGCCTCCAGGGGATGGTCGCACTGCAATCTCTTCTCCATTCTCGTCTCAAGATCTTGGACACATATGCGCCCAGCATGAGGTTTAAGTCACCAGATCCAGGACTTGAACAATGGTCGACTATGTGGGAGTCCAGCAACGTAACCATTATGACATCTGCTGGTCCCCATCCTTGGTAAAGTTTTAAAGAACTTAAAATATAGTATCCCTTCAATTTACACTCTAGCAGTGTTCCTGGATAATTCAACATATTTGTCAAAAACATGTAAAAAATATCTCATATTTATTACTGGGAGGGAATTAATTTCTAGATGCAGATAATTATAAATGGACTTTTTACTTCTGTGATGTCCAGTGGAACATTCTAGAATCATATGGGGGAGTTATTTTGTGGGCTATGTGGGAATTGCAGAACACTGGGCGTTCCCAGGCTCAGACTTCTAGGGTGCTGATAGAGCTGCACTTCCTGTTTGCCAATGGTTCTGCAGAAGAGTCCAGGACCAGGACCTGGGAGAGCTGCATTCTAGGTCTAGGCTAGGGCATCTTGGTGTTAGTATGACCTTACCTAGGTTACACTTAGCTTCATGTGCTGAGTTTCCTCTCCAAAGGGGATTGTAGGGACCAGAAGATGGCATAATTGTTATGTCACTGGACTTCCGCATAGTTGACTGCAATTCGAGTCCTAGACCTGGTGGCTTAAAACTCATGCTGGGGGGACCAGCAGTTAACGTAATGGCTATGTCGCTGAACTCCCATGTAGCAGACTGCAGTTCGAGTCCCGGATCCAATGGCTTAAAACTCATGCCGGATGCATGTACGTGCGTGCCCAAGATCCCAAGAGGAGAATGGAGGAGAAGGGATTGTGGCGTGGCCATCCCCCCTGGGGGATGATTTCTCACTTTCTATCTCTCTGTCTCTCTCTGTCTTTCTGTTGAGCGCACATGCCCTGTAGCAAAAAACCTCTCCAAAAAAAAAAAAAGAAGAAGAAACTCATGCTGGGCATGTGTGTGTGTATGCCCAAAATCCTGAGAGGAGAATTGAGCAGAAGGGATTGTGGCATGACCATCCCCCCCTGGAGAGCGATTTTTTGCTTTCTGTCTCTGTCCTTCTTTATCTCTCTGACGAGTGCACATGCCCTATAGCAAAAAATCTCTCTAAAAAACGAAAACAAAAAATACATAAAAATCAAAGGGTATTGTAATGACACACGTGTCCTGCCTGCCTTTGAGTTGTGGCCCACTGTGCTCCCCTTCCGCCACCACAGACCGCTCAGGGCATCTGTGTGTACACCTCATGTACATCCTATCCACGACTCTTCCTCAATGTAGTTTCTTCTTAGCATTTGAACATCTTTAGGTCTCTTTTACATTTAAAGAAAGAAAGGAAAGAAGAGAAGGAAAGAGCGAGGGCCACTCTACTTCTCCAGGAACTTTTCTTTTCTTAAAAAAAAAAAAAAAAGTTTATTTAGGGACCAGCAGTTGGAGTAATGGCGATGTCGCTGGACTCCCACGTAGTTGACCACGGTTCGAGTCCTGGACCTGGTGGCTTAAACTCACGCCAGGTGCGTGTGCGTGCGTGCCCAAGATCCCGAGAGGAGAAGAAATTGTGGCATGGCCATCTCCCCTGGGGGTGATTTCTCACTTTCCATCTCTCTGACTCGTTCTGTCTTTCTGGCGAGTGCACATGCCCTATTGTAAAAACCTCTCAAAAAAAAAATTCATTTATTTATTGAAAGAGAGAGACTCACACATACCCTGAGTAGGTCCTTATGCTGTGATCCAGCCCCAGTATCAGCCAGCCTGGATCATGGGCACACATACACACTCAGAGTGCTGAGCAAGGTCCTGGGATGGACCTAGGACCTTTTCCATGTAGGTCCAGTTGTGTTATCCCTGCACTACCCCCTAGCCACTCCTGCAGCTCTTCTCTCTCCTTTCTTGACTAGATAATTCCTTCAGAGTCATTGTACACATGGTCTCAGCTAGCTCCCTTTGCGATCACCCTTCCTCCTTAAATGGTCACCAGTGACCTCAGTGCTGCTATCTTTCCAGTCTGTCCAACTTGCCTCTGCATTTGACCATGGCTCCTGGCACTCTCCTGCCTCTGCGTCCCAGGATCCTTTCCTGGGTATCCTTCTACCTCCCTGGTCCTTCCTCAAGCGCCTCCACAGTGCCCCGTCCTCCACCAGCCCCAGATGTCTCCCCACCCGTATCTCCCTGCCATGCTCCTCCTCCATGGTGCTCCATTCGGCAAGGGCCCCAGACGTCTTCAGTCTAGAGCGGCATTCCCGTGTGTCCTGTGGGCACAGCATCAGAAATGCAGCTCGCTCTGGGCCCCCAAGACTCACATCTCTTCCTGTATCTCCTCTTTTGGGCCCCATTGCTCAAGGTAAAAGTCTGGCGGGTGGGGGTGGTGGTCATCCTCAAGCCCTCCCTCTCACTCGCCCTTCAGATAAATCTCTCACTGAGTCCCGTCAGTCCTGCTTTCTTAATGGCTGTTCACTAATTTGTGTTGGTTTTACTAACGTGTATGGTATTTCTTCATAGTCTTCACTGATTTGTATTGGCTACTCGTCCCTTGTTGGTGTTAGGACTGCAACTCCTGACTTACTATTTAGCCTGGATTAAGACTTTTAGAAGGGAGTGGACAGTGGCACAGAATAACGCAAAGCTTGCAAGGCTGACCCACATGGGAAGGTTCCTGGTTTGGGTCCAGAGACCTCCTCAAGTACACTGGGCACCCATGTGATCATGATCTAAGACTGGCCAAAGCCAGGAATAGGTCAAGGCCTGAGGACCATTGCTGGAAATGCCTGTCTCTCTTTCTTTATCTCTCTGTCTCTCTTGATCATGGAAGAAAGAAATAAAAGGACTTTTAAAAAGTCCTTTTGAGGGGCTGGCAGGTGGTATAGTGTGGTTAAGGGTGCTGGACTCCCACATGGCCAACTGTAGTTCGAGTCCTGGACCTGGTGGCTAGCTTTCTCACTTTCTCTCTCTCTCTCCCTCTTGTCTCCTTTCTGGTCTAATTTAAATAAATAAATAAATAAAGGTAAAAATAATTCTTAAAAAAAGTCCTTTTGGGACCAGCAGTTAGCGTAATGGCTATGTCGCTGGACTCCCACGTAGTCAACCGCAGTTCGTTTCCTGGTCCTGGTGGCTTAAAACTCACGCCGGGTGCGTGTGCATGCGTGCCCAAGATCCCGAGAGGAGAATGGAGGAGAAGGGATTGCAGCGTGGCCATCCCCCCTGGGGGGGTGATTTCTCGCTTTCTGTCTCTCTGTCTCTCTCTGTCTGTCTGGCGAGCGCATGCGCCCTATAGCAAAAACCTCTCCAAAAATAAAGAAAGAAATAAATAAAATTATAAATTATAACATAAACTGTGTTTTTAACAACAACAAAGTTTGTATGTATGCTGTACCCACAATAGCTCTTTTTTGATCTTCTCTCCTCTTGTTTAAAATAATGTTCTTGGGGCCAGTAGGTGATATGCTGGTTAAGGTGCTGAACTCCCATGCGGCCAACCATGGTTTGAGTCCTGGATCCGTTAGCTTCAAACTCACTCTGGGCACATATGTGTGCATGCCCCAGATCCCAAGAAGAGAATGAAAAAGAAGGGACTGCAGTGTGATCATCCCCCCTGGTGGTGATTTCTTGCTTTCTATCTCTCTGTTACTCTGGTGAGTGCACATACCCTACAGCAAAAATTTCTCAAAAAATAAAAATAAGGGACCAGCCGTTAGCGTAATGGCTATGTCGCTGGACTCCCACGATGTCAACCATGGTTCGAGTCCCGGACCTGGTGGCTTAAACTCACGCTGGGCGCGTGTGCGTGTGTGCCCAAGATCTCGAGAGGAGAATGGAGGAGAAGGGATTGTGGTGTGGCCATCCCCTCTGGGGGGTGATTTCTCGCTTTCTATCTCTCTGTCTCTCTCTGTCTGTCTGGCAAGCGCACGTGCCCTATAGCAAAAACCTCTCCAAAAAAAAAAAAAAAAAGAAAAAGGAAAAAATAAATAAATAAGTAAATAAAATGATGTTCTTTGTTGTCCCAGCAGGGTGGTTGCTTTAAGCATGTGGATGTTGTTTCCAATGGAAGCTTCATCCAACCCAGGACCATGGAGGGTGTCACTTCCTTTGACCTGGATGAGAGACTTTGATCTGTGGTCTTTGCATGTACCTGGTGGCACAGAATAGGTACTGAGTAAATATTTAATGGACATGGGAATGAATGCATCAATAATGAGCTGAACCTCAAAGGGCTCATTTACTTAAAAAAACCTGTACAAATGTAAGTTATCATTAGCTCGCTGGTTAATGATGCAGTAGAATTTCTGAGATTTTTTATTTTCAGTGTTTTCAAAACAACTAACCCTGCTGCTATGCTCTAATAGCCATACTCCAGCCCACTTAGCATTCAGTGGTCTGCACATCAAAGTCGCATACAGAGACTGGCCTGTGGCCTGTGACCTAGTGGTTAAGGGAACCAGATCCCACATGGGCTACTGCACAGTGAAGGTCCCGGACTCAGCAGCTTGAAAACACACTGGGTGCATATGTTCGTGTGCTCAAAATCCTGCCAGGAGGGAGAGGTGAAGGAGCAGCAGTTGTGGTGTGACCGCATCCCACGGTGGAGCGCGCTCCCTGCGCACACCCCCATCTCTCTATCTCTGGTGAGTGCATGTGGCTTCTGGCAATTAAGAAAAAAAAAGATGCATCTAAGGGTTTCTGAACTAATAAGTGAACTTGTATAATATGATGGTTTGCTTGAGCCTCTTTAGCCCTCCATGAACCTCTTTTAAAGACTGCTGTCTGGCTGTCCATTATTTAAAGTGACCATACACAGCTATGACAGTGAACTGAGGAAGGGGCCTGTTCCCATGTCTAGGGAGCTTACTTTGGACGTAGGCCGTGGTGATGGTGGTGGAGTGTTGGAAATGCAGCATCCTCCCTCGAAAGCCTGCATGATCTCCGGGAAGAACGTGGCCTGGAGACCTAAGTCAGGCAGTATGAATGGGGCTAGCAACAGCATTGTTTTGGGAAATGAATATCATATAAAACCCAGAAGGCTGTGGTTTAGCAGGTTTAGCCCGACTCATTATTATGAGCTCAGGGACACAGCAGGTGTTCAAACATCAGCAGAAAATATCGACTATATATAGGAATGGACCCAAAAGTTTAACCCTGTCTTCAGGCATTAGGATGGCGGTCCTCCTGGAGAGTGCTGATTTTGAGAAGTAGTAAGTCAATAGAGAAGCAAGAAAAGGCAGGGCCAACTTGGAAGAGGAAATGTTTCCATTATGGCAGGCAGAAAGCCAGGGCTGGAACTTTTGTGGCCTCTGAAGATACTTGACCAATCAGTGTTGTTCCTTCTGCTTTGCCCTCCCAAGTCTGTCCTACCCCTACCCCCACCCCCTTCCTCCCTTGTTGTTGTTTTTTTCTCTAACATTTCTATTTGGAAGTCATTTCAAATTTACAGAAAAGTTGCCAGAATAGTAGAAAATATCCACGTATTCTTAATCCAGATTCACCTATTTTTAACTTTTTGTCTCACTTGCTTTATCATATGTGTTCTCTTGCTCTCTGGATAATTTTTTTCCCTCTGAACCATTTAGGAGTAGGTTACCTACATTATAGCCCTCTATCCCTAAATGTTTTCTAAGAATAAGGATGTACCGAGTCAGCAGGTGGCATGGAGGTTAAGGCTCTAGAGCCCACATAGCCGACTGTGTGATTTGAGTGCTGGACCCGGCAGTTTAAGAGTCATGCTGGGCATAGGCACATGCATACCCAAGATCCTAAGGAGACTGGAGGAGAAGGGATTGTGGCATGGCCATCCCCTCTAGGGAGTGATTTCTCACTTCCCTCCCTACACCGTCTCTCTCCAGTGAGCCCATGTGCCCTATAGCAAAAAAAAGCTTAAAAAAAATAAGGATGTACTTTTATATAACCTTGAGTAAACTGAACATAGATATCCTTAAATATTTCCTAAGGATAAGGATATTCTTTTGCATAACCTTGAGTAAACTGAACATAGATTATTTGGTCTGCTGGTTGTATTCCAGGCTTGTCAATTTACTCAATGTCTTTTATAGCATTTTTTCCTCTCCAGTGTAGGATCCTGCTCTAGGATCATGAACTGCATAGCTGTCATGTCTCTTTGGTCTCCTTTAATCTAAAACAGTTCCTCAGCCTTTGTCTGTCTTTGTGATGTTCATAATTTAGAAGAATATAGGTTTCCCCCTCCCCTAAAAAAAAAGTGGTGTCCTTCCTTTTGGATTTGTTTGCTGTTGCTTCGTGTTTAGACTCTGGGTTACACATACCTGGCTGGAATATTTCTAAGTGATGCTGTGTCCTTTTTGGCATATTAATCCAGAGCTACTGGCTGTCCCCTTGCGAGTAATGCCAAGACTGATCACTGGTCAGGTGCTGTCCAATTTCCACAGTATATTTATTATTTCCCCTTTACCGCTATTAAGCAATCTGTGAGAGACACCTCAAAACTTGGGAACCAGCAGTTAGTGTAATGGCTATGTCACTGGACTCCCACGTAGTCGACCGCGGTTCGTGTCCCGGACCCGGTGGCTTAAAACTCACGCCGGGCGCGTGTGCGTGCGTGCCCAAGATCCCGAGAGGAGAATGGAGGAGAAGGGATTGCGGTGTGACCATCCCCCCTGGGGGGTGATTTCTCGCTTTCTGTCTCTATGTCTCTCTCTGTCTGTCTGGCGAGCGCACACGCCCTACAGTGAAAATCTCTCCAAAAAAAACCAAACTGTGTAAATATCCTATTCCTCAGTAATATTTTGCCCCTAGATTTATCAGCTATCCATTTTGGATTTTCAGTTATTTCCCAATCCTCAGCCTGAGGAGTAGGAGTTTAAAGCTCTCTAGGACCAGGTGGCCCCTTGGGTGTGGGGCTGAGGATTGCCCACACGGGAGGTCCTGACTGTGCTGTGCCCAGCCCTGTTGAGTAACCGCATCCCCACAATTGTTTTCCTCTTCCTACTCCCACCAGAAATGAGCACTCATTCGTCATTCAGTCATCTGACATGTAAGAATGCTATTGCAAAAGCAACTCAGCTTCATTTGGGCCCAGTGGGGTATAAAAAAGAAGCCTACTGCCCTCTGTCTTTAAGCAGCCTGCAGCAGAGCTGGAGAGACAAGACTTGGACTCACTGAGAGGTAAAGGACATGAAGTTGTGAATACAGTGTTCCCACAGAACAGCTCAACCAGAGCTGTCCAGTGACCCTGGAGAATTAGGCTTTCTTAGGAGTTAGGAGAAGGAAGAGGAGGGATTATGTGGGTTAATTAAGATGCGCTTTTCCTTAAACAGGGCAGTTCATACCAGCTACAGTGGTGCCGGTAAGTAGAGTGTGCTGTTGCTCTATTCTGGAGCCACATGGGGACTCTGGGTTCGGTTTCTGGCTCACTGGAACATGCTGGGCATGCCGTGGGCTGGAAAGTTGGGAGGGGACTATGATGTGACAAAAGCCTATTGGGGGTTCCTGTGGGTTCCTCTGTCTCTCTGGAAATAAACATTTAAAAAAGGGGAGAGGGTAATCTTTGAGTGGGCGTTAAAGGACAGGGAAATGTAGTAGACAGAAAGGAGAGAGAAGGGCATTCTAGGAGGGGGAATCCTGTGGGCGCCCCACTGACAGGAGCTTATATAATATGATTGGGGGACAGTGAGTTGTGGACCGGGCTGGGTAGGGCCAAGAGTTTGTGCAGAAGACAGGATCTAGTCTCTTTTGCTTTGTAAAGTAGTTCGCTCAACAAAATTTTATCATGCAAGTCTCTCCTAGCAATCATTTTTTAAAAAAATACCTTTCCTGAGCTGACCCTGGAGTTCAGTGGTTAAGAGAGCCAGATCTTATATGACCAGCTGTAATTCAAATCCCAGCCCTAGTAACTGGAAGACACACTGGGTACATGTGTATGTGTATTCAAAATCCTGACGTGAAGGAGGAATGGATGAAAAATTATTTAAACATGGCAATGCCCCATTGGGGGGTGCTTTCTCTCTCTCTTTCTCTGACGAACACAGTCACCTCTGGAAAATTAAAAAAAAAATCTTTTTTCAATTCTAAAAGTAATGCATGTTCAATATAGAAAGTTTAGAATAATGGAAATAGGGACCAGCAGTTAGCGTAATGGCTATGTTGCTGGACTCCCACGTAGTCAACCGCGCTTCGCGTCCCAGACCCGGTGGCTTGAAACTCATGCCGGGCACATGTGCATGCATGCCCAAGATCCCAAGAGGAGAATGGAGAAGAAGGGACTGTGGCGTGGCCATTCCCCCTGGGGGGTGATTTCTCACTTTCTGTCTCTCTGTCTCTCTCTGTCTGGCTGGCGAGCGTACGCGCCCTATAGCAAAAACCTCTCCAAAAAATAATAATAATAATAATAATAATGGAAATATAGGTAACTCTAAATGAAGTCACTCTATTCTTTTTTTTTTTTTGAGAGGTTTTTTTCTAAATGAAGTCACACTATTCTTTTTTTTTTTTTGAGAGGTTTTTTCGCTATAGGGCATGCGCGCTCGCCAGACAGACAGAGACATAGAGACAGAAAGTGAGAAATCACCCCCCAGGGGGGATGGCCACACCACGGTCCCTTCTCCTCCATTCTCCTCTCGGGATCTTGGGCATGCACACACACGCGCCTGGCGTGAGTTTTAAGCCACCGGGTCCGGGATGCGAACCGCGGTCGACTACGTGGGAGTCCAGCGACATAGCCATTACGCTAACTGCTGGTTCCCAAGTCACTCTATTCTTAATCCGGAGATAACCAGTAAACCATGGTATAGTTTCATGTTCAAAATTTTTTTTCTAACAGCCTTGCTTTGTTTTATGGATTTAATAGCCCCTCCCCTCTTATTCCTCTGAGGATATCAGTAATAGTTCTTATTATGCACTTCTTACAGAAAGTGCATCTGTGCATATGAGAGAAAGAGAGAGAGGTAAAGAAAAAGCACCCTTGCTAGGGTCTTGCCATACCACGATCCTCTTTTCCATACCTGTGTGCACCCAGCGTGTTTGTTAAACCAACCTGAGCTCTCAACCGTGGTTGCCATATGGCTTCCAGCACTGCAGGGTGCTAGCGTTCTTTCTGCACCACAGTGGCTGGGCCAATAATAGTTTTGGGGTTTTGTTTTTCAGTTTTGCCAGAGGGTACACACAGTCATAAGGATGAGAGAGAAAATGAAAAAGCACTGCCCATGGAGAATAGTCACACCATAATCCCTTCTCCTTCATTTCTCCTTCTTTTGGGATTTTGAGCACACATGCACATGTGCCCAGTGTGTTTGTCAAGCCACTAGGTCCGGAACTTGAACCGTGCAATCAGCCATGTGGTATCAAGCAGCTCCCCCCAAATAGTTTTTAAAACATTTCATTCTGTTGGCTGTATTATATTAACTTTGTTTTCTTTTTTTTTTTTTTTGAGAGGTTTTTGCTATAGGGCGCGTGCGCCTGCCAGACAGACAGAGAGAGACAGAGAGATAGAAAGCAGGAAATCACCCCCCGGGGGGATGGTCACGCCGCAATCCCTTCTCCTCCATTCTCCTCTCGGGATCTTGGGCACGTACGCACACGCGCCCGGTGTGAGTTTAAGCCACCGGGTCCGGGACTCGAACCGCGGTCGACTACGTGGGAGTCCAGCGACATAGCCATTACGCTAACTGCTGGTCCCTATTAACTTTGTTTTCTAGCTAGAACTTTTGTCTTTAAATGTGGTGCTTCTTGCATGGCTTTGTTTTTTGTCAGGTGTTGGGTGAGCCTTGGTTACGTGTTCCTGTCATTTTTTTTTTTTTTTTTTTGGAGAGATTTTCACTATAGGGCGCGTGCGTTCGCCAGACATACAGAGAGAGACATAGAGACAGAAAGCGAGAAATCAGCCCCCAGGGGGGGATGGCCACGCCGCAATCCCTTCTCCTTCATTCTCCTCTCGGGATCCTGGGCACGCACGCACACACGCCCGGCGTGAGTTTTAAGCTACCGGGTCCTGGACGTGAACCGCGGTCAACTACGTGGGAGTCCAGCAACATAGCCATTACGCTAACTGCTGGTTCCCGTGTTCCTGTCATTTGTATCTTGAGATTTTCCTGTTACCTGATGAAGAGATGTGTCTGGGGGAGCAACTGGCCAGGCTGCATTAAAACTAATAACCACCAATTCGGCCCCTCTTCTGCCTGGATCTACTGGCTCCAAACTTGGAGCCCCAGAGCTACTCTTCTGATACAGATTGGAATACACAGCCACATTACGTGGGTTCGAATCCTGACCCTGGCACTTACTGACATTGCAACTTTGAGATAGCTAGGGAACCTCTTTAGGTCTGATTTATAAATTCTCTTCTCCCCCTCCCCCACTCTGGCTTGAGGCTGTCCTAATGAATATAATGGCTCCTCTGGTTCCTTTGTCAAAAGGAATGTTAATTATTTTCAGCAGTCTAATTACGTGGCTAATGAGAGACTGACTGCGATAACATTCCCTTAATTACTCTTTCCTAACTGCTGTTGGGAGCCATATTTTGAGCATGTTGCAAGACTCAGTGCCTTCTCAATAGATTGAGCTGTCCAGCGAGGAGCCAGGGTTGCTGGGCTTCGGGCTCCTTGTGGAAGTATCTGGTGCTTGGGTCAATGCCCAGCCAAAGTGTATGCCGGCCTTTCCTTGAGACATTATTCACAGGAAAGGGACATACCAGATTGAGTCAGGGGGGGAGCAAACAGTGACAGTAACGGCTCCCCCCGTCTTTCCTGAGTGTATCCGCCAGGCTTCCCTACTCTTAGAGGACCTGCACTCTGCCCTAATTATTTTCAGCAGTCTAATTACGTGGCTAATGAGAGACTGACTGCGATAACATTCCCTTAATTACTCTTTCCTAACTGCTGTTGGGAGCCATATTTTGAGCATGTTGCAAGACTCAGTGCCTTCTCAATAGATTGAGCTGTCCAGCGAGGAGCCAGGGTTGCTGGGCTTCGGGCTCCTTGTGGAAGTATCTGGTGCTTGGGTCAATGCCCAGCCAAAGTGTATGCCGGCCTTTCCTTGAGACATTATTCACAGGAAAGGGACATACCAGATTGAGTCAGGGGGGGAGCAAACAGTGACAGTAACGGCTCCCTCAGTCTTTCCTGAGTGTATCCGCCAGGCTTCCCTACTCTTAGAGGACCTGCACTCTGCCCTCCTCCACCATTTGACAAATAGATAGTGAGACCCTGTTCTGTGTCAAGTTTTGTCCAGGACATAGGATGCAAAGATAAGGAACTCAGAGTCTAGACAGATTTCTAAAACAGAATTTGGACCACATTCCTCTCCTTTGCGCCCAAGAAAAATGCCACGTTTGTGTTCTCAGCTCTGCCACCTTCCCAGGTCTCTCTTCTGTGTTGTTCTCCCTATGGTCCTGATGTGTCTTTCAAGAAGTGGGCCTTGGTGGGCACACCCTTGGAACGTGGCTCTCCCATGTCCTGAGGGCAGCTCACATAAAATTATCTGTCATGAAAACCAAGTGTCAATTCCAGGTGGCCCATTGCTGTAGGTAAATCATGAACTCCTATTTCCCATTCACATAACTCATCTCTCAAGAGTGGTGTCAGGGGACCAGCAGTTAGCGTAATGGCTATGTCGCTGGACTCCCATGTTGTCGACTGCAGTTCGCGTGCCAGACCCGGCGGCTTAAAACTCACGCCGGGCGCGTGTGCATGCGTGCCCAAGATCCCAAGAGGAGAATGGAGGAGAAGGGATTGCGGCGTGGCATCCCCCCTGGGGGGTGATTTCTCACTTTCTGTCTCTCTCTCTCTGTCTGTCTGGCAAGCGCACGCACCCTATAGCAAACCCCCCCCCCAAATAAAAAGAGTGGTGTTAGGAGAAAAAAATGCTCTGGTAGAGACTGTAGCCCTCCCATTTTGTAACTGTGTTCTTGTCTTAGTCTGTTTTTTGTTGTTTGTTTGTTTTGTTTTGTTTTTTTTGCTATGGTTGGCTGCCACAGACTGGGCAATTTATGAAGAACAAAGGCCCATTTAGCTCACAGTTCTGGAGGGTGGGAAGTTTAATTTCTGAGTGTTGGAATCTAGCAAGGGCCTTCCTGCTATGTCATGATAGGAGGCGTCACACGGTAATCACAGATGTGTCAGCTCAGATCTCTCTCCCTCTTAATAATAAAGCTACCAGTCCCATCAAAGTCCCCACCCTGATGACCTTATCTAATTTTAATTACCTCCTAAAGGCCCTACCTCCAAATACCATCAACATATGAATTTGGGGATTAAGTTTTCAACACATGAAAGTTGAGGGACACATTCAAACCAAAGCAGGCCTCTGTTTAGAAGAGGATTTCCAAGAACAAGGGAATGGAGCTCAACGTTAGGTCTATGTGTTTGGCAACCTTCTGGTCCCCCTTGGTAAGTTCTAGAACAATGTTGTCCAATAGAATATTCAGTGATGATGGAAATGCTCTACATCTTGTTGCCTAATGGGGTAGACACTAGCCATAGGTGATATTGAGCTCTTGAAATGTGACTAGTACAATCGAACAGCTGGATTTTTACTTTGTCCACCTTAAGTTAATTATACTTTGAATTAACATAGCCGTTAGGTTGTTGGGAAAGTCATGACGTATTTTTCTATATTTTTCCATGCAAAAATGCATCATGACTTTCCCAATGACCATATATATATATATCTATATCTATCTATATATATATGCTAGTGACTAAAAGATTGGCTAATGCCATCCTGGAGTTTGTAGGAAAAATCATTCGTTTCTACACTACCTACTCTTGACCGTGCTTTGTCTCTGCTCCTGATGAGTCCTGCTTGCAGAATAGGTGTGCTAAATTGCTGGCAAGGGTCACTTGAGTCATTTTCTCTGCTAATCGAGGAAAAATGACAAGGCCTGGGCAGCAATCAGAAGGGAGATTGGAGCCCTCAAAGCTATAGCCACCTGCTGATAGCAACCCACTCCTGCTAAAGGTGTGACCTGTCTTATTCTCAGTTCTTGCCCTTTCTGTCGGCAAGGGGCAGAAACATTGTTCTTTATAGCAGCAGAGGGAGGCAGATGGTGTTGAGATAAGTGATCCTTTTGCCAGCTAGATAATGGTCCAGATGGGGAAAAAATCAACTGTGTTAGTCAGGATTTTCCTTTTTATTTATTTATTTTTTTTAGTTTATTTATTTTCATGAGCAAGAAAGAGAAAGAGGGAGACAGCATCCCCAACAGGGTCTTGACACTGTACTCTCCCTTCTGCTAGTCCTGGATCATGGGCATACACATGCCTGGTGTACTCAAGGAAATCTCCACACTTGAACCCAGAACCATACCACATGAGATTGCCTTGTAGACCATCATGTTCTACCCTGTACCACCATCTGTCCCCATTCAGGATCTTCTTTTTTTTTTTTTTGAGAGTTTTTTTTGCTATAGGGCGCGTGCGCTTGCCACACAGACAGAGACAGAGAGACAGAAAGCGAGAAATCACCCCCCAGGGGGCATGGTCACGCTGCAATCCCTTCTCCTCCATTCTCCTCTCGGGATCTTGGGCACGCACGCACACGCGCCTGGCGTGAGTTTTAAGCCACCGGGTCCGGGACGCAAACCGCAGTCGACTACGTGGGATCCAGCGACATAGCTATTATGCTAACTGCGGTTCCCCCATTCAGGATCTTCTTGATTGCAAGTGACAGAAAACCAAACCAACTTGAGTAAGAGGGAATATTTTCTTTCTCATTAAACTGAAACACTTAGATTAGATATAGTATTTTGGGACCTCATAAAGTTACTTAGATTTTTTTGGTTGTACACAGATGGAAATTCCAGGCTACCAATAAAGGGATTTTACCAAAGTGCAGCTGCCTGGAACCCACAGTTTCCAGCCCCTGCCTGCAAGGGACATTCTTAGCTGACTGATGTTCATTTAGCAGCTGGGTCCTTTGCCCTGGCCTATCTGGCACTGTCAGGACTACAGGGTGATTTTTGCAATACAAGGTGAAACTTGTTTAACTCTGTAATTGCTCTTCTGGGACAAAAATTGTGGGGATCTATAGTGATATCAGATTATAACATTCCTTTGATTTATTTGGGGTGCAAAGGGACAAATATCTCTCTCTTTTTTGGAGGGGGAAAGTGTTTTTTGCTATAGGGTGCGTGCGTTCGCCAGAAAGACAGACAGAGACAGAGAGACAGAACATGAGAAATCACCCCCCTGGGGGGGATGGCCATGCCGTAATCCCTTCTCCTCCATTCTCCTCTTGGGATCTTGGGCATGCATGCGCACATGCCTGGCATGAGTTTAAGCCACTGGTTCTGGGACTTGAACCGTGGTTGACTACATGGGAGTCCAGCGACATAGCTTTTACACCAACTGCTAGTCCCATCTTTTTAAATTAGGAAACATATAAAAGAAACAAGCAAACAGGATTCCCAAAGAAAAGATGTGGTCCTGCTTCATTGCAGATATGTAGTCTTTTCAGATAGAGTTGGCAGCACCTTGATTAAGAATAGCAGCCAAGGGTCCCTTCACTTCTAATTAGAGGGAAAACTCATGAGTTGGCAATGTCAGGGGCTCTCAGCCCCACTTACGGAGTTTCTCAAGATTTGTCACTATCAGCTGGATCCAGGGTTTCATGGAGATATCCTTGGGACATGGTCTCTCTCTTTCTCCCAGACTGCCTTCACTCTTACCCCATCAACTTCAGACTTACATCCCTGCAGCTCCAAGTTCACTGAAAGGCTCTTCTGGGCATTCCTACCAAAGTTCCAGGATGGGCTCTGATTGGAGCATGTGTTTGTCTTTGAACCAGTCACAGAGCCAGGGGAATGTGATACTGTGATTGACCTTGGGTCCAACGTGTGTCCTAGGCCCCAGTAGGCAGTGTCCCAGTGACATCAGAACCACACTGACTCCAGCTACTCTGGCCTTGCTATTTCTCAAACTTGGTTAGCTCCCTCCTACCTCATGTTTTTCTACCTTTGCCTGGAATGCTTTCCCCAAAGCCCAATGCCTGGCTCTACTCATCTTTCTGATCTACACCCAAATGCCACCTCCTTAGAGAAATCAGACTTGCCCTCCAGCATCCAGTTTCTTTCCGACCATCCCTTGCCCCCAATATGAGAAATTATAGTATGCTTACTTAATGTCTGTCTCCAATCAGCCTGTGAGTCAGAGGGGCAGGAACTCCATCTTGTTTACACACAGGACATGGCTGGCCTTCAATGGGTACTCAAGAAGTATTTGTTGACTACTGGAATCCAACACCTTGAATACACAAACCAGCTGCCACAGGGCTTCTTGGACTAGGTGCTCTGGTTGTTTAGAAATCCCTGGGATAGCTTGACTGCAGAAGGCTGTGAAAAACAGGCACACATACAGTGTCACAGTGCTGGGCAGTTCAGGCTTGTCCTCTGAAAGACTGCCGGGCTTCTTTCTGCCTCCACTACGGAGGCAGCAAAGGGGCAGGGTCCCTGTTGCTTTTGTAGGACCCCCTAAGCACATTGGCAGTAATTGGGAGAGCCAGATAATTCCTGATCATTTTGCAGGTGAGGCTGTGAGGCCACTGCCTCTTCTTTTCTGGCGAACAAGAGGAGGCTTGCTGGCCTCATGTGACCAGGACTCCAGGGCCGCTGGCTGCTGCCTGATGGGATCTGCGCAGGGATTATTGATGAAGGGGAGGTGAGGTAGCTCTTTACAGTAACACATGCCTGGCTCTGGGACTGCGGCCAGACAGCTAATTAGAGAGCCCAGCAGCTGTCCAGCCTTTCAGGCAGCGAGCAGCACTACCTTGTGCCAGGGGGTAGGCTGGGAGGGAGAGGAAAGGGGCAGGGGCCAGTGGCCACCCTCTGAGGTATAGCAGTTGGGTGTCAGGGTTTGCTCAGAGGGGACACTGGGAGGGGTGTATAAGGGAGAGGGGCCTAGATGGGGAAGGGAGAGGGAAGAGAGGTGAGTGGCCTCCAACTGAAACAAAAGATGATGGTGAAAGTAAGGAGGCTCAGAGTGGAAGGAGGGAGCCAAGTTGACCAAGCCTGGCTCCCAGCTCCACCTGCCTTCCCTGTGCCAGTCAGCCCTCCCCCAGCCTGGGGCCTGGCTCCCCCTTGCTCCCAGGGGAGCAGGCCAGACACAGCTTCCCCTGGGCACCTTGGAACACCAAGTGCTCTGTTGGCTGAGCAAATCTCTCCTTGGTTTGGGGAGATGCCAGATCACTTGGACTCAGGGCTGGTCTTATTACAGGAAAAGAAAAACCAGTTGTTCTGGGTCATGTGGGAAGGGGCTTTGAGGAATCAATGGGTCTTTGGGTTTTTGTTTTTTTTTTTCCCCGTAGATACCTGATGGGTGAGTATGGTATAATACAAAATATGTTTGGCTTTTGTCCCTGGTTCCTGTCATAGCTTTGGAATTTTCTCATTGAAAATGTCTTTTGTTACTCATAATCAATCCCTCTGATAACAACTGAGTTTGAGCTAATAAGTTGCTTAGGTCAGGGCTTCCGGATAGCCTCAGGATGGCATCAGTCTGCAGAAATACTAAGTGATTGGAGGGTAAGAGGGTTGGAACTTTCGTCCTGCCCAACCAACCTCTAGGAAGGTGTGAGGGTGGAGTTTTTTGGAGAGGTGTTTTTTTGTTTGTTTGTTTGCTATAGGGCACGTGCGCTCGCCAGACAGACAGAGAGAGACAGAGAGACAGAAAGTGAGAAATCACCCCCCAGGGGGGATGGCCATGCCGCAATCTCTTCTCCTCCATTCTCCTCTCGGGATCTTGGGCACGCACGCACACGCGCCTGGCGTGAGTTTTAAGCCACCGGGTCTGGGACATGAACCACGGTTGACTACATGGGAGTTCAGCGACATAGCCATTACGCTAACTGCTGGTCCCAAGGGTGGAGTTTTTGTTTTCTGTTTTTCTTTTTTCTTTTTTTTTTTTTTTACAGATTTTTGTTGTAGGGCACATGGGTACACCAGAGAGACAGAAAGCAAGAACTCACCCCCTCCCCCAGGGGGAACCATCATGCTATAATCCCTTCTCCTCCATTCTCCTCTTCGGATTTGGAGCACACATGCACATGCACTCAGCCTGAGCTTTATGCCGCCAGTCAGGACTTGAACTGCAGTTGACTAAGTGGAAGTCCAGCCTCATAACCATTACGCCATCTGCTGGTCCCGAGGGTGGAGAGATAACTATAAAAACTCTTGAACTACACTGAAGAGTTTCCAGGTTGCTGAATGCTTAGAGGTGCTGGGGACGGGGTGGTTAAATTCCTCCCCTCTTGCCTTATCCTTCTCATCATCTGGCTGTTCATCTTTATCCATTATAATAAACTAGCGACTCTAAGTAAGCGTCTCCCCAACTTCTGCAAGCCGTCCTAGCCGATTAGTTGAACCCAAGGAGGGAGTTATGGGAAGCCTGGTTTGTAGCCAGTTGGTCAGAGGTATCGGTGACAACCTGCTACTTGAAATCGGCGTCCAAAGTGGGGCAGTCTTGTGGGACTGAGCCCTACAAATGCAGGATCTGACACGTTCTCAGGGTCAGAGTTGAAATGAAGTGGAGAACATCCGGTCGGTGTCTGTGGGAGAATTGCTTGGTGTGTGGGGAAATCCCACCCACGTCTGGTCAGAGAAGTGTTGAGTGTGGGATCTGGGAAGGGTAAAGGGAGAGTAGGAATGAAAAAGGAATCATGTTTGCCTGCAAACTTTCTGACTCATCTTAGTCTTGAGTTCCAGGCCCTGGAGATGAGGGGTGGGGGAGGGATTTGGTTTTTAGGTTCCAGTCAAAGAAGCAGAGGCTGAATCCTGCAAGCCCAGCTTACCCTAAATAGTTACAGAGGAGAGAAAATGATGCAGAGGGAATTTCCTGCCAACAGCTGCTGGTTAAACCTCTTCGGGAAATGAATCCTGTGTGCATGAAAACTGGATGTGCCTTTTGGGAGAACTAGCACACTATAGAAAGAGACAACAGAACAGGCATTGTTATTCTCTGACCTGAACCCACGCTTGGCCCCTGGCCTGTCAGAGCCTGCAGTGTCTCCCAGGATGCCTGGGGTCACCCTGTCCATGCCCCTGCCATCCTTGGGTGTCAACGGACATATCTTCTGTGTTGTCCAGACCCAACCCACCCACTCTGTTTCTCCTCACCACTCAGTCCATGACATGGCTCTTGGTGATAGGAGAAGGGGAGAAACCACCCTCCCTGCCTCCTTCATAAGGCAGAAACAGCATGACCATGGGAAACCAACGTTTACGGTTATAGCTTTGTGAGGCATAGCCCTTCCATGATGATGGCCTAGAACTTAGAGAAGCATGCCAGACACTTGGTTAATATGACTCAGTCACCCAAGAGTCACCTTAGAGAGCTAGGCCCCTCTACCTTGCTTGTCCCTTCATACAGCAGAATTTTTTTTTTTAAGTTTGTAAAATGTAGTTATTAGTGAGAAAGAGAGAACCTTCAACAAGATCTTAATGCTTTGCTCCATGCCAGCTACAGTTGGCCCTGGATCATGGGCACTCATGTCTGGCATACTCAGGTCTCTGGATACAAATCCAGAACTTTCCCATGTGAGTCAGCCTATGGAGCATGCGTTTTAACTCTGTGTCACAGTCCAGCGCCTCTCCAGCAGACACTCTGTGATCGCAAAGAATTCATCGTGTGGTGGGAGAAGCAGACACTTTTTTTAAAGAGAGATTTTTGCTATAGGGTGCATGCCTATAGCGCTATAGCATTCTCTCTCACCTGAGAGACAGAGAGAGACACAGAGAGAGAGAAGGTGAAAAATCACCACCCAGGGGGATGGCCACACCACAATCCCTTCTCTTCCATTCTCTCAGGATTTGGGGGCATGCATGCACTTGTGCCTGGCATAAGTTTCCAGGCACCGGGTCTGGGACTCGAACTGTGGTTTGCCATGTGGGAGTCCAGCACCTTAACCATTATGCCACCTGTAGGCCCCAGAAATCATTTTCTTAATTTGAATCTTTTTTCCTTCTTTATAAAGCTCACATGCACGCACACATGAGAGAGCAAGAGAGAGGCATCCTCTACGTGGTCTGGTCCTGCCACAATCCCCTTTCTCCAGTCTTGGATTTTAAGCACTTGCGTGTGTGCCTGGTCCATTTCAGGCTGACCAGGCCAGGAATTGAAACCATGGTGGCCATGAGGGATCTGGCTTCTCTAGCAGTGCATTACCACTGCACTGTGGCGACAGCCTAAGAAAGAATTGTTTAGATGAGCCGTGTTTGGATAGAAGGATGGGCAAAGTCCCATGGGCTATCACAGGCCACTGCGGGACAAAGGAGTGAGGTGAGATCAGGGTCTGAAAGGAAAAGTGGGAGTGGGCTGCAGAGGGGTAGGAGGAAAGGGTGGCTGTGCACTCCCAGGAGCATCTCAGGCATGTCGACGGAGACGCTGGATGGACAAACTCAGCTGTATGTTTGCAAAAGAAGCGGTTTAAGTAGATTATACCAAGTGAAAGACTCAGCAGATGTGTGCCTTAAAGATGAGATTAAGGTGGGAAGCAGATTGAAGGCGTGTTGTATGGAGGAGGGGCAGCTCTGGAGCCAAGGGCTAGGGTTTGAATGAAATGTGTGTATTTAGCCAAATCTCTCTCTCTTTTTTTAATTGCTAGAAGGTGCACATGCTAGTGAGAGAGAGAGAGAGACAGAAACCCTCCAATGGGGTGTGGTCACGTTGCACTCCCTTCTTCTCCATTTCTTTGTCCCATCAGGAATTTGGGCGTGAATGCACACACGCCCAGGGCCTTTCTCAAGCCACTGGGGCTGGGACTTGAACCTCAGTTGGCCACCCAGGATATGGTTCCCAATGCATAGCTCATAACCTCTGTGCTATGGGACCAACCCATAACTAGACCTCTTAATGTCTTGAGCTTCAGTATTTTCATCTCTTAAAATGGAGGGGTCATTTCTGCCCTTTCTGCCCACTGGAAAATCATGAGAGATGATACACTTGAAAAAGGGTAAGTTTACTCACATTAGCTGCTATAAGAGCTCTTTGCACATTTATGTGCTCCAAAAACTCATGCAAGTCATGCAGTCTACAAAGGGACTTCATGTCCTCTGTTCCCTGGGATCTGTTTTTGGGGAGCACCAGAGGGGACCAGGGACAGCTTGTGTGCTTGGAGGAAGAAGTAAGGCCCTGTTATTTCCTCCCCTCTTCCCCCCTGCCAGTTCCCTGGAGAAAAAGCCAGCAGACCATGAAGCAGGTGTCCAGTGGAAGCTGGCCTGGGGAAGGACAAGGGACCAGTTCTGATGGCTGTGGCTTCATCTGCCAGGCGGCACCCTAGCCAGCAGAGAGCTCCAGGGATGCCTGCAGCGACCAGCAGGCTGTGCTGGCAGGATGAAGTTTCTGTTTCTGTTTTGGTCCGACTTTTGCTATTGATGCAACGTGCTTAGGGCCCAGAGAAGGGAAGTGCCCCTGGGTGGACTTGAACTCCCCAGGCACAGGGGCAGGTGATGCTGGTGGATCCAGATGTCAGACATACCCTGTTCAACTCTGTCCTCCCTCTAGGTGGTAGGTATGTGCCAGGGTGACCCCTGCGCCCCATCTCCCAGGCAGTCTGGGAGAAGGAAGGAGGATGGACAGGCGGGAAGGCCTGGGGCTCCCGTTTGGTGGGGAGCTGGGGAGGGCAGAAGCCTGGTGGAACAGCACTTCATACCCTGCCCTTGACTCTCCCAGTGCAGAGACCTGAGGGGAACCCAGGAAGGGGATGTGCACCCTCCTGCAGAGCACACTTGAACACAGTGAGTTCCAGGTCCCCCGCGCTTTCCCTTTCACTTCTCTGTCCCAGCTGGTTCACAAGTTGTCAGCAAAGGCCTGAGTTCCTTCTGCTCAGAGAGCCTGGGGCCGGGGAGAGGAGGGTGGCTATGTCAGCATGGGCTGGCACCTTGGGGTCCACCCTGCTTGGCCATCTGCTCCCACCCCCAACCACTAACTGTTTTTATCTTCCAAGTGTCTGGTCTGTCCTTTAGTAGGATCATGTGGCGCTGGGTCTGAACTCTGACCTCAGGTGTGTGCGGACAGCTCTGTTATCCAGGGGCTTTTCAGGGACGCTTCAGCACCTTCACAGTAAAGCAAAAAATGTTGGAATGTCAAATGGTTAAATCTTAGGGATATTATTAAATACATGTATGTGGGGCTGGTTCCCTAGCACAGTGGTTAAATGCTGTATGGAAGAAGCAGGATCCCACATGGCCATGCGGTTCAAGTCCTGGTCCTGGTGGCTTACAGTTCTGGCATTTGAGCCCAGGATCCTGGCAGGATGGAGAACTGGAGAAAAGGGATCATGGTGTGACCAAGCCCTGTGTGAGCTTTCTCTTCCCATGCGCCTCTCTCATGCCCTCTGGCATAATAAAAGAAACACATGTACCCAGCAATGATAAAGAATGGTATAGTATAAAGTTGATTTGTATCAGCTTGTAGCCAGTTGTCAATGTCAATAGAAAGAGCCTCAACAATAATCATAGTAAAATAATGAAACGAGAAAAAGAAATATTAGGGCGGTAGAGGGTTTTAGCACACATTGTGTTTGCTTGTCGTTCTGGTATGGTTGGACTTGACTCCTAAAACGCTAAAACGAATGCCCTCCATGGCCTGCCTTCTGTGAGGTTCTTGACTGCCCTTGCTAACAGATGTGCCCACTACACAGAGTGAAGGTCAGAGTGTGATTTGAAGGCAAATGATAAGGGAACTGGATTCCAGACTACTCCCTCTCAGATTTCCAATTGTGCTCATATTCGCTCATGGTGCCAGAAGCACTAGGCCCTCACCCCATGCCTTGTTCAGGAACCAGCTCAGGCTCTCACAGCTGGGGTAGCCACACCTGAGCAAACTGCATGGCAGAGAGGAGGCTGCAGTTCCGGGACAGGGGCCTTGGTGGCCGAGCAGGATAGGCATCTGGTGCTGATCCTGGAGCCGAGGCCTGCAACCCTGCTGAGTTTGCCTGGGACCTGTCTCTCTGGCTGGCCTGGTGGCTTGGAGCTGGGGGCAGCTTAAGCTAATGAAGGCCTCTTCTTTTATTCCCAGGGACACATGGAAGCCTCCTGCCCACCAGCCGGGGATCAGCTGAACCCTGGGGTTGATGCTTGCCTGCATTGCTGAGAATGGCACTTAGGCCCAGACTGGCACCAGGACAAAGGTTAACCCGGGACACTCCTGGACAGCGATCCTGATGTCTGTTCTGAGCTGTGCACTCAAGAGTGTGATAAGTGAGTATGTTATAGACACCCCGGGGACCAGCAGCCCTGCCTGCCCGCCTGCCTGGCGCCTCATCGGTATAGGCCTTGGTCTAGAGGTTCTAGTTCTAGGCCCATCTCGGGGCTACAATTCTTGCATGGCAGGGGATTGTCAAGTAGTTTTAGATCCCATCTCTTATAGATGCATGGCCTGTAAAAACTGCCCAGGCCCAAATTGTCTGACTCGAGTGAAGAGAGACACCCTGGATGTGCTACCATGTTTGTGGGTTCCCAGACACTTTGGGTGTCAGGCTTTCCATCCACGCAGTGGGAACTGTGCCTCACCTGGATTTGGACTCTGCCTGGTCCTGGCCCAGAAGGCCTTGGGTAGAGCATCCATGGACCTGGGAGGTGAGGGATTCAGGAGCCTCCGCTGCCATAAAAGTAGCCACTAGTCTGGAGGAGCGAGTCCTCTTGCTCTTGCCAGATTAAGCAGCATCTTGGCCTCATCAAGGCAAGCTCCGTGTAGGGTGAGAAGCTCCAGATTTTGCAGCTTCTCCTGTCCTCACATGGCCTTTCTTCCCAGCCTTAGCCTCCCACTTTTCCTTCGATACTTTTTAAAAATGACAATTGGCTGCTTTCCAAAGCCCAGAGGCCTGCTTGACCTGAGGCCACTCTCTGTACAGGGCAGACGATTTGACAGTGGGATCAGTGACCAGTGGGAGGAATACCCTGGAAGGCAGGGCAGGCATGCTGGCATTTTTGCAGTCCTGACTGGACAAGGTTTAAGGAGCTCCTGGGCTAGTCCACAGGAACCCAGAGCCTTGCAGTCCATGCAGGAATCAGCAGGGAGTGGGAAAAGGGTACCCAAGTATTTTTCAGCCTTAGGTAGACCTCGACTCTCCTAGTTGAGAGTTTACAACTCAGGGCCAGCATCTGTTTTCCACTCAGTCTAGGCTTGCAAAATTAGTTTGTAACTGGATGGTCTGTCAGGAAATATGTTTGGGGGATGATTTGTAGCCAGTATATAGTATGAGCAAGCCCGGACCAGGGGAAGGAATTGGGAGGTGAAGAGATGGCCTTGGAAGCCACTGTGGGAATGTGGTGACTCACATGGGAGACCTATTCCGCACATGACACAGCTCCCCAGAGCAGTCCATGCAGCAGCCTTAAGGCTATTGTACCCTTTGGTCCAGTGATTCCATTTCTGGAATGACTCATTAAGAGCCTTTTGGAGGGTGGAGATTAGCAGGTGGTGTGGTGGTTGAGGCACTGGAATCCCACATGACTGACTGTGGTTCGAGTCCCAGACCTGGCAGTTTGCCTTCTCACTTTTCTTCTCTTTCTGTCTTTCTCTGGTGAGCACACATACTCTATAGCAAATTAAAAAATAAAAAACAATAATTAATAAAATTAAATTACTAATAATTTTTTAAAAAAGAGACCCTTTCAGGGGGGCCACAAGTGGCGTGGTACTTAACACACTGAACTCCCACATGGCTGACCATGGTTTGAGTCCCAGGCCTGGAGGCTGGCTTTTACACTTTCTCTCTCTGTGTGTCTCTCTCTGATGAGTGCATACACCCTATAGCAAATTTTAAAATGATAATAGTAAGTAAAATTAAATAAATAATTATTTTAAAAAGAAAAAAGAACCTTTTAGGCCAGTCAGGTAGCATGGTGGTTAAGGCAGCTAGATCCCACATGGCTGACTATGCAGTTCGAGTCCCAGAGCTGATGGCTTGAAAAATGTGCCAGGCACATGTGCATGTGTGCCTGAAATCCCAAGAGAGTGGAGGAGAAGGGACTGTGGAGTGGTCATAACCCCAGGGGGTTATTTTCTCACTTTCTCTCTCACTGTCTCTCTCTGGCAAGTGCATGCTCCCTATAGCAAACGAAAAAACAAAGCAAAACTCTTTTATTAAGGGGCTGACTCTATAGCTTAGTGTTTAAGTGAGCCAGATGCCATGTGGCTGACTGCAGTTCAAATCCTGGTCCTGGCAACTTAAAAAACACTCCAGGCATGTGTGCAAATGCCTCAGATCCTGACAAGATGGAGAAATGGAGGAGAACAGACTGTGGGTGACCACATCTCACTGGGGGGATGCTTTCTCCCTCTCTCTCTGTCTCTCTGGTGAGCACACATACCCTCTGGCAGTTTTGTAAAAAAGAAAGGAGGCAGGGCCAGCAGATGGCATAATGTTTTTGTCTCTGGACTGCCACATAGTGCCTGCAGTTTAAGTCCCGGACCCAGCGGCTTCAAAGTCATGCCGGGTGCATGTATGTGCTTACTCAAAATCCTGAGAGGAGACTGGGAGAAAAGGAATTGCGCCGTGGCCATCCACCCTGAGGGGTGATTTCTCACTTTCTGTCTCCCTGTCTCTCTCTGTCTCCCCAGTAAGTACATATGCCCTTTAGCTAAAACGTCTCTGAAAAAAAAGAAAAGAAAAAGAAAGAAGGCCAGCAGGTGGTGTGGTGGTTAAGGCACTGGACTCCTACATGGTCAGTCTGTGGTTGGAGTCCCAGATCTAGCAGCTTGAAAATCATGCCAAGTGCATATGCATGCGTACCCAGTATCCCAAGAGGAGAATGGAGGAGAAGATATTGTGGGGGGTGATTTCTCACTGTCCCTCTCTCTGTCTCTCTCTAGTGAGCACACAAGCCCTATGACAAAATAAATAAATGTAAAAAATTTAAAAATTGAGAAAACGAAATAAATATTTCATTAGGAAATAGTTCTGAAGGAAAAAGGGCTGTTTTGTTTTGTTACAGACATAAAAGATGTTTCTTGTGGTGTCATTTGTCATAGTGGAAATGAGAAACAATTTAAGTAAATTACAGTTTTTCACTTGGTGGAATATTACATAGCCATTATAATAATGAGCATATAGGTTATAGAACAGCTTGGAAAAACAGTTATGATGTAGTAAGTGAAAATGGCAGGTTACAGAATAAGCACATTCCAGTAACTTGCAAAATCCACACAGGAGCCAGGATCACGAGGGGGAAGTGATAGTAATTGCTAGCTTGGAATTAAGAATATATCTTCTGTCCATGATACATAGGTTCTTTTAAAATAAAATTTGATTCTGGATGACTGTATGCCACAGCATTAATAATTACTTTCTCTAAAATGTGGGATTGTCAGGGATTTCTGCTTTTTAAAGTCATTCCTTTCTGTCATTTACATTTTAACTGTGAACACATGCTATTATGTCATCAGAAAGAACAATAAAGGTATTTTAAAATACTAGAATTAACTTTTTCAAAAGGTCATATTTCCCAAGGGAAAGTAGAGAGGAGAAAGGCTGAGCCAGCTAGCTGTTCACACCTGCCCTCATTGGTGTTTAAAGGTCTGTGGGTGTTTGGGCTCGTCCATCATTCATTATTGCCCAGGTATTCTTAGGTATCATTGCCAGGCACCGTTCTAGGCACTGGTGACCCAGCAGCAGGTAAGACAAGGCCGCTGCCCTCATGGGGCTTTCATTCTGATCAGGGAGAGCAGCTTAAATCAGTAGCAAACTATCAGAAAGTGAAAGTAGTATAGAGAAGGTAAAACGGGCTGCTGTGAGCGACAGGGAGGCTGTTTTGGACTAGGGAATCAGAGGAAGGCTCTGAGGGGTGACAGCTGGGCTCAGACCAGTACGATAATGAGGAACCATGCGAAGGTCTGGGGGTGCTTTTTGCCTCTGGTTCTCTGTGCCAGGACTGACGTTCCCCAAACCCCGTTGCCCCACGGCAGCCCATGATCCTTCCGTACGTGGAGTGGGTACTTCTGTCACCCTGGCTGCCACTGCTCTGGGCAGAGGGCTCCTCTGGACACCTATGCACTGGCTACATTTCTGTGGCAAGGCTGGGCCACCTGAGAGTCCCCAAAGCTCTAGGGTGGGTTGGCAGTCAGGAAGCCCCTGCAGAGGGATCTTCCAGTGGCACATGCCTTGAGGCCCTGAGGGGTCCCGTGAGGGTCGCTTTGCAGAGCAGGAAGGGTGGAACTCAGTGTCATCTGAGCCAGACAGTGGCCACAGGTGTTTCCCTCCATTTGCTTTCCTTCTGTCCCTGGGGCAAGCCAGTGTTTTCCTCTTTCCTAATTTCAGGGCCACAGGGAGACTTAGGGTGGTTTCGAGGAGAAAGGCTGAGCCAGCTAGCTGTTCACACCTGCCCTCATTGGTGTTTAAAGGTCTGTGGGTGTTTGGGCTCGTCCATCATTCATTATTGCCCAGGTATTCTTAGGTATCATTGCCAGGCACCGTTCTAGCACCGGTGGCCCAGCAGCAGGTAAGACAAGGCCGCTGCCCTCATGGGGCTTTCATTCTGATCAGGGAGAGCAGCTTAAATCAGTAGCAAACTATCAGAAAGTGAAAGTAGTATAGAGAAGGTAAAACGGGCTGCTGTGAGCGACAGGGAGGCTGTTTTGGACTAGGGAATCAGAGGAAGGCTCTGAGGGGTGACAGCTGGGCTCAGACCAGTACGATAATGAGGAACCATGCGAAGGTCTGGGGGTGCTTTTTGCCTCTGGTTCTCTGTGCCAGGACTGACGTTCCCCAAACCCCGTTGCCCCACGGCAGCCCATGATCCTTCCGTACGTGGAGTGGGTACTTCTGTCACCCTGGCTGCCACTGCTCTGGGCAGAGGGCTCCTCTGGACACCTATGCACTGGCTACATTTCTGTGGCAAGGCTGGGCCACCTGAGAGTCCCCAAAGCTCTAGGGTGGGTTGGCAGTCAGGAAGCCCCTGCAGAGGGATCTTCCAGTGGCACATGCCTTGAGGCCCTGAGGGGTCCCGTGAGGGTCGCTTTGCAGAGCAGGAAGGGTGGAACTCAGTGTCATCTGAGCCAGACAGTGGCCACAGGTGTTTCCCTCCATTTGCTTTCCTTCTGTCCCTGGGGCAAGCCAGTGTTTTCCTCTTTCCTAATTTCAGGGCCACAGGGAGACTTAGGGTGGTTTCAGACCTTGCCTCTTCCCTCAGACGCCAGAGCAACTGCCCTCCCCTCGTTGACGCCACTGGCCTCCAGCACAGCCTACCAGGGGACTGACTGCTCTCTTGCCCTCTCTTGCTTCTAGAGGTGCATGTCCCCAAAGCACATAGTGATTGCATGCTGGAGATGAGGTGAAGCTTGGAAAGTGAACGAGGAGAAAGAGGAAGGTCTGGCCAGCCTGAATGTATGGGAGGGGAATCCCAATTTTCTAGTAAGACGCTTCTCTGAACAATATTGCCAGTTATCGCGTTGTGGCACCCTAGCTTCCTGGAACAAGATGGGGATTTTGGACAAAACCAAGGGCAATCAATGCATTTGGTTTTGTCTCCAGCCTATCTTAGGCTGTCTCTCCTCTGGCGGTCTCTTGACCCTTCTCCACTGCTTGTCCACCCTCTGCCACCCTCTGGATACTTAGCAGGTTCTGGGGCCGCAGGCGAGAGGCTCCTAGAACAGGACTCCGAAGCCAGCTCCCATCCCCCATCACCCATTCCCTCGGAGGGGCAGCTCCCTGCCCTGTCAAGTCTCCATGAGTTCTGGCCCTTCGCTGGGACTGTTTTCCCAAGACCTTTCGTCAATAGGTATGAGAGTTCTTGAATCTGAGTTGCTCCCAGGGCACTGCTTGTGAAACCCTCCTCTGCTCTCCAGGCTCTTCCTATGCCTTCTGCCTCTCCCACGCTCTCCTCTTCACTCCACCCTGAACTTTCTCTCCTGGGCTGTCCCATCTTTGGGTCACAGCCCTTAGGATGGTTGTGTTTGTCGCCAGGAGAAAGAGGCCACATCTGCTGAGCTGCTGGTTCTTCCTGCTGCAGGCTTTCTCAGGGCTCTGATCCCAGGGCCTGGATCCCAGAACTGAGCAAGGAGGTATTGGAAGGGCTCTGGGGGTTAAGTGTGTTTTGGGGGAAGGCCCAGGGAAGGGAACAGGGGTCTGTTGGGCCCAGCAGAGAGTGGGTGAGCTTGTCCCAGCTCCAAGTTTGAGTGGAGCCTGTGATGGTCATAAGTGGGTGAGAGGAGTGGAGTTCTGAAAATGCACCCAGGCTAATGCCGCGTCTAGTCCTTACATCCCTCCACCGTCCCGAGCTGCCATCCCACTTGGTGACACTGTCTCATCATATTCCTTTGTCTTCATCCCCATGTTCTGCCCCAGCCAGGTCTTTCCGTTTCCCTCATTCATCTTGTGTGGACCAGCCGCGTTCTCCTGGTACGACCCCTCGGACCAGGAGTGCCCTTGGCTAGGTATGCTTCCCCACCTGCCCAAATACTTCCTGCTTCCCAGAAATGGAGCCAGTCTTGGGCTCACCCTGGTCTCTCCTCTACCCTCTCTTCTGTTCAGGGGCTTGTCTATTCATCCCAAATCCCGCCCCCCACCCCCCACCCCAC
>NW_006160128.1:2747422-2759836 GCF_000334495.1 Tupaia belangeri chinensis
TTGGCAGCTACTCCTTTCACCTTGCTTCTGCTCATAGGGTTTCGGGGTCTCGCTCTTCCAAGTGGCCTGCTGAATTGGGCTGAGGGGAGAGACCTGTTACTGGCCGGGAAACAATTTTGGGCTGCGTCAGAGGCAAGGAGGACAGATTTAAAGTCAGCATCAGAGCTGGCCCGAGGCACAGCAGCTAAGCACTGCATAGAAAGCTGGATCCCACGTGACCTACTGGGGTTCGGATCCTGACCCTGAGTGTGTGTGCCCAGGATCCTGGTGGGATGGAAAATTGGAGGAAAAAGGACTGTGGTGTGACTAGACCTCACGGGAGAGGTGCTTTCTCTTTCTCTCTTGTACATCCGTGTGCCCTATGGTATTAGACATTTTTCTAAAAATAAAGTCAGCATCCAGGTGGGGCTGGCCTGAGTCACAGCAGGCTGTTGCAGGGGACACCTCTGAGGGCACCCCTCCCTCTACCCAGGATCCTGTGGGCTGAGAGGAGCCAGGTCAGGTGGACAGACCTAAGCTCTGTGGGCCCAAGCTAGGGCAGGAGGCCAGGTGGTGTTCAGTTCACTGAGCCTGGGCCTGGGCTGGCCTGTCTCAGGGCCATCAGCCCCTCCTCTGCTTTTAACCCTGGAGCTCTGGTCTATACTCCTTCTTCAGCTGGGGTGAGTGGGGGAGGGGGCTCTCAGGATACAAGGAGGGTGTGAGAAGCTGTTCCAGGAAAGCTCACCCTTTCATTTTGCCCTGCTTTCAAGCCCGACCCTCAGAGCACTGGTTCTGAGACTCTTCCCCTTTAATTAAGCTCTCTAGGCCACAGGAGGCTGGAAGCTCACGTTCTCTCCCCTAGGCTGTAGGTGGGATTATTGTTTTCACAGGGTTTCTTGGCTCACAGGCTCAGTGTTCTGGGTAGGGAGTAAAGACTGAACCTACTTGGCTGGGAACCCTGCGGCTGGGCAGGGCAGGGGCAGAGTGACCCTGCCTCTGGTGGGGGGTCACACTCAAAGCAGAGGGGCTGTCCAGAGCCTGGCTCTGTGCCAGCAATGACGGCTACCCTTTCTGAGCAGTTGCTGGATTCTAAGTCATGTCCATCTAATAGTTTAACCTCGTGAAAACCCTGTGTGGTCGATGCTTTTTTAAAAAATGTTTTCTTTATTTTTTTTCCCATGAGAGTGAGACAGAGAGACAGGTACCCCCGACAGGCTACTCTGTGATCTACCCCGGTCTAACCAGCCTGGCTCATGCGTGGGCACATGCATGTCCCACATATTCAGGGACTGAACACAGGAAGCCCAGGAGGTCCCTAGGCTGCAAACCCCAGACCTTTCCCATATGGGTCCCGTTCCATCATGGACTCTTATCCTCACTTTGCCTATAAGGAAACTGAGGCAATGAGCAGATGGATAATGTGCCCTAGATCCCACAGGTGAAGAGTATCAGCCAGGACTCCAGCCCAGGCCGCCAGGATCAGACCCCCCAGAGCTTCCCACCCCCCCCAGAATGATCTATTTAATTAATTAATTAATTAAAATTTGACCAGAGAGGGACAGAGAGAGCATGAAAGCAAGAGAGAGAGACAGAGAGAGAAAGTGAGAAAGCAAACTGTCCAAGACTTGAACTACTCTCACTTGGCCATGTGAGAGTCCAGTGCCCTTAACCACCATGCCACCTGCCAGTCCCCAGACCCTCCCAGACTTAATCATTACACCATGTTTAAACCTGTGAGTTGTTGGGGAGCCCTTGCATTCATTTCACATGACTTCGGTTTTCCTTAGGTTCATTTGTTTGGCAAATATATCAAGCATCTTCTGTATATAGGGTACAAAGAGGATTAATACATATCATTCAACAAATGTTTCTAAGATAAAGTTTTATTTTTATAGTAGGAGGGAAGGGCATGCTGGGTAGCAGTAACAGTGAGGTAGAGACTCGGGATAGGCTCTGAGGCAGAGATGGGTTGCATGGGTTTTGTCAGGCATCCATAGGAGTTTGCACTTTACAGGGTGAAGTGCAGGAGATCCATTCATGGGTTTTCAGTGGGGAGAAACAGTAGGTTTGCATTGAAAGGTTGCTCTTTTAACCTACTTTTTCCACCTGCGTTTGGAGTTGAATGAGAGCAAGGCAAGGTTGAGAGGCTTTGGGGGTCATATCCAGGTGAAGTGCGATGAGGGCTTGAACCAGAGCAGAAGCAACAGGAGAGGAAAAAAGAGGAGATGAATTCTAAGGCTATTGAGAAAGGGTGGGAGTTCGTGGCCAACTTGGTGGAGTTGCCATGTGACTTGCCTTGGCTGGTGGGATGTTAGTGGACATGCATTAATCAGAGTCTTGAAAAACGTTTGTGAGGTTGGACTTTTGTGTCTCACCCCTTGCCCTGAGAGGAATACACCTGGGTCAAGGTGTATGAAGAATGACAGTTGGGGACCAGCAGTTGGCATAATGGCTATGTCGCTGGACTCCCATGTAGTGAACCGTGGTTCAAGTCTCAGACCCAGTAGCTTAAACTCACGCCAGGTGCGGGCGTGTGCGTGCCCAACATCCTGAGAGGAGAATGGAAGAGACGGGATTGTGGTGGTGGGGGGGTGATTTCTTGCTTTCTGTCTCTGTCTCCGGAGGTCTTTCTGGCAGAGTGTGCGTGCCCTGTGGCAAACACCTCTAATGAGAAAGCAAACAAAAACAAAAACAAAAGACAGGTGAATCAAAGCCACAGAGTTCATAGATGACTTGCAGGGTCACAACCAAGGCCAGCCCAAATCTGCCATTCCAAAGACACATGAGTAGTAATAGTAAGTGATAGCTGAGTTTGGGGATGATTTGTTATGTGGCATTTGCTTATTGGTTAAGAAACATCCCCCTTCTTGTATTGAGTGTTTGTTGTATGCCGGGCACTATGCCAGGCCCGGTGGTATGCTGCTGAGCCAGATAGGCAGAGGTCTTACTCTGAGAGGTGGCAGAGGAAGCCAGAGCGACTCCAGGACCTCTGGCTTCTAACTGGTACAGGGTGGTACTATTATCAGGATGGCGTTATAGGAGGGAAGAAAGTTTCGGAGATGAGAGAACAGGTTCTGTTTAGGAAAGAGGTTAGAGATGCCTGTGGAAGATTTAGGTGGAGGTGTCCAGGAAGGAGCAGAATATATAGGTGCAGAACACAGAGAAGAAGTCTGGCTAGGAACTGAAAACTAGCAACATAACACAACAGAAAATAATCTGTACCAGAAGGAGAGAGAAAGAAGGAGAGTAAGTGCTGTGGAAATTTGGAATAGGTAGAAAAGACTTGTAGCTGGGGAGGTGAAAGAGATTTCTTTCTGTAGGTCACCTGTAACTTGGGCTTGTACTTGTGGCAGTAAGAGGAGACAGGCACATTACACAGAATGAAGAGGATCGACAAAGTACAGGTTAGGCACAGAGGGCTGGGTTGTGAAAATAGGCTAAAGGAGTAGATTGGAGCGATATGAAGAGTCTTGAATGCCAGGCCAGGGATGCCATAGAGTTTCATTGGGAAATAGGGAACCATTGAATATCTGAGTGGGGGAGTGGCATTAAGGCACGAAATTACCCCCCAGGGGGGATGGCCACACCGCAATCCCTTCTCCATTCTCCTCTTGGGATCTTGGGCATGCACGCACACGCGCCCAGTGTGAGTTTAAGCCACTGGGCCTGGGACTCGAACCGCATTCGACCACGTGGGAATCCAGTGACATAGCCATTACGCTAACTGCTGGTCCCAAGCAGTGGGATGAGTTTTGAAGTAGAAATCTGGTGATATTGGTTCTAGACTCAGTGCTTTCATTTATTGGCTCTGGGATAAATGATATTCCTTCTCTGAGCCCCAACTGTCTCACCTTAAAAAATGGGAGTAAAATGACCTATTTTTCAGATGAACCTTAATTATGTAATATCCAATGAAAAAAAATGTGAATGAAAATCCTGGGAAGGCTGCAGAGCAAAGCACAAAGGTGGGTGGGTATTACTGTTTCTAGGCCTGCTTTAGCTGAGAGATGAGTGTGGGAGTCCCAGACAGGAGGTGAACTGCAGATGCCAGCTCATTGACCTCTCCCTCTCCCACCCTGGCGAGGAGATTGACAGAGATGGCAAGCCAGGTACCCGCTGGCAGAGCTGAGACTCGTGTCTTCAAGCCCTGTTTTTTGTTTTGTTTTTGCTATAGGGTACATGCACTCACCAGAGAGAGACAGGGAGAAAGAGAAAGAGAGAGGGAAAGTGAGAAATCGCCTTCCAGGTGGTTGGCCACACCACAATCTCTTTTCCAGTCTCCTCTTGGAATTGGCATGCACACACAGGTGCCCAGCATGATTTTCAGGCTGCCAGCTCCAGGACTGAACCATGCAGCTGGCCATGGGGGATTCAGTGCCTTAACCTCCATGCTACCTGCTGGCCATTGCGTTTCCATTTTTGATGAAACCCTGTGCTCTCCCTCACTAGTGTCCCCATAAACTGTGGGAGAGCCCTATGCCATGGTTGCTACACAGGGGGCTGTGCAAGTTACTGCCCTCAAGGAGTGTACAGGCTAGTTGGGTCATCCAGACTGTACATCAGGAAGTCATTTGACAACGGGCCAAATGTGTGGTCCAGACACTCACTGTAGAGGGCAAGGAGAAAGTGCAGAGGCCTGTGGCTAGGCCAGTCTTCAGGGAAGCAGGCTGAGAGCCAGGCCTGGACCAGTGGAGGAGGGGAAGGGAATAAAAAGGCAAGACTCTCTCCTCTGTCAGTCCGATTTCCCCTCAATATTGAAACTAAACACCAAAACCCCACTTAATGTAGCAGTTAAAGACAAATGTGACCACAATGAGATACTACTCCTGCATTAGAATGGCCATTATAAATGAAAAAACAAAAACAAATAACAGATGTTGGTGAGGATGTGGGGAAACTGGAACACTTGAGCTTTGCTGGTAGGAATATATGTTGTCATCACTATGGAAAACAGTATGGCGTTTCCAAAGGTTAACCATAGAATTACCATATAATCTAGCAATCCTGCTTCTGAGTATATCACAAGAACCGAAAGCAGCGTCTTGAAGAGAGATTTTGTACCTAATGTTCACAGCAAGAGCAGTCACACTAGCCAAAAGGTGGAAGCCACCCAGGTGTCTATCAGCAGATGAATGGACAAACCAAATGTAGTCTGAAGACCATATTATTCAGCCTTCATAAGGAAGGATATTCTGACACACGCAACATGGATGAACCTCGAGGACATTATACTAACTGAAATAAGCCCGCCAGAAAAGGACAAATACTGTATGATTCCACATATGTGGTGAAATTCAGAGACAAAGTAAAATGGTGCTCTCCAGGAGCTGGGGGAGGGTGGGGGGGAAGGAACTGGGAGTTAGCATTTAATGGGTACAGAATTTCAGTTTGGGATGATGAAAAGGTTCTGGAGATGGAAGGTGGTGATGGTTGCACAACAATGGGAAATGTACTTAAAACCGCTCAACTGCATACTTAAAAATGGTTAGGTAGGGGCCGGCAGGTGGCATGGTAGCTAAGGGCACTGGACTCTCACATGGCCGACTGCGGTTCAAGTTCTGCACCTGGTGGCTTGCTTTCCCACTTTCTCTCTCTCTCTCTGTGTGTGTGTGTGTGTCTCTGTCCCTCTCTGGTCAAATTAAAATAAATGAAGTTAAGTGCAATAATTATTTAAAAAATGGTTAGGTAAATTTTATGTATATGTTAACACAGACACAAAGTCGACTGTGATGGGCTACTTATAAAGATCTCAGAGACACAAGGTGGAATAGTTTGCAGAGAAGTGAGGGGAGAGATGGGGTCCCCAGCGGATGGGCCTAGTGAGAAACCAGCTGGTAGCCCAGAGGTGGGGGGGGGAGATTAGTGGGCCAGAATGGCTAGCTCTTCAGCTGAACACACACAATCTGAAAGGAATCCTTGTAGAGTGTCGCAAATGCCTTGTCCAAGTGGCATTGCAGCAGAGTTGCAGGGAAGGAGTGTGGGCTGTTTTCTTCCTTTCAATTCTCCAGCCCAGCTGGCCAAGGTGAGGACTATGGAATGAATGAACAGGGAATAAGGTCAAGGAGATGGCTGGTAACCAAAGAGGTAGGAGCAGGTGTGAAATCCTCTCCAGCCTGGGCGCACCTGAGCGGGGCTGGGCGGTGGGCAGGCCCGGCGGGAGCTCCCCCTTCATCTGTCTCCCCTGTTCCCCAGCAGCCAGCCGCAGTCTGCGCCATGGCCTCCGCCGAGCCGCTGACGGCGCTGTCGCGCTGGTACCTGTATGCCATCCACGGCTACTTCTGCGAGGTGATGTTCACGGCGGCCTGGGAGTTCGTGCTGAACTTTAACTGGAAGTTCCCGGGGGTCACGAGCGTGTGGGCGCTCTTCATCTACGGCACCTCCATCCTCATCGTGGAGCGCATGTACCTGCGGCTGCGCGGCCGCTGCCCGCTGCTCGTGCGCTGCCTCATCTACACGCTCTGGACCTACCTGTGGGAGTTCACCACCGGCTTCATCCTGCGCCAGTTCAACGCCTGCCCCTGGGACTACTCCCAGTTCGACTTTGACTTCATGGGCCTCATCACCCTGGAGTACGCAGTGCCCTGGTTCTGCGGGGCGCTCATCATGGAGCAGTTCATCATCCGCAACACCCTCCGCCTGCGCTTCGACAAGGACGCCGAGCCCGGGGAGCCTGGAGGGGCCCTGGCCCTGGCCAATGGCCACGTGAAGACTGACTGAGCTGGGGTATGGGAGGGGGTGCGGGGGTCTCTCGTGGAACCCGTGGACAAAGAGACCAAGCTGGTGGGGTTGCCCCTTCCGCACAGCACAAGCCCTGCCCCGCTGGGCCTCAGCCCAGGAGAGCACACACAGCCTGGTACCCCGCAGTTGGGGCCGGTGCTGGGAGGCGAGTGTGGAGGCAGCCAGGGGACATTGGGAAGGGCCCCTGGTTCTTGGCCTAGTTAAGAGGCCGGCCGTGGCTGAGCAGCGAGTGACTACATGGATGACCTTGGAAGCAGCAGTCTCTGTCCCAGCCAAGGGCCACCGAGAATGCGCAGCAGGTGGGAGGCAGGGCCTGAGGGGGTCTGGGGCCGCTGCTGCCGCCACCTCCCCCTCTCACCTGGATTTAGTCGGGCTTCGCTGGTTCCATTAGGCAATATTCAGGTGCTTGCTTGCAACCAATACCTCCCCGGGGCCGGCTGAGCTGCAGCCCAAGAAACTGGGCAGCCAGGAGGCTGCTTGGTAGCAGTGTTGGTCTGCAGGGCTGGGAAACCTTCCCTTGGCTCCTCTCCCCTCCCCCAGGGCCCCACGCTGCTCCCTTGGCCTTCTGGGGGGCCCCCAGTGGTGCTGGATTCCCACCAACCTTGGGCTTTTGGAGGTTTCAATCCCCGTGTGTTGGTTGGCGTTTCCCCCTTTCTCTCTTATTTTCAATGCCTTTACCACTAGCCCCCCTTTTATCCATGTCAAGTCACCCCACCTCCCCCATCCCTATCCCCAACTCCCTAGCCAAAACAGCAGCTGCCAGAAATAGAAGCCTAAGTCAGGCACCAGGCCGTCCTCAGCCTTCCCTCCCTCCCACACTGTTCCTACTGGCCTGACCACTGGGGAGGCCCTGAGGTCTGGTGGACCTGGTGGTGCCTCTGTGCAGGGGCCCATCTGGAGATGAATTTAACTTCCCAGTGCAGTCAGATGAAGATGGGTCCCTGCAGATCCACAGTGGGGACCTAGAGGCAAGTTAGTTCAGCCAGGGAAAGGGACAGTTCTAGGTCTTCTATGCCCTAGCTAGTGCATTTTCTTCTGTGGGGTGGAAGAGAAGGTGTCCCACAGAAGCTGAGCAAGGAGGACCTTTCAGACTTGGAAGGCTCTTTGGAGCATCCAGGAGGGGAGCATTTCTGGTTCTGCCATAGCCTCAGCCCTGTAGCAAACCTTCGCAGGGCTGCCCCTCTCTCCCACCCCTCCCAGCGTGGCTGATCCTTTGAGCTTACTCCTTAAACAGTATTAACCCTGCCATCTTCATGGGTATTGTCATCTTGGTGGCCCCTCCCTATGACAGGTCCATTGCTGGCAGTGGACAGATGAAATACTCAGTCCAGCCCACTTCTGGCTCTGCCTCTGCCTCACCCCTCAGGTGAGGGGACCATCAGAAAGTGACCCATTGTGGTACATGGTCTCTTCTGGACCACATTAGGACTCTTAGGAAATTAGCCTTGCCCTCTACGAATCATTAAAACGTGACAATACCACCTGCAGAGAGAATCTCTTCCCTTGCTTACTGCCTCACCTAGCTGTGCAGGCAGGACCAGCCAGGGTGCAGGCCCGAATGGGCAGGGGTGGGTGGCCAACAGTGATGTCCTGGTCAGGAGAAAGATTTGGAGGTTCTGCCTTTGGCAGGATTTTTGTGCAATTGGCCCTGTCCAGAGCAGGGTGCAGGGCATTTCCTGGGCAGGCTCTTCAGATCCAGGGATGAACTACATTCTGTGGGGGCCAACCCTACCACTGATTTTATTGTGGCCTCAATTCCAGGGCTTTGGGCATTACAGAAGCCAGGCTCCCAGCGGGGATAGATTGCCTTCCATCTGCAGGTGGAGAGGGTTCCAGGTGGAGAATTGTCTGGCTTTCCTGTTCCCTTTAGGCAATCATTTCCTTGGTCCCTTACCCCAGCACCATGTCATTTCAGTCTGTCCCCAGCAGCTCTCCAGGCCCTCCCACAGGCCTAGACCACACCACCCACCTTCACACTCCCTTTCCACAGCTGAGTCCAGCGGCCAGCCTGCTGATGTCTCCCAGCAGAAGGCCTCCGTAATTGTAAGCCTGAGCCAGGTCTCGCCACTCCAGTTGCCTTGTGGGCATTCCCTGGCACCATTTCCTCCCCGGGCCCTGTGAACTCCCAAGGGCAGGAGGCTCTGGAGCAAACGTGTGTGCCTGGCAATGTGTGGTATTCTGGTTCTGCTTCCTCTAGGTGCCCTGCTACTCCTGTTACTTCAGAGGGCACAGAGGCCCCGATGGAGGTGACCACCCGTGGCCTGACCACGGGATCTGCAGGTTCAGATCTCACCAGGGGTAGCCCAGATATCAACTCATTTTGGGGGGATTTATTTAGGGCCTCCATTTCATAGTGACCAGGGACCCAAGCTTTGGAGTTATCGCAGCCCTATGTGCAGAGGGCTGGTAGGGAGGGTCTGTTGGCTGTTTATAAATGTCTCGTGCCCTGGGCCTCTCTCCACCGGACATGGCAGCCATCTCTGAGTTACAGATCTTAATGTGCTGCCCTGCATGGTTGAGCCGCTTCTGAAGTCTGCTTGGTATCCAGTCCCTCTCCGATGCCAGTGAGTCAAAATGGCCTATGCTTATTCATAGCAATAATACCTAGGGAATGCCCGTGAAGCCCTTCTGTCCTGGTCCCTTGCTCTGCATGGGCCTCCTGGTGAGGCAGCCGCTGAGTGGGCGAGTTCATGAGAACCTGCATTTACGAACCCCTGGGCTGTGCAGACACTGTCATCAGAGGATGCAGAGAGGTGAGAGGACCAGCCCTCACCCCAAGGAGCTGTGGCTAAGGCAGGAGAGTGCCTTCCACCCTGAGGCCACCCCAGACCTGGAGGAGCTGCAGCCCCCAGCTCTGTGAATGGGCCTTTGAAGTGGGTGGGACCGTCTCCCAGCTGGGTGGCTCCTGAGAAAGACATACGTCTGGCTTGTGCTCCCATTGCCTGCTCCGTGTCTCCATGGGTCTCTGTCTCTTCCTTCTCATCTTTGTGCACATATAAAATATACTGGTGTTTGTGTTCCAGGACTGACTCTGACCCATGTCTGTTTCTTCTGTTTTGGAGAATAGAAGTGACTGCTGGAGGCTGGGACTTCACACTCTGGCATCATGTCGTCCTGCTGGGTGGGCCACCCTGGGGGAGAGCAGGTGCATCCTTGCCAATCCTTCTCACTGTCTCTGCTCTGACCCTCTCTGGTAACCTGAGTCACCTCCTAGCCCCCAACCTTCAGGTAGTATAATCTGATCCAGCCCTTACTTTGACCCCAGGCCATAAGGCAGTCGGGGGCCCTGGGCCGTATATAGGTCATCTCCAAGTTTGCTGCACCTGGCCATGAGACAAGCCCCTCCCAAACATACCAGCCATGTATGATGTCTCATAGGGCAGGAGGGCCTAAAAGAGGAGGCTGAGAGTACTCCAAAGGGTTAGATGGCCAGAGCTCCTTACTCCCTATTTCATTGAAAGTCAGGCCTTGGAGAAACAGAGAGGGGTTAGGTAGGAGTCATCCCTCCCTACCTTAGGTCCCTCTGTTCCACCTAGCTCCCCATCCTTTCCTCCCCCATCATGCCCTTGCCCACTTTCCTACTTCTGGGAAGAAGATGGAGGGCTCAGAAATTGCTTAGTCGATGACCAAATGACCTGGACCCCCTGCCAAGACCAGGCTGTAGAACACTCATTGCTTTTCTGGAAGGAGTAGACTTTCCAAATCATTAGGAAAACCCTCTGTCTCCCCTACACACTTGACAGTGTTCATGTCATTGAAAACTCCACCCCCATTTTTAAAAGAATTATTTAACTTTATTTTATTTTAATTTGACCAGAGAGGGACAGAGCAAGAGAAGAAAAGTAAGAAAGCAAGATGCCAGGTCCAGGACTTGAACCATGGTCGGCCATGTGGAAATCCAGCACTCTTAACCACCATGCTGTTCTTAAGATCTCCTTTGCCCATGTTTAGTTATCTTTTCTCTGTGAGGCACAGAGTTGCCCAGTGCCCATCTGGCTTTCACTTGCCCTGGCGCTGTCTCTTAAAAACTTTCCCCTTCTAGGGAACCAGCAGTTAGCGTAATGGCTATGTCGCTGGACTCCCACGTAGTCGACCACGGTTTGCGTCCCGGACCCGGTGGCTTAAAACTCACGCCGGGCGCGTGTGTGTGTGTGCCCAAGATCCCGAGAGGAGAATGGAGGAGAAAGGATTGTGGCGTGACCATCCCCCCTGGGGGGTGATTTCTCGCTTTCTGTCTCTATGTCTCTCTCTGTCTGGCTGGCGAGTGCACGCTCCCTATAACGAAAACCTCTCCAAAAAAATAAACAAAAACAAAAACTCTTCCCTTCTAAACATGAGATAGCATAGCAGTCATTTACATGTTAGTGCAAACAGATTTTTTTTTTTTTTTTTGGAGAGGGTTTTGCTATAGGGCACGTGCGCTCACCAGACAGACAGAAAGCAAGAAATCACCCCCCCGGGGGGGATGGCCACACCGCAACCCCTTCTCCTCTCGAGATCTTGGGCACACATGCACACACGCCCGGTGTGAGTTTTAAGCCATTGGGTCTGGGACTCAAACTGTGGTCTACTACATGGGAGTCCAGGGACATAGCCATTACGCTAACTGCTGGTCCCAGTGCAAACAGATTTTTAAGACAGTTCTCTTAGAACAACATTTTACAGAAAGAGGCACAGGTAATATAACAAGGTTATAAGGAGTTTCAGAAAAAAAAAAAAAAAAAAAGGCAAAAGAAAGGGCCCAGAGTGAAAAAGACTTAGGGAACTCAAGAGCCTTCTTAGCTCCTGTACTTGGTGAGTGCCTTCCTTTCTTGATGCTTACTTTCCTCGCCTCCTCTATCCATCTTTCCAATCCAAAGGGATCTTCTAAGGACACTGCATTGAGAGAAATGTCCAGGAGAGCTAATGGCAAGGACCTTGGCTGTGTCACTTGAAATATGCTCATCTTTGCAAAAGCTCAGTGCTTCATTAAAAACAGTAAAATAAATGACCATAACCTTGCCTTGTCTTCCTGGGGATCTATCTCATAGGGTGCTTTGTCAACACACAGCCTCCTGGAGCAACCAAGGGAGAGGTGGACTGCCTGTTTTCAGTGAGCAGGGAAATAGGTATAGGGAAAAGGACCTACTGACTCATTGTACTGCAGGTTAGAGGAGCCAGGTCTTAGCCAACAGTGTCTGGTTCCTTCTGTTGCTAGCGCCTTGACGGCTAGTACTATGACTGTAGTCAGACACTGAGCTGGGTGCCCTGCGTGCACTCTTATTTTCTCTCATTTGAGGTGGGCACCATTATTTCTGTCTTACAGAGGGTGTCTGTTGGCAAAGCCAAGATTTACATTATTCTGTGTATCATTCTTTTATTTCAATATATCAGAGACCCTGGGGATGGGATATGAATCAGGTGCTTCTCTTTGCTTGATGAGATTCTGGATTCCTACAGAGTCCAATCCACATGAGTCCATGCCATTTGCAAAGTTGAATAACAATGTTTGGGAGTTGGGGGCCAGCAGCTGTAGTGGTGGTTAAGGCACTAAATCCCACATAGCTGGCTCCATGAGTTGAGTCCTAGACCACTGGCTTGACAAACACTCTGGGTACAAGTATATCCATACCCAAAATCCTGAGAGGAGAATAGAGGAGAAGGGATTATGGCAGGTCATTTGCCTCTGTGTGTGTGTAAGAGAAATTTCTCTTTCCC
>NW_006160128.1:2759855-2762707 GCF_000334495.1 Tupaia belangeri chinensis
CTTTCCCTCTTGCTTTCTTTCTCTGTTTCTGTCTGGTGAATGCACACTATAGCAAAAAATAAAACAAAACAAAACACCAAAGCAAAACAGAAAAAGAAAATAAAAAGGCTGGGAGTTAGAGTGTTTTGTGAGGTTCCTCCTCTTTTCTCACTATCTATACAGCCCACAGTTCAGCCCACTGGCTTCTTTGTCTAGTCTTGGTACCATTCCAGATCGTATCTGAGGATGGCCATACAAGCTGTTTCCGGAATAGGACCTTTCCCCTCCACATGTCGGGAAGGCTCAGGCTGATTTTCCATCTGTAACTCAGGATGAGCTCAATATGGGGCCTCCGGTCTCCGCTCATCTCTGCAATGTGGGTATCTCAGCCTGACCCCTAATCTACCCCATCACACCCACAGGGGGCTATCCAAGCAGCTAACAATAACCACATGCCAGTAAGGGACCATTCCAGCACCTTGGGAGCTGGAGGGTTATCTCCTACCTCTTCAGATCCTCATTCACAGAACCAAACGTTTTGTGGAGGTTCTTTCCTCCTATGAAAAGTAGGTTGACCAGAGATGCAGGGAGTTGGGGAAACACACACGAGGCATTGATGTCATGTTGTTTATTGGCTGGGTGTAGTGGGAACTCACAGAGGTCTTAGTAGGCTCACAACGCCCATAGCAGTGCTCACAAGTGCTTCCTCCCTCTTGGAGCTCATAGCATTTGGAGCAGAGCTGAGCCATTGGGGCTCACCAGCCTAAACCAGCAGAACCAGCTAACTGGGCAGTACAGGGTAGGGCAGGACTGGCTGACAAGGTGCCCCTTTTTCTCTTAAAGGGTTATAGACAATAGTGGCTCATTGCTAAAACTGAACTGTCACACACACACACACACACGTGTGTTACATTCAGTGGCTTAAACAGCAAAGTCGTAATTGCATAATAAGCATGCAAGGACAGTACATAAGTTGCTTACCCTATGGCCTTCAAGATAGGAGGTGAGGGAGCCAGACTAAACCATTAGGACTCCATTTGCAATACATGGGGGCCTGCAGGTGCTGTGGTGGTTAATGCACTACATTCCACATGGCTCACTCCTTGTGGTTCTAGATGCAGTGGCTTGAAAAACATGCCCTGTGGCAAAAATCAAAAAATAAAAAAACCAAAAAACAAAAAAAAGAATGTTTAGGAGTGGGGGGGTCAGAGATTATAAGGAAGGAAGTATGAGATGCCATCTCAGTCAAGACAATTGGCATAAGGATTTCTTCTGGTAGGGGAGAGTTGTGAAATTTTGGCCTCTGGCAATTCTGGGTTTAACCCTCCATGCCTCCCACACACATTTTTGCCCTAGGCCTTTTCTCTTTGTTCCTCACTCCTCTTGGGCTCCTGGCAGTGGGAACCCTCAGTGTTTGAAACTACTAGGTGAAACGTTTCTCCTCATAGCAAGGTAAGAACCCTTTGCCAAGTGCCTTCTGAAAACTCAGGCCTGAGACCTGACTGGCTCATCTGCTCCTCACTGGACACCCACAGTGAGCCAGGGACCAGGCTAGTTGCTGTGACGCGGACAGTTACTGGGGAGAAAGGGAAGAAAAGGAAGCCCGCACAGTCACGTCATTACACGTTGACCAGTCCTCCAAAAGAGAAGTGCTGACAGAGGAACCAGACTCAATTCCTCACCTAGGGAAGAGATACAGTGCAGACCTAGTCAGTTACTGATGATTCAGAGGTGGGCTGGCTTCTTGCTGTCAGGAGAGGCAGGTGTTTACGGTGCCTGGGAGGTTTCCAGCTAGGTACCAAACACATAGAGCCAGCAAGTACTGGGTGCTTTAAAGGAGCTCTTTGTTTGTAATTTAATTTTTTAAAGTTTATTTAGGGGCCAGCAGGTGGCATGGTGGTTGAGGCACTGGACTCCCACATGGCCACATGGTTCAAGTCTCGAACCTGTGGCTTGCTTTCTCACTTTCCTGCTTTCTGTCTCTCTCTGGTGAGCATGCATGCCCTATAGAAAATTTAAAAATAATACTAATAAATAAAATTAAACATGGGACCAGCAGATGGCATAATGGTTACATTGCTGGACTTCCATGTAGTCAACTGCAGTTTGAGTCCCGGACCCAGTGGCTTAAAACTCACTCTGGGCACATGTGCGTGCATGCCCAAAATCCCAGGAAGAGAGTGGAAGAGAAGGGATTGTGGCATGGCCATCCCCTCTGGGTGGGTGATTTCTCACTTTCTGTCTCTCTGTCTGTCTCTCTGGCAAGCGCATGCGCCCTATAGCTAAATCCTCTCCAAATAAAGACAAAAAAGAAGAATGATTTGGTTTATGTATTATTAGTGGAGTTTCTTTACACTATTTATTTTAATTTGACCAGAGAGGGGGAGAGAGAGCAGGAGAGCAAGGAACGCAGGTCTCCAAGTCTAGGTATGAACCGGCTGGCCACGGGGGAGTCCAGCGCCCTCACCAACCACGCCACCTGCTGGCCCCTTACTAGCTCTGAATTTGCTATGGGGCGCCTATGCTCACGAGAGAGAGAGAGAGAGAGAGAGAGAGAGAGAGAGAGAGGACGAAAGCAAGTGGCCAGGTCTGGGACTCGAACTGCAGTCAGCCATGCAGGAGTCCAGCATCTAAACCACCCTGCTACCTGCTGGTCCCGGCTCCAGCATCTAAACCCACCACGTGAGTGTCCTTATTGATGGGAACATGCTGCCTGCCTCCCTGTTTTCTTCCTTTTCTGTTTTGTAAACTGCTGCTCTAGGGCGCATGTGCTCAGGGAAGACACAGAGACGGAAGTGAGAAACCACCCCTGGAGGGACAGCCATGCCGCCGTCCCTTGTCCAGTCTCCTCGGGATCTTGGGCACTCACATGG
>NW_006160128.1:2762985-2768251 GCF_000334495.1 Tupaia belangeri chinensis
TGCATGCCCAAAATCCCAGGAAGAGAGTGGAAGAGAAGGGATTGTGGCATGGCCATCCCCTCTGGGTGGGTGATTTCTCACTTTCTGTCTCTCTGTCTGTCTCTCTGGCAAGCGCATGCGCCCTACAGCAAAAATATCTCTAATTAATTAACTAATTAATTAATTCTTTAAAAACTTTATTTGGGCCAGCAGGTGGCATGGTGGTTGGGGCGCTAGATTTCCACAGGCTGACCATGGTTCAAGTCTCAGCCCCCAGTGCTTTCTCACTTTCCCTCTCTCTCTCTGTTTCTCTCTAGTGAGTTAAATAATAATAAATAAAAATAATTCTTTTAAAAAATTATTTAATTCAGAATAGAGAGTGCATAAAAGAGAGTGAGAATAGCACCCTCAATAGGGTCTGGTCATGCTGCAATCCCCTTCCCCCGGCCCTCCAGCTTGTCAGGATCTTGGCATGGACAATTACACCTGGTGTTTTGGTTTCAGATTGACAGGGCCAGGGATCTGAACCCACTCACAGTCAGTCATGTGGCTTCCAGCACTGCAGTTTTGCCATAGGGAGGGCGCCACCACATCCCCAGCACTGCAGTTGAGTACACTACCACCTGTGCCACTGAGGCTGGCTCTAAAGAACACTTGATAAACGAAGTTGTACAGTACGTCAGCCCAGGCTGAAGTTCAGGCTGAGTGTTGTGAAATACCACAGGTCCTGTGGGAACCTGAAGCCAGGAATCCTGGTTAGTCAGCAGTCATCCCTGCCACGTCTGTGCCCATCACCATAGAGTGACTGGCTCTCTTACTCCCCCTTTGCAAACCAGTAGTACCTGCAAAGCCGCTGCTGGCATCATTGCTTCCTCCTCACAGCCTTCAGGCCTCAGCCACAGACCTGGCTCCATCGATTTGTCCATCATTTCATTCTGCTGATACACTTTCTGGGTTTGGGCAAAGGTGGGCTTTCAGTGCCAAACATTATGGAGAAGCAACAGAAAGGGACTTTCTGGTTTAAAAGGGCCCACCAAAGGATGAAGGGTCCTGAGGCTAAAGTTTCTCAGAGTACAAGGATGTATTAGTTTTCTTTCTTTTTTTTTTTGGAGGGGTTTTTGCTATAGGGTGCGTGTGTTCGCCAGACAGAGAGAGACAGAGAGACAGAAAGCGAGAAATTACCCCCCATGGGGGATGGTCACGCCACAATCCCTTCTCCTCCATTCTCCTCTCGGGATCTTGGGCACGCACACACACGCACCTGGCGTGAGTTTAAGCCACCAGGTCCAGGACTTGAACCGTGGTCGACTATGTGGGAGTCCACCGACATAGCCGTTATGCTAACTGCTGGTCCCTATATTAGTTTTCTAGAGCTGTTGTAACAAAGTACCACAAACTAGATGGTTTCAAACAACAGAAATTTACTCTCACAGTTCTGGAGGCCAGAAGTCTGCAATCAAGATGTCAGCAGGGCTGCAATCCCTCTGGAGGCTCCAGGCTGGGGGTGGGAGGATGTCTTTCTTGATTCTCTGGCTTGTGGTGTTGGTAACTTTTGGTTTCCCAGGCTTGGGGCAGCAGCACTCCAGTTTCTGCTTCCACAGCCACATGGCCTCCTCCCCGTGTCTGTGTCTCCCCTCTTCTATCTCTTCAGAGGATACTTGCCATTGGATTTAGGGCCTGCTCAGGTAGCCTAGGATGATCTCATCTCATGATCCTCTCTGTCTTTATTTATTTATTTATTTATTTTTAGTTCGCTATAGGGTACATGTGCTTGATGGAGAGAGATGGGGGCTGGGGGTGGAGGAGTGAGAAATCACCTCCTGGGAGGATGGCCATACCACAATATCTTCTCCTCCCTTCCTTTCTCAGGACTTTGGGCACACACATGAGCTGTAATTTTTTAAGCTGCCAGGACTGGGACTTGAACTGTGCAGTCGGCCATGTGGGATCCAGCTGCCTTAACCTCCACACCATCTGTTGGCCCTTTCTCAAGATTCTTTTTTTTTTTAAATATTTATTTATTTATCATTATTATTATTTTTAAATTTTGCTACAGGCATGTGTGCTTACCATAGAGAGACGGAGACAGAGAGAAAGAAAGTGAGAAAGCAAACCCCCAGGTCAAGGATTTGAACTGCAGTTGGCCATGTGGAGTCCAGTACCTTAACCACCACACCACTTGCTGGCCCTTCTCAAGATTCTTAACCTAACCACATCTATTAGGATCCTTTTCTCAGATAAGACAACATCCAGGGATCTGGATTTAGCTATCCCCTTTTCGGAGAGTGAGAACACAGTTCAATCCACTGTAGGGTTGAGATTTCTGTGAAGCCCTTGCATCCTGTCTCACTTAGGGACTCCAGTTAGAGCAAGAACTAGAAGTACAAGGTAGGGTAACCCAGGAGAGAACGCACGGATTGAGGCTGAAGATGGAGCTGTGTGGGCCAAGATGCAATCCTGGAGCTGTCGCAATGTTTCTATGTATACCCGACCATTTTGCTCCCTGCTTTGAACACTAAAGACTTCCCATTACCCTTAGGATCCAGCCCACTGCCTTAGCAAAGTTTACAAAGCCTTTGTATTTTGGCCTCCTCGCTTGCTTCGTCCTCAGTTCTGCATAATAACTGTCCACAAATTCTGGCTACCTGGATCCTTATAGGTGTTTGGATTCCTGTTATTTTCTCAACTTGTTCTTCAGTCTTTCCTCCCACAGCTCAAAGTTTCTTTTGTGTTTGTTGGTTGGTTCTGTTGCTTCCAACCAGCCTCTCTCCCTACTCGGAATAGCAGTGAGAACCCTTTATACATTGGCAGTCCACATCCCTGCTACACACCTGACTTCTTTTTAAACATCAGGGGATTGCCTGTGATCATCTTTAGTCCTTACACACACCCTTCAGGAACCTTCATGAGATACTGCTTATGCCTTGAGCTAATGTTTCCCATCTGATCCCCAACCCCACCTCCAGGCAACCTTGCCTGTCATAGTATGTGCTCAGCACCTTTTTCTTCATTTCCTTTTAATTTTTTTTTTTAAGTTTTGCTATAGGGTGCATGCACTCCCTAGAGAGAGACAAGCAGAGAGAGAGAGAGAGGGAGAAAGAGAGGGATAGTGATGTCACCCCCAAAAGGGAATGACCAAGCTACAATCCCTTCTCCTTCATCTCCTCCATTGGGATCTAGGGCATGCATGCACATGCACCTAGTGTGTTTTTCAAGCTGCTGGGTCCAGGACTCAAACCAGCCATGTGAGATCCAGCCACTTTAACCACTATGCCACTGGCTGGGCTCTTAATTTCATTTTGTCAGAGGGCATGTGTGCTTGCCAAGGAGAGGAAGAGGAATAGGGAGAAATAACCCCCATGGGGCATGGTCACACATATCCCTTCTCCTGCATTTCTCCATCCTATTGGGACTTTGGGCACATGCACATGCACCCAGCATGTTTGTCAAGCTGCAGCGTCCAGGATGTGAACCATGAGGTCAGCCATGTGGGATCTGACCATGGAGCTGGCGTGTCTCAGCACCTTCCTCACCTGTTTCTGAGTCTTAGGTTGATTCTGCTGAAAGCTGAAGGAAGCTCTAATGTGGGAGTCCCCCCAAAGTAGGCCTTTCTTTTTATGCACTGTAAAACACCCAGCAGGACCAGTCATGACCTGAGGTCATGACCCCAGGATGCAGACCTCACCTGATCAGGAATAGTTTGATTTAGTTGCTATTCTTTCCTGCAGAAGGGTCCCACGAGCTCTTTTTTTTTTTTTTTTTTTTTGAGAGGTTTTTGCTATAGGGTGCGTGCGCTCGCCAGACAGACAGAGACAGAGAGACAGAAAGCGAGAAATCACCCCCCGGGGGGATGGTCATGCCGCAATCCCTTCTCCTCCATTCTCCTCTTGGGATCTTGGGCACGCACGCACACGTGCCCAGCGTGAGTTTAAGCCACCGGGTCCGGGACTCGAACCGCAGTCAACTACGTGGGAGTCCAGCGACATAGCCATTACACTAACTGCTAGTCCCCCCAGGAGCTCTTTTGAGACAGGCAGCCAGGGACCACCAGTGCTCTCAGCCTACCTGGCCTGTTCACTGGCAGCTCTTAGGACAATCTGACCTGCCAAACCAAAACCTAGGGTCAAAGCAGCAGGCAGAACCTTGTCTGGACCTCTTTGAACCGAAGGGCAAAACTCTTCCTGGGATCCCTTTAGAAATAAAAACAAAATAGGAGGCAGCAGGCGGCGTGGTGGTTAAGGCGCTGGATCCCACATGGACAACTTTGCAGTTCGAGTCCCAGTCCCAGCAGCTTGAGGAATATGTTGGGTACATGTGCATGTGTGCCCCAAATCCTGAGAGAATAATGGAGGAGAAGGGGTTGTGGCCATCATCCCTGGGGGTGATTTCTCACTTTCTCTCTGGGGAGCGCACACATCCTATGGCAAAACAAACAGAAAGAATGAAAACCAAAATGATGCTAGGTGTTACTGTGCTGACTTTCCCTCAGTCTGTCCCCCCGCCCCCCGGGCTCAAGCCTGCTGACCAGCAGGACCAGATGGCACCTTTCACAGAAATATCTCATAGTTTCTGCCTCACACGATCCCTGCGCAGCCTAAGGAACGACAAGACTTCTGATTGATGCATCCGTGTACCCCTTCTACTTTGCTCGTGTATTTTTCCTTCCTGTGATTCTGCCGAAGCCACTTAACACCCAATCCTGGCTTACATTTCATCTCCTATGACAGCTAACTGGGAGGATGCAGGGAAGGGGTCAAGGGAGGACCAGAAAGTGGAAGGAGCCAGATTGCTCCAGTTTATAACTCTGCAAACACTCTGTTTCCCAGTTTTTCTGGAATGTACCCCCTGGAATTGCCTGATTGCCCAACAAAAGATTTAGCACCCCAGATTTTCGAGTCATTAGCCATGAGTTTGAATCTCAGGTTCCTGACTCACTTGGGCATACTATAGTTTTCTCACCTGAAAATGGAGAGCCAGCAGATGTCTTGGAGGTTAAGGTGACTGGATCCTACATGGATGACTGCATGGCTTGAGTCCCAGACCTGGCAGCTTCAAAAATATGCCAGGCAAGTGTGGGCATGCCCAAAGTCCTACGAGGAGACTGGGGGAGAAGGGATTGTAGTGTGGCCACTTTCTCACTTTCAGTCTTTGGCTCTGTCTCCTCAAGCACACTGTGTCCTATAGAAAAATCTTGAAAGAAAGAAAGAAAGAAAGAAAGTAAGAAAGAAAAGAAAGAAAGAAAGAAAGAAAGAAAGAAAGAAAGAAAGAAAGAAAGAAAGAAAGAAAG
>NW_006160128.1:2768309-2790040 GCF_000334495.1 Tupaia belangeri chinensis
AAAAAAGAAAAAAAGAAAGAAAGAAAGAAAGAAAGAAAGAAAGAAAGAAAGAAAGAAAGAAAGAAAGAGTAAAAAAATGGAGCTTGTCGGGACCAACAGTTAGCGTAATGGCTATGTCACTGGACTCCCACGTAGTTGACTGCAGTTCGCGTCCCAGACCTGGTGGCTTCAAACTCACGCCGGGTGTGTGTGCGTGCGTGCCCAAGATCCCGAGAAGAGAATGGAGAAGGGATTGTGGAGTGGCCATCCCCCCGGGGGGGTGATTTCTCACTTTCTGTCTCTCTGTCTCTCTCTGTCTGTCTGGCAAGCGCATGTGCCCTATAGCAAAAACCTCTCAAAAAAAAAAAAGAAAGAAAGAAAAAAGAAATGGAGCTTGTCTAGACCTTCCAGAGTGGGGGAGATTAGATGAGACCATGACTGTGGAGCACTTTATACACAGTCACTGTCTCACATTAAGAGACTCGTTCTGCATTGGTCTCACAAGTAAAATGTAAACTGATGGCTCCAGCCAGCATTTCTGGATTCCTGCCAGTGTGGTCACGGTGGCCCAAATCGTGGGCTTTGGAATGCTTCCTATCCGCCTGGACTGCTTATTATTATTATTATTATTTTAAAGTTTATCCCATGAGAGAGAGCATATGTGCATGCATGAGAGAGAGAGAGAAAGAGAGAGAGAGAAGCACCTTCAACAGGGTCTCATTTCCTTACACTAAAAACAAAACAAAACAAAACAAAACAAAAAACTAATATGCTTAGATCCTATGGGATTTGAAAAGACTCTTTACATTTCACAGAAGTAATAACATTTATCTGCTGCATATTTTGTAATTCTTGAGGCAGGTGTGGGTCAACACGTCACAGTCAAACATGTTATTACTTCTATTCCAAAATTATGAATATCATACTGCACAAGGAAATGAAGGCTCTTAATTGTCTTTACACCCCGGTCCAGTAAATCAAGTATGACGAGTGTAGTAACTCCTACTTCATAAATAACAAACAGGATCAGAGAGCGTGTTGTTCAGGATCACATGGTCCATCTTTGCCATAACCAGGATCCCTGGGTCATTCAGTGATCTGGCCCAGGGACTCCTCCCACAATACCACACATCATGTTGGACATGACCCTCTGTTAATGAACTTTATCAAAGAAGAGACAGAACTACTGCGTAGTCAAATGTTCTTGTCTATGTATATGCATTTCCATATTCTGTTTTTAAAAGCCGCTTTTCCCACCTTGTTACCTGATACACACTTCTCCTTGTTGAAATAGACAATATACCTTTAAAATAACTGTAGAGTCTTTCAGAATCTTAATATAACCCACTAAGCTTAGCTATTCCTCTCTTGCTGTTATTTGCATGTTTGCAGCTTTGCACTGTTCTAAAATATTGCTTTGGTTCACTTTAAACTTTGCCTTGGAGATGAGCAAGCACATTGATTTGAAATCACCTGTCCTTTGAGCTACCAACTGGCTGGCAGCCTTTGGGGGAATTGTCTTTCCAGGCACTTGAACTATATAGTTGTTGTTCCCAATCAATTAATCAATGAGGGCTTACTGAGCACCTATGTGGTGAACAGTGTGCTCTTTGGTGCTTGGAAACGCAGACTCATAAGCTGTGGCTCTGACCCTCAAGGAGCTGATATGTAACCAAGAAGTCCTTTCAACCTCAAATCAAGCAGTGTTTGCATCCAGTCCGTAAGGCCTCCTAAGCACGGCTTCTCAAGATGGGCAACCAGAAATGCTGAGAAGAATTTTAAAATTAAAAATTTTATTTTTTTGCCATGGGGTCTGTGTATTCACTGGAGAGAAAGGGAAAATGAGAAATCACCCCCCGGGGGGATGGCCACACCACAATCCCTTCTCCTCCTGGGATTTTGGGCATGCATCACACCTAGTGTGATTTTCAAGCAACCAGGCCTGGAACTCAAACCACGGTTGGCCATGTAGGAATCCAGCCCCTTAACCACTGCCACTTGCTGACCCCAAAAGCAGGAACTTTGAATAAATTGTTGATCTGTCCCCCTGCCTGTCAAGGGCATTGGTTCCATTCAACAAGAAGGTGCTAAAAATGAAATAGTGAATAGGGAAAACAAGGAGTTCCATGAAGCCTTTCCCAGTTGATCAAGTTTTGCTCTCAGACTGTAATGGTTAGCTAGAATCTTTAAAAATCAATATAAAATGCCAAGTGGCACAGTGGTTAAAGGCACTGGGTTCCCACATGGCTGATGGAAGATTGAGTCCAGACCTGGCGGCCTGCTTTCTCACTTTCCCTTTCTCTCTCTGTTTCTCTCTGGTTAAATTTTAAAAATAATAATATTAACAACAAATGGAGTTAAATAAATAAGTAAATATTTTTAAAAAATATATAAAATGCCAGTTCCCCACGCATGGCGCATGTGTGTGCTTGCCCAAGATCCCAAGAGGAGAATGAAGGAGAAGGGATTGTGGCATGGCCATGCCGCTGGGGGGATGATTTCTCTCTTTCTGTCTCTCTGTCTCTCTCTGTCTTTCTGACGAGCGCACGCGCCCTATATCAAAACCTCTCAAAAAAAAAGAGAAAGAAAAAAATGAAAGAAAGAAAATGCCAGTTCCCTGACTCCCCTCATTGAGGGGTAAGAGAAAGGACCAACCAGACCTGGAAGGCTGGTGCTAGCTAGCTTCCCTTAAGCAAGTTACTTCATCTCTGGCTTCTCTCTCAGAAGACTCATGGGATTCAAGCAAGGTCCCAGCTGAGATCCTGACAAATGCTTTAGAAAACACAATGTTGCTCAGATGATCTGGGGGAAACTGGGGACCACATCTCGTTCCCTGCCGTATTCCAAGCATCCAGCACAGTGTGGATCTGGACATAGTGAGACCTGGAATGAGCAGGAGAGTTGGCAGGCATTACTGCGAGTCCATACAGGACAGTGCCCTGCATGTCGTTTATTCAGATGCCAGGGGACTCCTCATCCCTAGCCCAGATTCCGCCCCACAAATCTGTCCTCCCCAGGGTAGTCTCATCCTGACCCTGGCACCCTGAATCCACCATAATGGGTCCTTCATTCAGGGCAGCAAAGATTTGAAGCCCAAAGTTCACCCCGGGACAGAGTAGCAGAGGCAAGGGCTGTCCTTAACCCATCTCCTCGGGTTTCAGGGTTGCAGGACTGACTGTCACTATAGATTGGCCAGCTCCTCCTTCACTTCCCGCTCCTGGCTGCCGAGGCAGAGAAGCGTCAGGCTGCTGATGGCAGGGACCATCAGCCGACAGCAGCACACTGGCTGAGAGGGACACCTGGCACCAGAGAGCAGCCATGCCCCATCCACTGCCAGCCAGGGTCTCAGGTACACTGTCATCTCCAAGCTTAGCTAGTCTGCTGCTCCTGGGGCATTTGGTCCCAACAAGAGGCTCCTTAGCCTGCCCTAGGGAGTTGTTTCAAGTGGCGAGAGCTGGCCCACTGGACTTTTCCAGAGAGATTTCCTGTTGTTCTTGAGCTAAAGTCATCCTTGTCATTGTAGGCTCTGAGAGGGCAGGATAAGCTCCGAGGTTCCCTTCTACAGCTAGGGCCTGTGACATCCAGCCACTTTCCAAAGTCTGTGATTTCCTTCCTTATGTATTTGTGTATCTCACTACTCTGTCTTCTCTGTCCAATTGTGAGCTCCAGAGGGCAAAGAGCACGTCTCACTTTCACTCCTTCCATCCCACTGATGAGAATAGCCTGAGCAGAGCAGGCCCTTCGTTAATATTTGTTGAATGAATGAATTAATGGTCAGACAAATGAATCCTTTTGCAATGTTATTATATATAATCAATGATAAGTATTACAAATAATTATAAAGTGATTATTATACATGATGTTAAAAGGAAGCAGTAATTTACTTAGTCTCTCGGCATTAACATACACATTGTCCTGTGTAATACAGTTGCTATTCATTGATTCATTCATTCAGTTTTTCATTCAACCCTGTTTTTGGTCTGCAGTAGCAGAGAATTAGATAATTAGATAATCACATTGTTTGCCAGACCTACAAAATAGGGATACAGAGTTTTTCCAGCGTCTCTGATGGGGATTTGACTTAGGGAGGTCAGGGAAGGCTGCCTGGAGAAAGTCACAACTGGACCAAGATCTAAAAGAAGAGGAACTGAAACCCAAAGTGGAGAACAAAGAGCACTATAGATAGAGGGAATGCACAGAAAGTGGGGGGTGAGGGCATGCTAGGGTGAGAAACTGAGGGGTAGCCAGGGTGTGAGGAGGGTGTGAAGGAGGGTGGGCAGAGGAGCCCTGGCCAGACCTGGTCAGGGCCCTTGGTGGGGCCAGAGCAGCAACAGCAGCTGCGCCAGCAGCCCATCCACAGGTGCTCAATAGAGCTGCCGTGGGCTGAGGCAGCATGCCCTTCAGGGATGTCACTTCCTCCGGGAGACTATTCCAGCTGCCCAGCCTCCAGCCTGGAATAAGGCCTCCCTCTAAAATTTTTATTAGTATCATTTTTGCTAGGGGATGCATATGCTTACAGGAGAGAGTGAACGAGAGTGAGAGAAATCACCCTCCCAGGGGGAATGGCTGGGCTACAGTCTCTTCCATTCTTCTCTGGGGATTTTGGGCACACTGTCTCCCCTCCCACCACACACACGCACACACACATCCCTATTGTGTTTTGCAAGCCACTGGGTCCAGGACTTGGACCACATGGTCGTCTGTGTGGGATTCAGCTGGCTTAACAACCAGGCCACAGGCTGGCCAAAGGCCCCTCTTCTGTGTTCCCATGGGCCCAGGTTTATTACATTACTCAATAAAGTCTCCCTTCCTTCCTCCTCCCATTTCTTTCTTTCTTCTGCAGATGGTAAGGACTGCATGTCTTTGTTAAGGTCCTCCTAAGTGGGAAGGATGAGTCTCCCCCATTTTGCAGATAGGAAAGTTGATTTGCAACGAGGTTAACTTGCCGAAGCTCAGCCAGCTGGCAAATGGCAGAGTCAGGCTCTACCAGTACAGCTCCTCTCACTGTCTCCTGTGTCCCTCTGATGCTCATGACTGAGTTCTAGCCAGGACACCACCTCGGCCCCTCCCTTTGTGGTTCAGGAACCTCATCAGGCCCAGCAGATGGCTGCTCCTCATGGACATTTCTGACTCAGCAGTCCCCTCTCTACCCTCCAGATTTTCATTCCAGCTCTGAACCTCTGAGCCCACCATGAACGAGACAGGGACACCACCCTGACCTGGCACGGGATTAGGAACAACACAGACCATCAGCAATTTTGGGGGAAAAAAATAGGTGCAGCTGAAGTCTATTTATATATCCCTGATGGGCAGGAAGGCGACAGCCTGCCTTAGGGGAAGGTTGTTCAAGGATTCAGCGAGTCAGCATCCCGGGTCCCCGAGTGGGCTGATGTGAGGCATCCAGGCAGCCAGAATCGCAGGCAGACCCACCCCTGTCTTACCACTTGGATAGGGGAATGCCTCTCCTGGTTCTGCCTCATCCTGCTCTCCTGCTCCATCCCTCTGGAGCTTCCTATGCACAATGGCGGACAAGTTCAATGCTGCATCTGAAACCAGGCAATTTGACCGGCCAGCCCCGTCTCCTTGACACAGAGCCCAAGGGCCTGCTGGTCCCCCAGGGGGTAATTGGAGCAGCTTTTGAGCAAGCTGTTTGGTTACTTCATCTAATGATCTAACTCAAAAGACATCTAGCACAGGCTTCAGCTACTCAGTACCTCTCCTCGGTGACATGTCACTGTGACTGTACCATGCCTTCCTTCTCCACGATGGAGGACAGATGCTTCCCCAGCTCTAGCACACCCAGGCTTGATCAGGAGAGCCCTTTCTGAGTCAGTAACAGAAACAATTTCTCTCTGTGGGCTGAGAGGGGCAGCATATGGTAGGGTAGGGCTAGAGAAATTCAGAGTTTAGATTCAGGCAGATCTGGGTTCAGATTCCGGATCTGCCCTCTCTCTGCCTATGTGATCTTGGATAAATGACTTACCATTCCTGAGCCTTGAAAATAATACACATTCCAATCCTCAAAACAGCCTCAAAGGTGGGCGCTAACTCCAGCTACAGTTCGTAATTGAGAAATAGGGGCACAAAGAGGTCAATTAACTTGCTTGAGGTCACACAGCTGGCAAACAGCAGAGTCAGGACTGAAACCTACTGGCTGGCTGTAGGCTGTGCTCTGCCCACTGCCTTGCTTCCTATAAGGTCTGGGAACACAGAATTCTTATCCTGGCCCTTCTGGTAACTTAAATCACATGGCCACATAGGTCTCAATTGTACAATGAGGGGACAAGACCTTGACTCTATGCCATGTAGTTTCTAAGTTGTTTGTTACCTCTCAGCCACGAGGTGCTGGGACAACTGATTCTCTCTTCCTTGACCCACCCCACCCCCATGTCACCATGCCCTGCCTACTAGCTGTGAATTTTTTTTTTTTTTTGAGAGTTTTTTGCTGTAGGGTACACGCACTCGCCAGAAAGATAGAGATGAAAGTGAGAAGTCACCCCCCAAGGGGGATGGCCACGCCACAATCCCTTCTCCTCCACTCTCCTCTCGGGATCTTGGGCACGCATGTGCACATGCCCATGGTGAGTTTAAGACTCCAGGTTCAAGACTTGAACTATGGTCAACTACATGGGAGTCCAGTGACATAGCCATTATGCCAACTGCTGGTTCCACTTATTCATGAATTTAAGGGCCAACAACAGGAGCACAGTGGAAGGAATTTTCCTAGGGTCACCCGTGCACCTACAATAACCCTCTTCCAAAGTTGCAGAGCTCTGAGAGGCAGAAGTTTACTCGGGGACAGTGTGGGCCATATTTAATGCAAGTCGTTCCTTCTCACAGTAAACTGCAGTAGCTCCTCCGGAATCCTCTTGGTCAGACTGGGTGACCAGCTGGAGGTAATGCTTAGATTATTCGAATTGGAGGGGATTGCAGAGTTAAGATGAGCAAATCATGCACACAGGGGTACTATTTTCAGAAGTCCTAAGTAAGGGTTGACTGATGTCCTCATGATGCCAGCTCATTCTTTCCTGGGAGAGTCCAAGCTTTTCCTGGTCTACTGATAAGGTTTGAAGTTCTTCCTGAAGTTGGGTTACAATCTGACTTTTCTGTCATGACTACCTTTTAGACCTAGTTTGGCCCCTTGGCTGGTCAGGGTCCTTCTCATGGGTTAGTCTTTCACATTCTTGAAGAGAGTCACTGTGTCCCTGCCAAGTTTTCTATTTTCTAGATTAAATATCCCCATTTCCTTCTAATCTACCACTTGGGTCAGGGTTCTTTAAGGCTTCCTCCTCCCTGTCCCACTTGCTGTATTTCCAATGTGTTCTAATAGATTTATCAGGAATTCTGACTCAGGATTCCTTTCAAAACACTCTACTCAGAGCACAACGCTATTACTCATGCCCAGCAGGCCAGCCTTATTCTCTATTGTCTTCCTGTGTCCTCCTTCCTGCCATGTTCTCCTCCAACTCTCCAGACTTCCTTCTGGAAACTACACTCCCCCTACCCAATTTCATTCATGTGGTCCTATAGGAGCCACCATGTTCAGTCATGATTCTGCTCCCAAGGTCAGTTGATTGGTTAATAGGTCAGCACTATATTTAAGCTGGTTCAATCAATTGATTTCTTGGGATTTTTTACTTGAATGCCTCTCTGATGTCTGAAGATATTAGACATAAAACTCATCAGCTATTGGCAGCTCTATTGACCTGCATAGAATAAATTTGCTGTAGAATCCTGAAATCTTAGTGGCTTAGTCCAATAAAAAATTTATTTCTCATGCAGAGTTTGGTGGAGTTGGAAAGTTCTCCTCTAAGTGGTAATTCAAAGATCTAAGATCTTCCTATTCTGAGGCTCCACCATTTTAAGAATCTGTCACTTCTAGCTGTAAGGAAGTGTGACTGGTAGGAATAGAGAGGTGGGGGAGGCATGGAGAAGGCTACTAGCTCTGAATGGAGAAGGCCAATAGCTCTGCCTCCTTCTGAGGCAGCTTGAAAAGCACATCGGGCCTGCACATGTTCGTGCATAAAATCCCAAGAAGAGAATAGAGAAGGAACTGCAGTGAGTCCATGCCTCCTGAGGGGATGCTTTCTCCCTTTCCCTAACTTTCTCACTCTTTCTCACTCTTTCTCTCTGGTGATCACAAACTCCCTATAGCAAACAAAAATAAAAACTAGCAAGCTAGTAAAGGGATAGAGCTGTGTTCATTGCTATTCACAGAAAGCAAGGCTATTCCGAGTGGCCATAGACAGAAGGCAAGGTGAGCGATGGGGAGAGAGGTCCTGGTTACTGTGTCTGAGGCTCATTGGCCTTCTCTTGAGCTTGGTTATTCTGTGAGATACCACAGCATCTTTCCAATATATTTATCCTGTGCTGAGTACTATTGTATGAGGGGACTTCAAAATGTTCATGAAAATGCATGTTATGAAAATACTACATTGATTGGAAAAATGTTTTGCACCAAAATAAGCTCATACTTTAATTATATTTTTTCATGAAACCTGAACTTTCTTCATATTAAAGAGACTTAACCTATATAAAATAATTTTTGTCTCGACATTATAATGCCTAACGTTAAAATGCTCTCCCCCACTTTATTTTTCTAACCTTTTAAAATTGAACTGCTTTAAATTCATATCTCCCTGTTGTGGTCTGAATGTTTCTGTCTCCTCAAAGTTCATGTGTTAAGAGGCTAATCTCCAAGGTGATTATATTAAGAAGTGGGGCCTTTAGGAGGTAATTAGGTCATGATGGCACTGCCTTTATAAATGAGATTAGTGCCTTTCTAAAAGAGGCCTGAGGTGGTGTGGAGGTTAAAGCAACTTGATCCCATGTGGCCGATTGCATGGTTTGAGTCCTGAACCCAGAAGTTTGAAAATCATGCCGGGTATGTGTGCATGTGTATGTCCAGAATCCCAAGAGGATAATGGAGAAGAGACTATGGTGTGGCCATCTCTTTTAGAGGGTGATTTTTCACCTTCCCTCTGTCTCTGTCGCTGGCAAGCACACATACCCTACAGTAAAACTTGAAAAAAAAAGAGGCCTGAGAGAGACCTCCTCACCCTCTCTACCATGGGAGGATAAGTGAGAAGATGCCATCTTTGACCTGGGAAGCAGACTCTCATCAGGCACTGAATTTATAGGTACCAATGTCTTGGACTTCCCAGACTCCAGAACTGTGAGAAATGAATTTTTGTTGTTTATAAGCCACTTGATATGTGGTATTTTGTTATAATAGCCTGAAAAAACTAAGACACTCACCATGTGGACTTCATTTTGTAGTTCAGGGGCTAAAAAGATAGTAGACATTTTAGACTTTGTGAGCTTTGTACCCGTGTGACTACTCAGCTCTGCCATTGTATTATGAAAGAAGCCATAGATAGTAAATCAACTAATGAACATGGCTGTGTTCCAATAAAACTTAATTTTACAAGAAAGGCAGGCTGAAGTTAGCCAACCCCTGCTCTAGTTGGTCTTCTCGAATCTGAGCTTGAGATCTTCATTTCTCCTTATTAAATGTAATCCTGTTAGCCTCAGCCCATCTCTCAAGTGAGCAGCATATTTTTGAATTCCAATTCTCTCATCCAGTGTGTCAGCTCTCCTTCCTTGCTCTCTATGTCATGTGCATGTTGAGTGAGCTTTACTGTCCTAATGGTTCATCAGATGAGCAAGTCCCTCATAATGTGGTAGGTGGTGACTGTGCTGCCCCCTGCGAAAGGATACTCTGAGGAGAAGCCAGGACTACAGTGGGCAGGGTGCTTGACAGGACTCCTTTCTAATTACCCAAAGCATAGCCTCTGCTGACTTGGAAGCTAGCACCCCATATCTCTGCATTTCTCAGATATCTTTTTCTTTCTTTCTCTCTCTCTTTCTTTCTTTCTTTCTTTCTTTTTTTTTTTTTTTTTTTTTTTAAGGTTTTGCCATAGGGCACATGGGCTCTCCAGAGAGACACCATGAGGGAAAGTGATACATCAGTCCCCATGCGGGATGGCCATGCCACAGTCCCTTCTCCTCCATTTTCTTCCTGGGATTTTGGGCACACATGCGCAGGTACCCAGCTTCTAGGTCTGAGACTTGAATGGCAATTGGCCACGTGGGAGTTCAGCACCTTAACCTCCACACCACCTGCTGGTCCTCTAATTTGTGTTTTATGGGCATCTGGCTCAGAGACAGGGCAGGAATAATTAGGAAGCTATTGGCTTCCCCGAATAATTTCTTTACTCAATATTCATTGTTACTTGGCATGATAAATCCCATCTAACTAGTTTATTGTATTCCTAGCAATTTCAGGGGGACAGTCTTGCTAAGTTTAGAGCCACAGAATTATGCCCTAAGGGCTAACTAGGTAGAATTTAGGAATCAAGTCCTTGTCACTCTTTTTGCAGATGAGGAAACAGAAGCCCGAAGCTTGGGATGGGAGCAACTTGCTCAAAGTCACCACGGACATTAGTGGAAAGCCAGGCTGGAACCAGAATCCTGTCTCTTCCATTTCCTTCTAGGACAACCCACCTTCTGGGGGTTTCCAGGCCACAAAGCCCTAGGAGTCCTTATACCAGCCCAGCTGCCGAGAGGACAGGGAGCTGAGAGAACTAGCCCATTCCAGTGCCTTTATCTGGGCCTCCCAGCTTGCCATTAAAATGGACAAAAGATCTAGTTCTTTCTGGAAAGCCCTGACTTTCAGAGTTCCTCACAGGCGTGCTTCAAAGCCGAAGGACCACATTAACCATAAGCAAACTGTGAAGTGTATGAGCTTCCTTGTGAATTGCTTCCCTTAAACCAGGTGGCTGATGTTTCCTCATGAATTAACCGTTTCTGTGTGCATATTTTTCTCTAACACCACTTCTGAACCACATGTATGTTTTTTTCTGACACCAAATACATGTTCATTTTCCACACGAATTCTCCAAACTGAGCTGGTGTCCAACAATTTGATTCAATCCTGACTCTACCTATCCGGAGCTGGCATCAGATCCCACATGTTAAAGGGCTCAGTCCCGTAAGACTGTCACCCCTTTAGATGCCAGCCACAAGTGAGGTCCCCAGATGACCCACATTTCTGCCTGGTCAACTACAAACTTGGGGGTTCCCATGATTCCCCAGCCTCAGGTTGATAACTCACTAGAACGGAACCCAGGACAGTGCTGTGCTTATGATGAGCACGCTTGCTGGGACGCTGGCCCTCCCTCTTTCGCTGTGCTGCACCCTCTGCTCGGAATGCCCTCCTCCCCTTCCGTTCCTGTCCAACGGCTGCTGGTTAAGAGGGTTGCAGGTCACGGAGCACTTCGTGGTCACGGCAGGTCTCCTATGACATGATGCTCTCGCTCTCTCTTTCTTTAAGGTTTATTTACTCATGTTTTTCGAGAGAGAGAGAGATATGGGCACCCCCGACAGAGTCCTTCACAGTGATCCACCCCCAGCCTCAGCCAGCCTGGATCATGGGCACGCATGTGCAATCAGCATATTCAGGGAGACCTCGGGGAGCAAACCTGGGACCCTGCCATGTGAGTCCAGCATTGCAGAGTCTTACGTAACCGCTGCACCGTCACCAGCTGGCTCCTGACATGGTGCTATTAATCTGTGTTGAGGTTTCTACTCTTTAGCTGGAAGAAAATAATTTAGCTGTCACTGAATAATTAGATTTATAAATTTTGGCTCACAATGTGCAGAACGCATTGAATGTAACATTTGTTGGTTTTATCACATTTCTGACACTTCTCACTAATTCTTCCCTGGGTGGTTGTTAGGACATGTGTCTACCCTACCCTCCTTTTTCCCTAATGCCACACCGAGGATCAAATCATCTTCACCCTTCTAAGCCTTGCTCCAGTGCTGCCTCTTCTGTGAAGCCTTCACAATTCGCCCAGGCAGAATGAAGATGTGTGTTCCCACAGCACTTTGTACTCTGTTCTCTGCATGTTTACAAGGCTGTTTGCCAGAGAAGGCTGCAAGCACCCAGTTTATTTTTGCCCTGAACAGTATCTGACACATCAGGTATGCTCACTAAGTACTGGGGCCTGGTCTATAGAAGAGAGAGGTTAGTTAACCTAATTAGACAAAGACCAAGACAGAACACAGAGGACAACTGCTGGTGGAAGCAGGGGTGGGTGCTCCTTGGTAGTCACCCCTTTTGAAGGAGAAGCTATTCCTTATCCTATGCCTCGTTCTGGCTTACCCTGCTCTCTGCACTGCTAGGTCCATCCTCCGCTGGACAACTACACGGTGCTTCTATTGGTAAGTACATGGTAAGTACAACACGGGATGACGGCTCCAAGAATAACGTTTCCTTCAAGATCAGTGGAAGCCCTTAGACGCACCATCCTAATCAACCAACTGGACCAATGTGTGGTCATTAGATGCCAGATATAAGGAATCCTAACCTCAAGGATAAGGAACTGTAGAGTGTTAGCAAGGTCATGGCATGACTTTCAGAGTTCTTAGGTACTTGTGCCTTTGTGGGCCCATCCCTCCATAAAAATGTATTTGTTAAAAATTGTATTCAGGACCAGCTCATGATGTACTGGTTTTATCACTGGACTCCCACATAGTCAACTGCAGTTCAAATATGATGCTGGACTCCCACACGGCTGACCATGGTTCGAGTCCTGGACCCAGAGGCTCAAAACTCATGCTGGGCATTTGTGCGCATGTGCCCAAAATCCCCAGAGGAGAATGGAGAAGAAGGACTGCAGCATGGCCATTCCCTCTGGGAGTGATTTCTGGCTTTCTGTCGCTCTAGCGAGTACATGTACCCTATATCAAAAGTCTCTATAAAAACTTTATCCTATGACTATATTAGAATAAAAATATATAATCCTACCTTGACTCATTTTAATATATTAGTTATTGTTATAGTCATTTCCTTCATCTAGTTTAAAAAATTAAAATGAAAAAAACTTTGCTATAGGGAGTGTATGCTCACTGGAGAGAGACAGAGTGAAGGAGAGGAAGAGAGGAAAAGTGAGAAATTGCCCTCCGGGAGGATGGCTGTACTTTAATTCTGTTTCCTCCATTCTTCTCTTCAGACTTTAGGCACATGTACACACACACCTGGCGTGTCTTTCAGGGTATATTTTTCAGGCTTCTGGGTCCAGGACTCAAACTGCACAGTTGGTCATATGGGACCCAACTGCCTAAACCATTTAGCTGGCCCAAAGTAAAAATATTTTAATAGGCCCCTGAAAGTATTGTGGGCCTATCTGAACCTCTCTAGAGAAGCAGGATAGTGATTATATGCACATTTATCCCCCACTGCACGCCATGGACCTCTCAGCCCCATGTGTATTGAAAGCCCAGAAGTCCATGGTCTGCAAAGGGCAAACTGGAGACCCAGGAAAGCCCATGGCATAAGTTCCAGGCTGAGTCCAAGTTCAAAGGCCAGTGTCCCAGCTCAAAGACTGGTAGGCAAAGAGAGCTGGATGTGCTCTTTGTCTAAGAATTATTTTATCCATCATTATTATTTTTTAAATTAGACCAGAGAGAGAGAAAGGCAAAGTGACAAAGCAAGCTGCCAGCCTCAGAATTCAAACCGTGGTTAACCATGTGGGAGTCCAGCACCTTAACCACCACGCCACCTGCCAGCCCCTAGATCTGGATTCTTTCTTACTTTGCCTTTTTTGCTTTATTCAGAGTGGATGAGCGCCATCCCCACCCCTCACGCTAGGGAGGACAATCTGCTTTACTCAGTCTACTGATTCAAATGTTGATCTCATCAGAAACATCCTCACAGACACCCAGAACAATGTTTAATCAAATACCTGGGTAGCCAGGCTGACACATAAAATTGACCATCACAGGCCCTAGGCACTGTTTACTGAGCCTAATGGCAAGTCCAGGTGTTGGGGACTAGGTTACCTGGTGTCTTTCCCTTGGAGTTACCACTCTGTAAGCGGACCCCAGGAGAGATGACTGCACACCCAGTGGTTATCTGGGCTCACTGCAAGGGGTTCTTGAGCTCGGAGGCTAGTGCCCAATGACTTACATCTCTAGCGGGACAAATGGGACTGGAAGATGGTGAGGGCCTTGGAGGACAAGGTTTCATCTGTCACAAACTATCTCCATCCCTTGTCAGAAATCTCTGGCCTATGCCGAGCCTCCAGGAAATGAAGTCTGCCTCTCAGGATTTAGAAGAACAGAGCTTCCTTTAAGCAAGAGGAGCATGAACTTGGACCTTGTGTCGCTTGCTTGACTTGCATCAACAGACACAATGGGGAAATTTCTTATTTATTTTATTTCTTTCAGTTTTTTGGGGGGTTTGTTTGTTTGTTTGTTTGTTTGTTTGTTTTTGCTATAAGGTGCATGCACTGGCCAGCCTGAGATGGGAGCAGGGACAATTATTAAGAAAACACCCCCTGGAGGGATGGACACACTGCCATCCCTTCTTCTCCATTCTTCTCTTGTGATTTGGGGCACGTAGGCACACATGCGAGGTGTATTTTTCAAGCCGCCCAATCAGCCATGTGGGATTCAGTGCCTCAATCACCACGCCACCTGCTGGCCTTCCTGGGAAATTTCTTTTCAGTTAAATTTTTCATTTCAAATTTTATATTCTAGTCCATATTTTATTCATACTTAAGTGAAAGTTGATACTCCATTTTTATCCTGTGACTTTAGTATTCCTGGAATATAGATCCTCTGCTTGGAGAAAAGTGGATTAAAGAAAAGGCTAGCACTGAGGCTTTGAAAGACTGATGGCCCGATGCCAGCTAGGGCTGATATTCTGCCTTCTTTCCCTGACTTCTCTTCCTCCTGCCCATTTGCCAGATAGAGGACGTAGAGGATTGGGAAGGGCATCTACCTGCTCAGTGTGTCAAAGTCAGGGGTGAAAGAGAGCCAGGGCAACACCAAGGCTGTGTCTTTCCTGCCCTCGCCACGACTCAGCAGTGGGGCAAGGTCAGTGGGACAGAAATTCTACAGCCAGGAATCTCAGTGTAAATCCTACTTTCCCATTATTCGAACCACAGATCACCATCCACAGGCCCAAGGCATATTTCACAGACCTTTACATCTAGATCAGGGAGGTTCAATTGTACTCACCAGCTTCAGTGCGCTCTGTCGTTCATTTTTAGTTCTTTGGATATGTGCGAGTCATCACGAGCACAATAAAGAAAATGCAGAAGCTTCTCATAATTACCCAGCCAATAAAGTACGGCTAAAAGGTTCCCGAGGACACGGTATTCTGATGACCTTTGCTGGGGAGTTGCTCCGTCCCTGAGGAACAAGAGCGATTGGTTGGATTGGAGATGGTTAGACACTCCTGGCTGGTGCACCCGAGGAGGTTTGCATCAATATGGAAGGAGCCAAAGAGTGGACCCTAAGGGAGCTGCCCAGAAGGAGGTGTGTGTGTGTGTGTGTGTGTGTGTGTGTGAGAGAGAGAGAGAGAGAGGGTGTGTGAGTGTGCATGTGTGCATGTGTATGTCAGTAGGAAGGAATAGGGAAGAGACCGCAAAGCCTATTCACGATTTTGAACCAAAGAGGGGGAGACTTTTGTCCTGATGAGGTCTATTTCAAGAGGTTTAAGGGGCATCCAGGGTTTTTCCTGCCTATAATCTATTTCTCCTTTCGGTTGAAATTCCTCTTAAATTCTCTTCTTGCTCCTGACAGTTTGAGTTGGATTTTAATCGTTTTCAAGTGAGAAAGCCCTCAACAGCTATGGAAGAGTCCAATGAAAACAGCAACAGTCTAAAAGTCGAGACTGCATTTTTAGCACTGCATTTGTCACAGCCTTGGGCAAGTCACATCTCTCCTCCGGACCCAGTTTGTTTTTCTTTTAATTGCCAGAGGGTGCATGCGCACAGCAGAGTGAGACAGAGAAAGAGAGAGAGAAGGCACTCACTAATAGGGCATGGTCACACTACAATCCCTTCTCCATTTTCCCACCCTGTTGGGATTTGGGGCACACATGTACACATGCAAAGCGTTTTTTAAAAAAACACTTGTTTTATTTATTTATTTACTTATTTCTCATGACATGAGTTTTGGCAGAGAAAGACAGCGACAGTGAGAGAGGGAGCGTTAGAAAGCAAGCTCTGGAGTCTGGGACTCAAACCATGGTCGAACATGTGAGAATTCCAGCGCCTTAATCACCACGCCACCTGCTGGCCTCAATAGGGAATGTTTTCCAAGTCACCGAGGCCAGGATTTCTACCATGCAGTTGGCCATGTGGGATCCAACTTCTTTTAATCACCATGCTATGGGGCCAGTCCAGTTTCCCCTTTGTAAAAATATTTTTAATTTCAGGGACCAGCAGTTAGCGTAATGGCTATGTCACTGGACTCCCATGTTTGAGTCCTGGACCCGGTGGCTTAAACTCATGCCGGGCACATGTGTGTGCGTGCCCAGGATCCCCGAGAGGAGAATGGAGGAGAAGGGATTTGGGCGTGGCCATCTCCCCTAGAGGGTGATTTCTTGCTTTCTGTCTTTCTCTATCTTTCTGGCGAGCGCATGCGCCCTATAGCAAAAATCTCTCCCCCCCCAAAAAAAATTTATGAACCAGTTCAAATCATCAAAAATCACAAACAACCAAATCACCAACAGCCAACACTTTAAAAAAAGAAAGGATGTTTTAACAACAAAAACAAAAGGGACAAAACCTTGAAACTGAAAAAAATGAATACATTCATATTTAAGAACACCTTACTACATGGTTCATATTTTTTCACTGGATTGCCCTAGACTGAAGAAAATGTCACAGTAGACTGGTACTGCTCACATGTCTGGAGTTTAAAAATGACTAAATTTTATGAACTCCCAGGTCTATTTGCAAGCTCTCGTCTGGCAGGATTAATCTTCCAGTTTGTACTTTTTCCCAGAATTGTCAGTCTGTGAATTGCCGTTACTCCAGCCCTTATTTACCCGTTCCTCTTCTTGAGCTGAGAGAACAGAACTTTCATCTTCCATACTTTAGATGAATTTTTCCTTAGAGGGTGCATACTAATGAAAACCTACAGCTATCAAAGCCCATTCCTGATACTGTTTTGAACACTTTCCATACTTAGTGTTTAAAAAGTTAACTCAGCAGATGACACAGTGGTTAAGGCAGCTGGATCCCACATGGCGAGCTGTGTGGTTCAAGTCTCAGACCTGGCAGCTCAAAAAACACTCCAGGCACATGTACGTGCATGCCCAAAATCCTGAAAGGAGAATGGAGGAGAAGGAATTGGGGTGTAGCCAGCCCCTTTGGGGAGGGGATGCTTTCTCACTTTCTCTCTCTCTCTCCCTATTTATCTCTCTCTGGCAGGCACACACATCCTATAGAGGATTAAAAGAAAAAAAAAAAAAGCTAACTCATTTAAGCTTCCAGAAAACCCCCTTAGATAGGCACAATTATTATCTCCACTTTACAAATGGGAGTGTTGAGGCACAGAGGTAAAATAACGAAGCCACAAAATAATATCCAGCTTATCTTGGACTTTTCTAACTTCAGAGGCCAGCCCAAGTATACATATGTGTTTAAGCTCAGGGCTCATTATTTAAGACCAAGACTCATTATCCCAGACAAATCGTGTAATTTCTCCCCTGCTTTAGAAACAGATGTCTGTCACCTGCCTCCTTAGGTGTGGTCCTTAAGCATTCAACAACAGCGCTAGCTACCATGTTTGTTTTCATTTGGTTTTCATTGCTAGAAGGTGCTTACCTCTCCAGAGAGAGAGAGAAAGCACCTCCCCACAATGGGTATGGTCACACTACAATCCTTTTCCCTCCATTTCTGTTTCATATCAGGATTTTGGGGCACAGGCACATATATGCCAGTTGTTCAAGCCTCCAGAGCCAAGGTTTGAACCATGGACAGCCATGTGGGATGTGGTTTCCTATGTGCAGGCTTATTCTCTACAGTATAAAGAGAGAGAGAAGGCACTCACTAATAGGGCATGGTCACACTACAATCCCTTCTCCATTTTCCCACCCTGTTGGGATTTGGGGCACACATGTACACATGCAAAGCGTTTTTTAAAAAAACACTTGTTTTATTTATTTATTTACTTATTTCTCATGACATGAGTTTTGGCAGAGAAAGACAGCGACAGTGAGAGAGGGAGCGTTAGAAAGCAAGCTCTGGAGTCTGGGACTCAAACCATGGTCGAACATGTGAGAATTCCAGCGCCTTAATCACCACGCCACCTGCTGGCCTCAATAGGGAATGTTTTCCAAGTCACCGAGGCCAGGATTTCTACCATGCAGTTGGCCATGTGGGATCCAACTTCTTTTAATCACCATGCTATGGGGCCAGTCCAGTTTCCCCTTTGTAAAAATATTTTTAATTTCAGGGACCAGCAGTTAGCGTAATGGCTATGTCACTGGACTCCCATGTTTGAGTCCTGGACCCGGTGGCTTAAACTCATGCCGGGCACATGTGTGTGCGTGCCCAGGATCCCCGAGAGGAGAATGGAGGAGAAGGGATTTGGGCGTGGCCATCTCCCCTAGAGGGTGATTTCTTGCTTTCTGTCTTTCTCTATCTTTCTGGCGAGCGCATGCGCCCTATAGCAAAAATCTCTCCCCCCCCAAAAAAAATTTATGAACCAGTTCAAATCATCAAAAATCACAAACAACCAAATCACCAACAGCCAACACTTTAAAAAAAGAAAGGATGTTTTAACAACAAAAACAAAAGGGACAAAACCTTGAAACTGAAAAAAATGAATACATTCATATTTAAGAACACCTTACTACATGGTTCATATTTTTTCACTGGATTGCCCTAGACTGAAGAAAATGTCACAGTAGACTGGTACTGCTCACATGTCTGGAGTTTAAAAATGACTAAATTTTATGAACTCCCAGGTCTATTTGCAAGCTCTCGTCTGGCAGGATTAATCTTCCAGTTTGTACTTTTTCCCAGAATTGTCAGTCTGTGAATTGCCGTTACTCCAGCCCTTATTTACCCGTTCCTCTTCTTGAGCTGAGAGAACAGAACTTTCATCTTCCATACTTTAGATGAATTTTTCCTTAGAGGGTGCATACTAATGAAAACCTACAGCTATCAAAGCCCATTCCTGATACTGTTTTGAACACTTTCCATACTTAGTGTTTAAAAAGTTAACTCAGCAGATGACACAGTGGTTAAGGCAGCTGGATCCCACATGGCGAGCTGTGTGGTTCAAGTCTCAGACCTGGCAGTTCAAAAAACACTCAAGGCACATGTACGTGCATGCCCAAAATCCTGAAAGGAGAATGGAGGAGAAGGAATTGGGGTGTAGCCAGCCCCTTTGGGGAGGGGATGCTTTCTCACTTTCTCTCTCTCTCTCCCTATTTATCTCTCTCTGGCAGGCACACACATCCTATAGAGGATTAAAAGAAAAAAAAAAAAAGCTAACTCATTTAAGCTTCCAGAAAACCCCCTTAGATAGGCACAATTATTATCTCCACTTTACAAATGGGAGTGTTGAGGCACAGAGGTAAAATAACGAAGCCACAAAATAATATCCAGCTTATCTTGGACTTTTCTAACTTCAGAGGCCAGCCCAAGTATACATATGTGTTTAAGCTCAGGGCTCATTATTTAAGACCAAGACTCATTATCCCAGACAAATCGTGTAATTTCTCCCCTGCTTTAGAAACAGATGTCTGTCACCTGCCTCCTTAGGTGTGGTCCTTAAGCATTCAACAACAGCGCTAGCTACCATGTTTGTTTTCATTTGGTTTTCATTGCTAGAAGGTGCTTACCTCTCCAGAGAGAGAGAGAAAGCACCTCCCCACAATGGGTATGGTCACACTACAATCCTTTTCCCTCCATTTCTGTTTCATATCAGGATTTTGGGGCACAGGCACATATATGCCAGTTGTTCAAGCCTCCAGAGCCAAGGTTTGAACCATGGACAGCCATGTGGGATGTGGTTTCCTATGTGCAGGCTTATTCTCTACAGTATGAGGCTGGCCCAAATACCATGTATCCTGACCTTTTTGGTGGGAGGCACTTCACCTCCCAGATCTTATATTCTGGCCTCATTCTCACAATAGTCCCATAGGAAAGGTGTTCATCATTTCTATTTTGTAGATGATATAAACTGCCATTTAGAGAGGTGACCTGCCCTTGGTCACACAGCTGACTAGGATTTGAACTGACATCTTCCTGACTCTACAGCCCCTACTCCTAGCCCCATGAAGAAGGGAAGGGTGGTGTCCCATATTTCAGTCCGATGAACACAGCTTCCAGAGGAGGGAAGAAGTGAGCCTAAACCAGTGAGGAGCTGAAGTCAGCCAGCTTCAGGGCCCAATCTCCCGGCATCCCAGGCTCCTATGCCAGTTCATGACCACCTCACTTCTGGAAGTTCACCCAGGAAGTGCACTGGGAAGGCATTTTGAGGAAAGGAAGAAGGATCAGAAGATTAGGGACATGTGGAAACATCGTAGGGCCAGAGCACCCTATCCTGGGAGCTGTTGTCATGATGGCTTGAAGGGCCTTATGAGAGGCTTGGAAGGGGGTTTGACAGCAAGGCTGGGAGAGAGGGAACTAGACTGGGCACACCTGGCCCGGAAGTTAAAGGCCCCGAAGGCAGATTGGCTGTTTGTTTCTCTTTCTCGACCCTGACTCCTGACTCACCGAGCTTCATCAAGGTTGCTTCAGCCTCTAAGGTAGGGTTTTTGAGGCTGACTGAGAAGGAACATCAAATAATGACTCCCTTGACTTTGGAATCAGGACAAGCCTGAAGACCAGCAAAACCTGTTCCTGTCACCTGTTCCTTCTCCCCTCCCCTCCGACCAGTCTCTACCATGGTGAGTGGCACCACCTGTCACAGGGTGGCTCAAGCTGGGGATATGGAATTCAGCCTTGATTCCTCCTCCTCTTCTTCCTCTCTTCCACCCCATTCAGAAGTCCTCTAGGCACAATCTCCCCAGAATGTCTCAGGTCCCCTCACGTCTCTCCCAACTCTAGCAGCAATCCAAGTCAACATGGTCTTTCACCTGGACCCTACAGCAGCTCCTAAATGCTCTCCTTTCTCCCATGCCTGCCTTTATAGTTTATTCTCAAACCCACAGCCATGATGGTGCTTGAATATTTAAATCAGATTATGTCACTTCCTTTTTTCTTTTTTAAGAGAGATTTTTTTTGCCATAGGGCACATGTGAGAGACAGAGAAAACAAACAAACAAACAAACAAACAAAAAACCCAAGAAATCATTTCCCAGAGGGGATGGCCATTCCACAATTCCTTCTCTTCTATTCTACTTTTGGGATTTGGGGCACACATGCATGTACACCCCGCGCGAGGTTTAAACCACCAAGTCTGGTACTCAAACTGTGGTTGACCACATGAGAGTTCAGCGAAGCAATCATTACTCCATGGTCCCCATGTCACTTTCTTAAAATTCTCCACAGAACCAAGTGGTGGCACCGCAGTAATACAACTGGACCTTCATGGGAAAGGTCCTGGGTTTGCATGCTGGTCCCTTTCTGAATAAGTCAGGGACACGCATGCACATGGAATCCAGACTGGCTAGAATGAGGGTGGATTGTGGTGTGAAAATTCTACTGGGGATACCTATCTGTCTCTGTCTCATCTATCTCTCATGAAAAAAAAAAAAAAAGAATAAACTTTATAAAAGAAAAGAAAAACCTCCAATGATTTCCTATCCCACTCAGATAAAAATTAAAATCCTTCAACTTAACCACCCTGATCTGACCCGTGCTCACTCCTATGTGATCTCATCCCACATGCCTTGGCCCTCACCCTCACTCATGGGACTCCAACCCCAATGCATTCGAGGCCCCTTGAACAAACCAAGCTGTTCCCTCCCCAGAGCCTTTGCACACGCTCTT
>NW_006160128.1:2790071-2806298 GCF_000334495.1 Tupaia belangeri chinensis
TGTCAATAGCTCCCTGTCACCCAGGCTCAGCTAGGAGAAGCCTTCCCATCTCCTCTGAGGCAGTGTCCCATTCTCTTCTTTCTTTTTTTTCTATTTCTTTTTTCTAGTTTTCTTTTTCTTTTTCTTTTTTTTTTTTTTTTTTGCCCTAGGGCATGTGTGCTGTGGAGGTGGGGGCAGCCGGGAGAGAGGGAGAAAGGCAGAAACAGTGAGAAGAAAAGTGAGAAATCAGCCCCCAAGGGGATAGCCATGCTGCAATCCCTTCTCCTCCATTCTCCTCTCTGGATTTTGGGCGTGCATGCACACACATGCCCGGCATGAGTTTTAAGCCATTGAATCTGGGTCTCAAACCATGGTCAGCCATGTGGGAGTCCAGTGACAAAACCCCTGTCATCTGCTGGTCCTTTACATTCTCTTTTAACGCAGTACTGCTTTATTTCTTTCAGAGCCTCATTATGATCCAATTATATCAAATCGAGACTGTGCTTACTTTTCTTTTTTTTTTTTTTGGAGAAAGATTTTTGCTATAGGTCTTGTGTGCTCGCCAGAGAGAGACAGAAAGACAGAAAGTAAGAAATCACCCCCTCCAGGGGGGATGGCCCATGCCACAATCCCTTGTTCATTCTCCTTTCAGGATCTTGCACATGCATGCACATGTGCCCGGTGAGTTTTAAGCCACAGGGTCTAGGATTTGAACCACATTCAATTAAGTGGGAGTCCAGCAGCGTAACCATTATGCCATCTGCTGGTCCCGCTTACTTGTTTATTTTATGCCTCCTCCACGGAAGCAGGGCTGTATCTGCCTGTCCATGGGTGCGGCTGCCTAGCACGGCGTATGGCACAGACCAGGCAGATCTGCGGAGATCTCAGGAGGTGCTTTGGGATGAAACACAAAGGTCCAGGATCAAGTCACAGTTCCTAATGCCTCCTGCTGGGTTTGGCCTCCGCCCTTGCGTTCCTCTGTTCTCTCCTCAGCAGGTCACAGTGGGGGGTGCAAGATAAACAAGTCGCCAAAGTCTCAAAGAGGAGGGTAGGTTGACCCTGCTCTCTGGGCTGGTCTCTGACCCTGTGGAAAGGACTTGCAAAAGGGCAGGGGGTGGCAGTGAGATTCTGGGGTGTGGAATGGAGGCTGAGAGCAGGATGACGTCTCCCAAGAGCCCACTCTGGTGTCCTATGGGAACTTCCCTGAGCTCCTTGTGGGAAGGGGCTCCCTCTGATGGCCCAGCGAGGCTGCTGAAGACTCACCCCCGGAGGGAGCTTCTGTGTGGTGGTCCGCAGGGTGAGTACTTGGGAACTGAAAACAGATGCGCTAGTTTCAAAGGAAGAGCCTTATTCTCCCTCTGGGCCAGGGAACGCCAAGAATGAAACTGTGGGTCCGTGCGTGGTTACTCCGCGATCCCTCACCTGCTTCATGATGGAAAGTGGACTCTCCTTTCCCGCATAGGCGACAGGGTGTGGTATCCTGGGCCTTTGCCCAGCCTTCTTGGGGAAGGTTGGCCAACCTTGACTGGACAGTAGTATCTTGTGACATCCACGGATCCTGGCAAGATGCCCCAAGGCTCCGGGCAAGAATGGATCTGCATGTTCCAGAAAAGAGGCTTCTGTGGGAAGTAGAGCTGTGGTGACATTTCTGCGCCTCAGGGATCAGCCCTCAGGGAAGTCAGCCCTTGGGAACCCCAGAAGCTCAGACTTGTATTAGCAGCACCCCTCTGCTGCCCCCACCACCTGTCTCTCCACCACTCCCCACAGACCTGTCTCTCCTCCTCATCCCGAAAAGGAAATAGCAGTCTTCAGGCTCCAGGCAGCTGCCTACTAGGCTCTTCAGCCCCATGTTTGGTGCAAATATGCGTGGTCAGTGAGCTCTCCTGACTGGAGGTCCACACCCCCACCCCGCAGGGATACCACTAGGCACAGCCAATGACACAGGGGGGCGATGCTTACAGGATGCAAGAGCTCAGACAGAACCCAGGGCAGAAAGGCCTGTTGGTCTCCTGGAAACTAGGGTCCCAGGGAGAAAAGGGGGAAGGGATGACATTCAGGCAGGTGTGGCTGGAGGCAAGAACCCTGTGATCCTTTGTGAGAGTTCTGTTCATTATTTCAGTAACCTGCCTGGGAGTTTGACAGGGAAGGGAAAACCCGTATGACCATGAGATTTTTTTTTTTCTTTTTAACTTGCCAGAGGGCTTATGTGCTCTCCAGAGAGATGGAGAGAGAGGGAGGAGAAAGCATTCCCAATGGGGAATGGTCACACCACAATCCCTTCTCCATTTCTCCATCCTGTGGAGATTTGGCGCACTCATGCACATGTGCTCGGCATATTTCTCAAACTCTGGGTTCAGAACTCAAACTGCATAGTTGGCCATGTGGGATCTGGATCCCTTAACCACTAGGCCACAAAGCCAACCTGACCATGATGAGTTCATAGGACAAAACAAAATATTATGTGGGACCAGCCAGCAGCACAGCAATGAAAAGGAGTGCTCTGTGAGGCAGACTGTGGGTTCATTTCTGGAGATCTCCCTAGGAAGGCTGCGGGTTCATTTCTAGAGATCTCCCTGAGTGCACTGCCCATGCCTGTCCCCGAGATCCAGGCTGGCTGAGGCTGGGGGTGGATCATAGCGTCACGCTCCTGTCAGGGCGGCTGTATCTCACTCACTCTAGTACTATCGCTCACTTTCTCTGAGTCCCTCACTATGGAAGAAGTAAGTAGTTAAACTTTTGTGGAAAACCCCCACAATGTTATAAACATCCAGTGACTTTGGCCCTAGGTCCCGCTGTGGCCGCCACGCTGCCCATAGGTTTGGGGTGATCACCGCTCCCTCTCTGTGCACGTACAGGGCCCATCACTTGTGATGCTCCGTAGTCCTCTGAATGCTCTCATGCCTGGGGTTTGCTTGGAGCCTAGAGGCTCGCAAACTTCAGCGCAGTAAGGAACCATCTGGCCTGCTGGATGAAATGAACAGCCTAGGCTTCCTTTCGAGATTCCGATTTACTAGACTTGAAGTGTGGCCCCCAGTCTGCATTTCTACAAGCATCCAGGTGGTTCTTATGTACACTTCACTTAGACCCCACTTGGAGAAACACTGACTGAGAAGTCATTATACGGTGCTTAGTTTCTCATTTTTTCCATTTAATAATACTGTAGGCCCACCCTGGTGGCACAGGCAACAGGACAGTGAAACCGGAGTCATATGGGATCCCTGCTGGGCCGAACTACACCAGGCACCCATGATCCTGGCTGTTTGGGAGGATGGAGGAAGGATTGAGACATGGAGAGATTCCATTCAGCATACCTGTCTGTCTCCCTCTAAATAAGTAAACCAAATAAACTTGAAGAAGAATAATAATACATCAATGAACACTTTGTAGAAATGATTTTTTTCCAAATTTGCCAGAAGGCGTGGGCGCTCACTAGAGAGAGGAAGCAAGAAAACACCTCCCCCTCATGGAGAATGATGGCACTGAAATCCCCCTCTCATCCATTTCCCCCTAGCTTTAGGACCCTGGGCACAACACACACAAGTGCCCAGCATGTTTTTCAAGCCACTGGGTCTGGAACTAGAACCGTGTGGTTTGCTGTGTGGGATCCATCCGCATTAACCATCACGCCACTGGCTAGCCCAAAATGATTTTTTTCACATTTTATTTTTAGCCACTTCCTTAGAAGTAGGGTGGTAGAATCAAAGGCTAGAAACATGAGTAGCCCTACTATTTTGTATGTTTTGTCAAATTAGTATCCAGGGAATGTAAATAATCTAACATTACATTTCATCATTTAAATGGATTTTGTATAATGATAGAAACATGTTCAAACTGTCAGCTCAAGATTCATAGTTGGGACCAGCAGTTGCTGAACTCCCATGTAGCCGACTGCGGTTCGAGTCCCGGACCCGGTGGCTTAAACTCACGCCAGGCGCATGTGCATGTGTGCCCAAGATCCCGAGAGGAGAATGGAGGAGAAGGGATTGCGGTGTGGCCATCCCCCCTGGGGGGTGATTTCTCGCTTTCTGTCTCTCTGTCTCTCTGTCTTTCTGGCAAGCGCCTGTGCCCTATAGCAAAAACCTCTCCAAAAAAAAGGATTCATAGTAGGGCTACTCATGTTTCTACATAAAGTTCTGTGTATAAATGTTCTGTTAATTTCCTTTGATGACTTATCACAAAGGAGCAGGATATTGGCCTTTTATATTCAGATCAGTCCTTCAGCTATTTTGGATAGAAAGCTTTATTTGCCACATATATTTTCCCCTTCTGTGGCTTTTATTTCTGCATTTGCTTTATTACATTCTGTGGCACAAAAGGCTTTTAAAAACACATTTAGATCCATCCATCCTGTCTCCAATATCTAGTTCGTCAATAGTCAAAGTGTTTTTTCCTCATCACAGTCGAAACACACTTGTTTTTCTATTTCCTTCCCTGGCTTTTAGGACCACTTGGAATGTATTATAGTACATGGTGAAAAAATATGGATAAAAGCTCGTTCTGATGCCTTGTCACTTATGGGTATTCGTTATGGTGGTATTTGTTAAATAGTCATTCTTTTTTATTACTTACTTATTTGCTTATTTATTTTCTTAGCGAGATTTTTGCTATAGGGTACGTGAGCTCACCAGAAGGACAGAGAGACAGAAAGTGAGAAATCACCCCCTCAGGGAAAATGGTCACACCACAATCCCCTCTCCTCCATTCTCCTTTTGGGACTTTGGGCACACATACACATGCACCCGGGGTGAATTTTAAGCTGCCAGTTCCGGGACTCAGACAACAGTCAACTACATGGGAGTCCAGCAATGTAACCATGACGCTATCTGCTGGTCCTCCAATAGCGATACTTTCTTGTAGCGTTTTGGTACGGATTCATCTTATATCAGGCAAGCCCTTGACCTGAATCTGCAGACTCTCTTCTGTTCCCCTAGCCAACTTTTCATATCTTTACCCTGATAAAATGATGACGTTAGTTCAAGTTCACCATCAAGGTTTTCTTTTCCTCCCCAAACATCTATTATTATTATTATCTTGGTTTTGTCATAGGGCACATGTGCTCGTCAGAGGGAAAGTGAGAAACACTCACCAGGCGGACTGGTCATGCTGCAGTCCTTTCTCCTCCATTCTTCTCTTAAGATTTTGAGCACATATGTACATGTGCTCATGTGATTTTTTCTAAGCCTCCGGCTCTGGCACTGTGGTAGGCCACGTGGGAATCAAGAGCCTTAACCACTATGCCACCTGCTGACCCCAGACGTGTGTGTGTGTGTGTGTGTGTGTGTGTGTGTGTGTATTTTTTATGTCAAATTACCTTAAATTTTTTTTTCAGGACCAGTGTGCACCCTATGACAAAAAAATCTTTAAAAAATTAATTTTTTATATATTCATGATAGAGCATATGCACATGCATGAGAGAGCCACCCCCAATAGGATCTGGTCACGTGTGACTCCCTTCTCCTAGACCTCCAGCTCCTCAGGATCCTGCACAAGTGTGTACACATCCAGCAGGTTTTGGGTCCACCAGGACTGGGATATGAACTATGGCTGGCCATGTGGTGTCCAGCACTCCAACCTGCGTGCTATTGACTATGCCACAGAGCCTAGGCCCCAAAACATTTTTTTGTTAATTTTACCCATTCATACTCTAGATGAGCTTTACTATTTATTTGTTAAATTATATGATGCATTTTATTTTGTCTTTATGCTCCATTTTAGTCTTAACTTTATTTAGACTTCATAATCAAGATAAGGATGTATTTCTTCATTTGTGTTTTCTTTTTCTCTCCCACTCTAAATTTTACTTTGAAAAAAAAATACCATTTATTCCAAATTAAATTAATTCACAACTATTTGGGGCTGGCCCCATACCCTAGTGGTTAAGGGAGCCAGATCCCATGTGACTGACTGTGGTTTGAATCCCAGCTCCAGCAGCTTGTGAAACACACTGGGAGCTTGTGGGTGTGCCCCAAATCCCAACAGGATGGAGAAATGGAGGAGAAGGAATTATGGCGTGACCATGCTCCGTTAGTGGTGCTTTCTCTCTCTTTCTCTCTCTCTCTCTCCGTCTCTCCGTCTCCCCTTGGCAAGTACATGTGCCCTCTGGTAACTAATTAAAAATGCTTTTTGGTAATTCTTATGTATAAGGCAGTTCTCTGCCTCCCCTTTGTCCCACTCTTACTCTCATTTGTATGCTCACTAAAATACAAGCATTTTGACACAAACCAGCCAGCTAAAATGACACACTTCCCCTGCCAGGCCCAGCATATGTTGTTCCTTGGCGTCGGCCAGCAGAGGCCATAAACTGCACCTCCTGTTGTTTTTCTCTCGCTGTGAGGTGGGCAGAATTGTCCTGGCATCACTCTCCTGGGCGAGGACATGGCTGGTTACAGAAGACTTGGAGTATTCAGGAGGGGCCATCTCTATGTGTTGAACAAAACAGGAAGACAGGGTTGAACCGTATCCCCTCATCATCATGTCCACCCAGAATTGCAGAAATACGGACTTCGCAGATGGAATTAGTTAAAATGAGGCCATGCTTGCATTAGGGTAGGCCCTAAATCTGATGTCTTTATAAAAGAGAATGGGACAAAAAAGAAAAAGATAAATGAGGGGAAAAAAAGACAGAAAAGGGGCCAGACCATAGTGCAGCAGTGGAACGTGACAATCTCTGTGGCAATCCTACATGGGAAGGTTCTCGGCTCAGGTCCGAAGACCTCCCTGAATACACTGGGCCCATGTGTGACCATGATCCAGGGCTGGCCAAAGGCTGGGGGAGGTCATAGCTGGGATCCTGTTGGGGATCCCTGTCTCTCTCTGCCTCTCTTATCTATGGAAGAAATAAATAGATTTTGAAAAAAAAAAAATAAAAACATAAAAGAGACAAGGAATGCCATGTGATACTTGAGGCAGAGATCGGAGCCATGCATCCAGGGCATGGCCTGCCGGTGGTCACCAGGAGCTAGCAGAGTCTGGAACAGATGCTCCCTCAGAGCCACCAGAGGGAACCAGCCTCGCTGACACCTTAATTTCAGACTGGCCGCCAGGACAGTTTCTGCAGACTGAACACGTTTCTGCAGACTGAAGCCACCCAGTTTGTCACTATTTGTCCCACCAGCCCTAGCAATCTAGTGTACCCAGGATCTCCGGTATGGCCTGAAAACCTCTCCCCTGCTGGCTTTTCATCGTAGGATTATCTAAAACACAGAGAAGTGTCCTTGTAAACCTGTCCCAGAGCAGAGCATGAACAGTCCACTCTGGAATGTAAATACTCAGAAATGATGAGATTTTTCCTGTTTCCTGACCAACCGCAAGTCTCTCTTTGTAGAAGGCAAACTATTTATGGCATGTTCCAGTCCTAAGGGAGGCTCTGTGGTGTAACTCTAACTTCAAACATTGTGCTCTTGGCCACCAGGGTCTTAACCTTGGTTCTGCCAATTTTTAGATGTGTAACTCTGGGTTGCTCACTTAACTTCCTAGAGCTGGACTCCCTATCTGTAAATAGAAACAATGTAATTTATGCTCAACATATTTTAGGAAGTTGTGGCATCTGATGAGATAATTTATGGGAAAACATTGTTTAAACTGTAAAGCATCAGGGCAGACATTACCAATCAATGCTAGGGCAAGAGGGACGGGTAAAAAGACAGAAGAGGTATGTATTTCTCACTGTGTCCCTTTGGCTCTATGTCAGTTCTAGCTATGTATTGAAAATAATGTTTTAAAGTATTTTAAAACAAGCATGGTAGTATATACACCTGTAGTCTGAGCTACTCAGGAGGCTGAGGCAGGGAGGATCATGAGTTCAAGGCCAGCCTGGGCAACATAGAAGACCCTGCATATGAAAAAAAATTTAATGTGTAATGAAGAGATAAAATTAAAGGGGGGGCAGCAGATGGCATAGCTGTTATGTCGCTGGACTCCCACATGGATAACTGCACTTTGAGTCCCGGACCTAGTAGCTTGAAAATCATGTTGGGCACGTGTGTGTTTGCTCAAGATTCCAAGAGGAGAATGGAGGAGAAGGGATTGCAGCCATGGCTATCTTCCCAGGGGGTGATTTCTCACTTTCCCTCTCACTGTCTCTTTCTCCTCTCCCTGGCGAGCTCATGTGCACTAAGGCAAAAACCCCTGTCCCCCGCTCTCCCCCCCAAAAAAATAGAGGGAGAAGTAAAGAAAACTGGTTGTCCTGGTTCTAACCTCACCCCAAGATGACTTGCAGAGTGTGGGCACCCATTGCTTCGTGGGAAACGGTCCTCCCTACAGATTCTGGTGTGTGAGCTTCTGAGGCACGACCCAGCTCATACTGCCCCAAATTCCTTTCTCTGCTTTTGTGGGCCCAGAGTTTGGAAACTGTCATTTCCTATTGTTGGGTTGATTTTTTCTTTCTGAAATCTAGGGAGAACAGGGACCCTCTTGCCAGGTGGTTGGGGCAACCTCTAGGGTTGGCTGTAAAAACAAAGGCATATTTGGGAAGGCAGCTTCCTGTGTGCTTTGAGGTTTTACGCCCATACTGCTCATACCGGGGCACAGCGGGAAGGGACTGCCTTGATCACAGCGTTGCCAAAGGATCAGAGCAGGAAGTTAAGCTTTGCTGTCCACTTACTGAGGCTCTCCCTGCCCCCCACCCCAGTCCTGAGGTATCTGGGCCCTTCCCACTAAGTCAGTGTCCTGACACTTGCACCTGCCCTGCTCACTGCTGAGACTCCACTCCTCAGGTTTTGTCACCATTTGGCTTCTCTGGTCTCTATTCTACTGATCCCCTCAACGAGGCCAACATGAGAGCCACCCAGTCACCTCTGTCAGTAGAAGAAGACCTACCTCCTCTTCCTTCTTTGGTGAAGAGCTTATAGCAAAGTCCTCCGAGACCTCGGTGGGAAGACCCTTTCGGCATTATCGTACAGCCCTCTCCCGAGAACACTCGGACATTGCAGAACACAAGACCAGGCACGAGTCCAGTACAGAATTGCACCAGAACCAGAACTACTTTGGCCATGAGGCCAAGATCCTTCTGCTCTGACAGCAGGGTTCATGTGTCTCCCTGGGCCTTGATGTTATTCACTGTACCCATACTTCCTTCAGTCCCAACTCTATATAGATGGATCCAGATTGGACACAGCGTTCAGGTTCTGGCCCAGGAACCCTGGGTCCATGTCACCCAAGTGTGTGTCTGGTTGAGTGCGGGAGAGAAGTGGACTCTGACTGCAGCCTGTCTCCATGTGCTATACATCGTTTCTGAGCTTTGGCTCAACCAAGACATAACCATGCTTCTGTGAGAGTTTTGGAAGAATACTGTGATTGATTTACATGCCTTAATCATTAAGAGCACTTAAGACCAGCAGGTGTCATAATGGTTAAGGCATTGGACTCCCACATGGCTGGCTGTGGTTCGAGTCCTGGTGCACGTGTGCCTAACATCCCAAGAGAATGAAAGAGAAGGGATAGTGGCATGGCCATTCCCTTGTGGGATGATTTCTCTTTCTCTCTCTCTGTATCTCTGGCAAGTGTATACACCCTAAAAAGACAAAAAGAAAAAACTAAAGCAGCAACTTTGGGGTCAGAGACAAACCTAAGTTCAATCCCTGCTCCACAGTTCACAATTCACGTGATCTTGATGGAGGAAGTTTCCTAATCTCTTGGAATCTGTGAAACGAGGATAGTGACAGAACTGGCATGTGGTTGTGAAAGAACTAAATGAGATAAGGTGACATAAAGGGCTTAAGTTTGGTAGCTGGCATGTAGGGGCCCTTCCTAAATGTGAGAAGTCATCGTTGATCTCATTATGAACCCAGTGATCCCATTTTAGTCATAACCTCAACCCAATCGAACTTCGGGAACTCAGCGTGCTACTCCATCTCTGTGGGCTTTCATCTCATATAAAATGAGAGGATGGGTCCCAAGCCTTAACAGTCCTTCCAATTCTGTGGTCCTGCTAGTCCTTTGACTCTAATGGGGTGACTCCACTTGCCACGGGACCAACAGCAGGACGACTGGACGAGGTGGCTGGCTGCCCACAGGGCACAATAAGAGAGGTTGTCACAAGTCCACTGCTCCTTCACCCCAAGCCACAGGCTCTGGAGCCCACATCCCAGCAGGAGGAGGAGCTGTGGGAGCTGGCCATAGGGGCAGCCAGGCAGAAGACTAATACTACAGGGAAGAGAGACAGGCCCTCAAGCCAAGGCTGGAAGAGGCAGTGTTGAGTAGGGCAAGGGTCTGTGTCCAGCACATCCTGACGTGTTTGAGAGACTTTCAGAGATGGTCCCGTAATGGTGGCAGAATATGTCAGAAACAAATATGGCATCTAATAATTATTATAACCCCTCCACCTGGTAAAGGCTGGGGCCTAAGGAAACCAGGATTACACACCATTATTAGGGATCAAATCCCCTCAAGAATAAATATCCCTGGATAAGCTAGATAGTAAGTCTTATCTGCCACAAGCTCCTCAATGTCAAGGAGTTTCTCAGATTAATTAATATTTTAATAAAATGTTCAGTATAATACAAATAATGATATTTTATTTATTTATTTATTTTTGAGAGGTTTTTGCTATAGGGTGCGTGCGCTTGCTAAAAAGAGAGAGAGACAAAGAAGCAGAAAGCGAGAAATCACCCCCTCAGGGGGATGGCCATGCCGCAATCCCTTCTCTATTCTCCTCTCGGGATCTTGGGCACGCATGCATATGTGCTCCACGTGAGTTTAAGCCACCGGCCCCGGGACTCGAACCATGGTCGATTACATGGGAGTCCAGTGACACAGCCATTTCCCCAACTGTTGGTCCCAAATAATATTTTAATATAATTTATTTTAATAAAATAAGAGCTCAAAATGGATAGCAGTGAAGAATAGTCCTAGGATAGAGCTCATGAGGGGCACACCCACCTCCCTCCCTCAGCCCAGCAGCAGACAGGAAGTTGTATCTGAGCTGTTCTGGCCTAGTGTGGGGACTCTAGAGATGAAGGATGGAAGCACCGACAAAGGGGACCTGCTTCAGCCTCACCTCGGAGCCCCTGGGGCAGAGTTGGCAGCATTTCCATGGGCCATAGCACACCAGGACTGTCTCCTCTTGCCCTCACCAGGGTAGGCCATGGACCTTACCTGTCAGGGACTATCTCAGCCATGTGGGGCTTGGCCGCCCCCCAGTGGTCACTGTGCAGAAGTTCTCGTAAAACTGACTCCCAAACAGGACAGCGCTTGGATAGGGCTCTGCAGTTACAGCGTGCTGCCAGATATTACAGTGTAGCAGTTCCACTGGGGTATGCTACCCACCTCCCAGTATTCATCAGCCGCACAGTATTCCCACGCAGCACAATACATCGCCACCACCTCCAATGCTCTGTCTTCCCCATTGTTTGGGCTCGTTTAGTTTCTTCTAATGGGGCGAGGGTCCTGGAATCTGGAGAAGACTGAATTGAGCTCTGATTCCTCTGCAACTTTAGGTCCTCGCTCAGGCCAGTCAACACCAGTTCAAGAAGAGGACTGAGAATGCCACAGCCCCTCCACTCAGCTCACACTCTCCCCTCTTCTTTTGCACACCCCATGGTCCTGGCTTCCTGGACACTGCTCTGAGGTGCCCCTGCTCCAGAGCTACAAGACCCAGCAGTCTGAAGACCCAGTCTCTCTCTCAAAACTGGATATTCTCTGCACTGTCCCAAAGCCCATCACACAGCCTGCCTTCCTCTGCTGCTGTTAAAATTAAGCATGCTTGGCCATTTATGGCTTTTTAAAGTTTATCTCTCCCAAGACCAGCAGTTGGCATAATGCCTATGTCACTGGGTTCCCATGTAGTCAACAGTGGTTCGAGTCCCAGACCCAGTGGCTTAAACTCCTGCCCGGCACATGTGCGTGCGAGCCCAAGGTCCCGAGAGGAGAATGGAGGAGAAGGGATTGTGGTGTGGCCATCCCTCTTGGGGGGTGATTTCTTGCTTTCTGTCTCTCTGTCTCTTTCTGTCTTCTCTGGTGAATGTACGTACCTTATAGCAAAAACAAACAAACAAAATAAAATGAAAAGACGCACACACACACAAAAAAACCTCTCCAAAAAATAGTTTATTTCTCCCATGAATGAGGGAGACAGAGACAGAGAAAGAGAGAGGTAGGGAGGGAGAGATTTGTAGTACCCCCAACAAGGCCTTGTGTGATCCACCCTTAGCCTAAGCCAGCCCTGAGTCATGGGCACGTGCATGCCCGGCGTGCTCAGGGAGATCTTGGCACGTGAACCCAGAACTTTCCCGTGTGGATCAGCCTCACAAAGCATCATGTCTCACTGCTGCGCCATCATCTAGCGTTCCATTTGTGTTTTAAGAGGCTATACTGGGGGAGGGGCAGCAAGTGGCGAAGTGGTTAAGATGCTGGACACCCACATGGTCAACCACGGTTCAAATCCCAGGCCCTGTGGCTTGAAACACACGCTGGGCATATGTGAATGTGTGCTCAGAGTCCTGAGAGGAGAATGGAGAAGGACCAAACCCCTGGGGGTGATTTCTCACTTTCTGTCTGTCTGTCTCTCCACTGAGCTCATGCACCCTATAGCAAAAATCTAATTGAAAAAAAAAAGAAAAAGGCTATAATGATTGTCTCTACAGCAAAGAGGGCAGTGGGTAGTGAAAGCCCCACCAGGGTGAGTTACAGAGGTCCCCATGCTTTCAAGGGTCTCACAGTCATGGTCCCTGGTCTGTGATTTCTAACTCCCTTGCTAAGATCATCCTTGAGAACCCTAAGGGTGAGGCTTGAACCCCCTCCCTGCCTCAGCAACCAGGCTAGAGACCCTCTCAGACCCAACCACTTTCTCCTTTGTGTGGAAAACCCACTAGAGCTTGTTGTTCTGATGACCGCTCCATAGGAACGGGTCACCCAAGAGTCATACCGAAGACTTGAAATGTTAGATATTGGGGTGCATTTTGATTTTTGATGTGTTTTTATTTTTTTAGAGGTTTTTTTCGCTATAGGGCGCGTGCGCTCTCGCCAGACAGACAGAGAGAGACATAGAGACAGAAAGCGAGAAATCACCCCCCAGGGGGGATGGTCACGCCACAATCCCTTCTCCTCCATTCTCCTCTCGGGATCCTGGGCACGCACGTAGGCACGCACACACGCCCGGCGTGTTTTAAGCCACCAGGTCTGGGACGCGAACCGCGGTCGACTACGTGGGAGTCCAGAGACATAACCATTATGCTAACTGCTGGTTCCCTGATGTGTTGTTTTGAGTAAACCACTTAGTGGTGCTTGTTTGGGGCAGCATAAAGTAGTCATCGAGATGTTTGCATTCCCAGCATTAGTTCATTATTTTCCGTGAGACTGGGCATTGGAGTCTGTCGGGATGATTCCTTCCTTTCCAAGCTGCATTTGGGAAGAATGAAGGCAGTTAAGAGGGGGTCCTGCCTCTGGAACCAGCCTGGGAGAAGAAAAGGAGAACTGGGCCTGCTCTGCTGGACAAGAGCTGAGCAGGGACCACAGGAGAATGAGCCCAGGCACCAGAGAGGGTCCCAGCAGTGCACGTCCATACTGCCCTGATGAGACCCTGCGAGCCGGCTCAACACTATGGGCATCCCCCACAAAAGCCTCAGTTGGCACCTGCTCAGGCAGGTTATGACCCAAGATCAGGGAAGCCAGATGCTGGACGTGGGAGGGAAGAAGGGTGGGCAGGGGACTGGGTCTGCTTCCTTCTTTCTTCATTACCCCCAGAGTTTAGGCTTCTCTGCTCCACTTCTGGAAGAACGTGTTGAGCATTTGGTTCTGTGGGACCATACAGGTGGGAAGGAGGGGGTAGATTCCAACTCCTTTAATTCAACAACAGCAGGAGCCATCGACAATGCCCACCCCAGGGCTCACTCGCACTTGGACTTCTGGGTAGGGTGACTGCCATTCACTTCCCCTCATTGGGAAGAAACAACACCCATTGAGATGGAAGAAATATTATGAGACCTAAAGGAAGCTGCATTGGCACAAACCCTGGGGTCCACACCCTTCCCTTCTGGTAGCTGCTCCCTCTTGACTGTGCCAATAGTTGCCACAACTCCTCCGTCTGCCCTCAGACTTACCACTTCCTCCTTCCCATGCTGTGGACTCCCCAATGCTCACTTCCTTTCATGGACCCTAGTTCCGGCGATGGACGCAGCCTCAGCACCAGCTGGGGACCCTCACTCTTGGCTTCCTTACTACCTTCTGCCAGTACCATAGGTGCCTGGGCTGTTCCAGAGCTGGTAAGACAGAGTCCTAAAATACAGTTTCTGCTATGAAGAAGCTGGCTGGAGAGGGGTGCTCACAGGTCAGGAAGCAGTTACAGAGCCACGACATGAATACTGTCCTAGAGGTGTCTACAGATGGCCACTTAATTTTTAAAATCCACTCTTGCAAACGAATTCCCTCCTTCATCCCCTTTTCGTCCCATTCCTTCTGTTTGGCACACTGTTTTGAGAGAATGTGATGTTTGCTGCTTGGCAACCAGCACACTGACACGACAGAGGAGTGAAATGGGAAAAGTCTGGGGTTTTGATGGTATCACCATTGAATCAATTCTAGACTCACTTTCTTTTTCTAAAAAAAATAATTTTATTTATTATTATATATGTGTTTAGAGGTTTTTGCATGAGAGCACGTATGCTCACTGGAGAGACAGAGAGACAGAAAGCAAGAAATCACCTCCCAGGGGGATGGCCACCCTTGTCCTCCATTCTCCTCCCAGGATTTTGGGCGCACATGCACATAAGCCTGGCATGATTTTCAAGCCACCTGGTCTGGGACTTAGACTGTGGTCGGCCATGTGGGAGTCCAGTGATGTAACTACTATGCCATCTGCTGGCCCCATATCATTATTTTTTAAAATTTGACCAAAGAGAGAAAGTGAGAAAGCAAACGCCAGATCCAGGACTCATATCGTGGTCGGCCATGTGGGAGGCCCACGCCTTAACATCACACCACATGCTAGAACAACTTTCTTCCAGGCTTCTTGTTAAGTAAATAGCAACATCTCTCTCAAGATTAACCCATAATTGGTTGAGTTTTCAGTTACTTGCAGCCCAAAGCAGAGTGCTTTCTAATTGATACATACTTTCTTCTACATGTGAGAGAACAAGGGTGCACTTGGGGATGGACAAATCATAGTTCTGATGATCAGTCTGGGTGGGCTGAACTTCTTTATGGAAAGGGGCAAGAAGCCACTTCACCTTTATTCACTTAACTCATTCAGATATTTATGGCATGGCACCTATGTGCCAGCAGCTGCCATAGCTAAAATCAAGAGCACAACCACATCTGGTCCCGGATGTCACAAAGCTTAAGGAATTCAAAGAAGGACTAAGACATTAATCAAAAAGAACCCTAACAAGTTTATAATTAAAAGTCGAGTTAGGTATATGAAGGAATGGAGCAGATGCTATGAGAACATACAATACATAGAAAGCCTGGGAGCCAGGAAGGACTCCCTGAGAAAGGAACCTCACAGCTGGGAGCTGGAGGAGGAGGAGGGTGAGTTAGGCCAGAGCTAGTGGGAGCTGGGAGTAGAGGAGGCCCTGGGGCAGGAGGGAACCGAGATAGCTGGGAGCCCCAAGGGGAGCAGACTAGAGCTGAAACTTGTTGAAAAGCCTTCACTCCCTCCCCACCATCTGGTTTCTCAGTGTCTTTCCCACTCCCCAACCCCCGTCCTGTTCACTCATCCCACTGTCCCCAGGAGCCGTGTCCTTGAGGCTCTTCGACTAAAGCTCCTCACTTCTAAGATTCCACCCAGACCTGCCTTTCTCCCTATTCACCTTCCAAATGACCTACCCTCTTCCTTAGAGGGGCTAGAAAACTCATTTTATTTTTATTTTTAAAGTTTTTGCCATAGAGTGTGTGTACTTGCTGAAGAGAGCTAGAGAGAGAGAAAGTGAGAAATCTCCCCCATCCCCCTTCTGTACACAGGAGATGGCCATGCCTCAATCCTTTCTCCTCCATCTTCCTCTCAGGGTTTTGGGCACACACACACACACAAACACCTGGCATGGTTTTCAAGCTGCTGGGTCCGGGACTTGAACCATAGTCAGTGGAGTACAGTGCCTTAACCATCATGCTATCTGCTGCCTTAAGAATTGCAAAAACTAGTCTATAATTGGTGAGACTCAGACAGTGTGTAAGAAATTTAGGCAGGAGGAGGGCCTTGGGCATCACACTTGTTGTAGGCAGCCTCCTTCATTAGCTGCCCAGAATTGCTGAAGGAAGGGGTCTGGGGTGCAGGTCAGGCTCCATGGGAGGGCTACCCTCTCCCTTTCTTCCCTA
>NW_006160128.1:2806313-2826112 GCF_000334495.1 Tupaia belangeri chinensis
CTCCACATAGAAATACCTCCCCCCCAGCCACTGAACTCGGGTCTTCTCAGCCCCTTTTCTCACAGCAGCAGGTCCAGGGCTGTGTGGGAGCACTGGACCATCCTCTGACACACTGACTTAAAAAGCTCAGTAGGAGGGAGCCTGCCCTGTATCCTAGTGGTTAAAGAAACTGAATCCCACATGGCTGACAGCAGTTCAAATCCTGGTACCCCAGTATCTCAAGTAATACTCTAGATGCGTGTGCATGAATGCCCCGAATCCTTACAGGATGGAGAAATGGAGAAGAGATATCAATGTGACCTCTGCCTCTTTCTCTCTGTCTCTATCTCTGGTGAACACACACACCCTCTAGCAGTTAAAGACAAAAAACAAAAAGCAAAACAAAACAAAACAAAACAAAACAAAAATAAATCAGTGTGAGGAGTAAGGTGGATTGAGACAGCTCTGGTGTGGCCTAGAGTCATTGCTTAGCTTCTCTGAGCCTTAGTTGCCTTATCTGCAAAATGGGAGTAAGATCTTTACAGAGATATTAAGAGGATCAGAAACAAAAGCATATAAATGAAGGACAAAGGTAAGGTTTTTAAACCTGAGCTAAGGCCCAAGCACAGACCTAGTGTCCAGGAATGATCAGTCTAGTCCTAATTTCAAATATTTCACTGTGGGCATTCACTCCCATTTATCAGGCCCTGGATCCTGACTTTGGAAAGCATGAAGATGCCTATTTGTCTAGACCTGCATGGTCCAGTGTGCTAGCCTCTGGCCACAGGCGACTAGTTAAATTTTAATTAAAATGAAATAAGAGTTAAGTTTCATTTAAGCCGCATTTTAATGTGAATGGTCATTAGCGGTATTAGGCAGAGCAGATATAAAACATTTCCATCAGCAATGGGAGTGCTATTGTATCACAACAGCTGGGAGAAAAGGGCCTCACGCACACTGGAGATCTGCTTACTTTACTTGTCATCGCACTCCTGGACCAAGGCGTAAAGTGGGACCTACTGCAAATAAGAGAAACACTGGGAGGTTGGCATGTGTGTATGCATGTGTGACATGTCGTGTGTATGTGTGAGTGTGTGTGCATATGTGTCTGTGTGTGTTTGTGCACATGTGTACGGTAGTGGCAGCTGGGAGTCCAGCCTTTGTGCTGTCTAAATGAGCTCAGCAACATTCCCCACTGCAGAGCTGGACCTCCCCAGTCCAGAGAGTCACAGAGGTCTTGAACCTGCCCTATCTGAGGGAGAGTAGCCCGAGAGCAGACAGGACCCAGTCCTGACTCAGGCTCCCAGGGGGAAAGGTTTTCCTGGCATTGCTTTCATGGCAGGTGGGGAAGAAGGTGTGGGGCCACAAAGTGCCAGAATGCAAGCCCTTGGGGCAGAGAAAGAGACACAACACACTCCTGATTTGCTACCTCGATTCAGGGTGGACTATGTGGGTGCTACGGGCTGAATGTGTGTGCCCCCATCCCCAGTTCATGTGTTGAAGCTCTAATTCTCAATGTGATAGTGTTTGGAGGTGATGCCTGTGGAGATAATTAGATTATGAGGGTGGAGCCTTCATAAATGGGATTCATGCCCTTATAAGAACAAGTTCTAGTTAGCTAGCGCTAAATCTTCTCTAGGAGAAGGCACTTGAAAATCAGGAGGCAGGCCTGCTCTAGGAACTAAATTGGCCAGAAATTTGATCTTGGACTTCCCAGGCTCCAGAGCTGTGGGAAAGAAATTCCTGTTGTTTGGGCCACCCTGTCTGTAGTACTGTTAGAGCGGCCCAAGCAGTCTAAGGCCATGTGTAAAACAGTCTTCCCAGGCAGTTTGCTCTGGAAAAGACACATAAGGTGGGTGTTTGTGAACAGGGGCTGGGGGTGGGGGTGGGGGGCTGCAGTTCCTGTACTCACTGAGTACCCTGGGTCTTTCACTCACAGGAATTTCCTTTTCTCAAGTATTAGAGTTTCTGGTCATGGGAAAATATGCGCTGTTCTCTACTGGCCTGCTTCCCAGAGAGCTCGGCATTGCAGGTGATAAGCTTCCTACCCAAGTTCACTTTCAGAACCCAGCCATGTCCTTTTTTTTTCTTTTTTGGAGAGGTTTTTTTTGCTATACGGCGCGTGCGCTCGCCAGACAGACAGAGACATAGAGACAGAAAGCGAGAAATTACCCCCCAGGGGGGATGGTCACACTGCAATCCCTTCTCCATTCTCCTCTCGGGATCTTGGGCATGCATGCACACGCGCCCGGCGTGAGTTTTAAGCCACCGGGTCCGGGACGCGAACCACAGTCGACTACTGGGAGTCCAGCAACATAGCCATTACTCTAACTGCTGGTTCCCACCCAGCCATGTCCTGAGAAGGCCACAGAAACCGGGAGAAGCATCCAGGGCACCCAGAGCACCCCAGGCCCAGGTGGCTCCTCCAAATTGTGCACAGTCCCCAATGCCTCCCTGTATTCATTCACTCATCCCACTCCGAAGCTGTTGGAGCACCAGGCCTCTGAGCTGGCCTGACCTTGAGAGATTATCTCACAGAATACAATGCACTATGGTGCACCTCAGAGGTTAGAAGCTCAGACTTTGGACTCAGACCTGAACAGTCTTGGTAAATCAGTCTGTTTCTTCACCCACAGATATAAAGGATAATAGGGCCTACCTCATAGGGCTGTTGGGATTACCAGATGGCTTAGCACAGGACCCCTAATAAGGCAGCTATTGTTATTATTGTCACTATTAAGCTGTGGGGACAGAAGGCTGAGTCTCCCTCTGTCTAGGCTCCCTGGAAGGGGTTTAAAACAAGGGCCTATGGAGAGGATCTGAGGGAATTCATTGTGGCAGGAAGACAGTTGCTTTGCTTGGCTCTACAGGCTACCTGTCTGGCTGGACAACCCAAGCCTCACCCACTCATATCTCCCTTACTCGGCCTCTCATGAGACACCTTGAGGGATGAGAGGGAAGGGGAGAAGAGGTGGCCACACATCTGTCTCTGGTTTGAAGTGGCCATGAATCTAAGGGATGGATAGTTGTCATTGGATTTTCATCTCTAATTGTAGTGCCTTCACCCCTCACCTCTAGAAGGTGGGTTGTAGGGGTGTGGCTGACCAGTCCTGTTTCTTAAAGACTGATGCCATCTTGTCTGCCCCCTATTTCTCCTTCCATGCTGTGTAACAAAGTGTTTCCGCTCCTCGATGCAGCTGGTGGCTGTTAAGATAGATGGGTTCTAAGCGATCGGGGCAAACGTGCTCCCAACCCAGGTGTAGCCTCTTTGAATACCTTTTAAAAATCTTGGCTTTGTTGAGGTAGGTGCCTTCATGGAAATAGCAGAAGACAGACTGCGAGGTATAGTGGAGCCATGGCTGAGCTGACGCTGCAGGTGCCTTGGGGCACCAGCCACTGACCCTTTCCTGCCTGTGAGTTCCCTCTATACTAGGCCCCTGTGCGGAGGTACTTTGTTGGAGTTGTCTTCTTTGCATTTTCAGTCTCACCACTAGAACTGGGTTCCAGGGCAGCGTGTTGTCCTGTATATTAGCTGATTGATGGGTGTCACTAGAAAGAGAAGGCCATCATCCCTGTAGCATGGAGTCCTGACTTAGGATAGGAAGAGCTTGCCTGGTTCTTAGAATAAGCTTGGAAATTCACTGCCAATCTTATCCTACTAATGACACCTTAAAAAGTAAAAGAGACAATACTTTTTTTAAAAAAAAGAATTATGTATTTTGGGACCAGCAGATGGTGCGGTGGCTAAGGTGCTGGACACTCCCACATGGCTGACCACAGTTCGAGTCCCAGACCTGGAGGCTTGCTTCCTCACTTTCTCTCTCTCTCTGGTCAAATTAAAATAAATGAGTTAATAAATAAAATTAAATAAATAAATCTTTTTAAAATAATTGTTTTATTTATTATTTTTAAATTTTTGCTATAGGTACGCTCACAGAGAGAGACAGAGAAAAAGAGAAGGAAAGTGAGAAAGCAAGCCACCAGGTCTGAGACATGAACCATGGTTGGTCATGTGGGAGGCAAGTACCTCAACCACCATGCCATCTGCTGGCCCCAGTAATAATTTTTAAAACCTGCAACTTTTTTTTTGGAGAGGTTTTTGCTATAGGGCGCGTGCGCTCGCCAGAAAGGCAGAGAAAGACAGAGAAATAGAAAGCGAGAAATCACCCCCAGGGGGGATGGCCACGCCACAATCCTTTCTCCTCCATACTCTCAGGATCTTGGGCAAGCACGCACGTGAGCCAGGGGTGAATTTAAGCCACCAGGTCCAGGACTCGAACCGCGGTCAACTACATGGGAGTTCAGTGACATAACCATTACGCTAACTGTTGGTTCCAAAACCTGCAACTTTTCTGTTGTCACTTTCCTTACTGCTGTAGTGATAACCAGTCACTCAGAAATCAGTATCAGCCTCCCCTGTGCACAGAATCAGATCAGGTGTGCAAGAGAAAGCTGGGAGACGCTTCCTTCTGTTGTTTTTGTATGGTCAGCCAAGTGTGGCCACAAGGGTAGATGCTCAGGAAAATAGTTGATTTTAGTCATGGGACCTAGTGACAGCAGCCCCACGCTCCATGCAGGGCCACGTGGGAAAGACAGCAGAGTGAAAGCATGAGACCAGAGCATTTACTGGGGCTTCCAAGGGACAGGCAAGGCAGTGATCACTTTCGGACTGATGCCTTTGAATGATTTCAGGGGGCTCTGAAGTGTAGGGCACTTCCTCATTGCCTACTACCTGGCTCTGGGATGATCCAGGTGGAAGAATATTGTCACCTGGAGCACACAAGCCTGATAGGGCTGGTGGCTCAGGACCGAACCACTTGTCTGTCCAAGGCATGGTCCCTGAACCCTTGCTGTCTCTAAGAATTGGCTAGCCTCTCCGGAGGCAATCTCTCCCCAGCTAGGTTTTTTTTTTTTTAACATGCCGAAACATTTTAATATCCAGAACATTCTAAAAACCTTCACATGACTGACTAGAGAGCCTCCCACGTCTTCTGTCAAATGTCTATCCTTATTTCTGTGTCTTGTGCACAGAATTTAAGGAGGCACGAACCGTCAGAATCGCGTAGGGGCAAGATCGGTACGTGAGAGTTCGTGCCTCCTTAAAGCTGTGCGCGCCTGGCTCCTCGCTCACCCCGCCCTAGTCCAACCCGAACGGTTGAATTTTGCTGGCACTTATGGCCCCGGGTGGGGCGCCCGCCCACGCTGCTGTGCTATCTGGAGCCTTTGAAGTGCCAGGCTCCGGTTCTGGGAATTCCTGGTTAAAGCAAAGGACCCCAAAGAGAGAATCGGAATCTAGTTCTCCCACCATCTCTGCCCATTTTTAACCCCAGGAAACCCGCAGCCAACTCTTGCCCCTCACATGCCCCGTAAGTTCACAGCTCTGCCTTGGAGGTTGTTGGGGCTGGTTTCACCCCTCTTTTAATCTCCCCAGCAAACTGCGCCACCTGCAACAGGCAGCAAGCTTCCTGTAGGCTGGAGACTGGCTGGCCCACGCCGGCCCCCCTCCCCCGGGCAGGGCACTTCAGCAACGGAGGTGGGGGGTGGATCTGATCCTCAGCGGCAGTTGGAGTTGAGAGGGCCCTTCCCTAAAGCTCACGGAGTCTCAGGGCCAATTCACCTTTGGAATTGCCTGGAGAAATCTCTTAAAATGAGGATTCCCCAACCCACAAGTCAAAACCTGGGGAGAGGTATGGTCCCTTCTCTCCCATGAATAAAAAGAAAGTATTAATATAGGTTCTGGGCAGGTGCTGCCTTGCTGAGATGTGGCATGGCTAATGGACAGAGCCTCTAGGTGAGAAATCTCCCCTCTCGGGAATACAGTTCTGGGAACTGCAGCCCTGCGTGGAAGGTGTGACTTGGATTATGGAACAGGGACTGCACTTTGGCCCCTGATTGCCCTTTTAGCACAGTCCCTTCTGTGCATTGTTGTACTTGGTGGCCTTGAGTGGGGCTGGAAAAAGCCCTGCAGGTGATTCTGATGTTCAGCCAGATGGGCACCTGTGAGGCCTGCAGAGCTAATGTGACCAGAGGCAACACCCAGTGGTCAGAGGTGACACCATGGCTAGCCCCTTCCTGTGCTAGGGTTTCACAAGACATTCCATGCTGAGGTTCTGCCTCTTTCTTTTTCACCTGCACAAAACAAAAAAGAAACCTAACCTCCAGGAATAGCTTTTAGGGACAGGAGGGAAGGGCCCTTATCTCTACCCAGCAGGTCCAGCCCGCCTGCTCCCATAGCTGAGTCACACCAGCATCCTACTCCACCCTGACCCCTCCCGGTCTGAGGCAGCTGCCAAGGGGCCTTTCTCCCTCCAGGCTGGGTTCTGGAGGTTGGCAGAATTGGTGGCACTGGTGGAGAAGCAGGAAGTCTGGGTTATAGTCCCCACCAAAGACTTGCTGAGCCCTCTAGATAGGGTGATGGCCCTTGTGAACTGTTGAGCCCTTTTTAGCAGTACAGGGAGGTGGGTTTCAGGGTGTTAATGAGAGGGTACTCTACCCCTCCATGTCTGTAAGTTCCCAAGCCATGAAGTACTGGCATTTCCCTGTAGCATCATGGTATGAGGTGGCAGCTGGGATAGAGAGGTGAGTGTATCTGTCAGCTTTCACTGAGTTATGTTGTTGTAACAAAACATCTTCTTGCTAAATCTCAATGTCTACAACATCAAAGGCTTACTTCTCACCCATTTGGCTACAGCGCACTTTCCAAGTCATCTTCATTCCTGGTCCCAACTGTAGGAACAGCCTCATGTGGGCCACAGTAGGCTTGTGGCACAGGGCAAAGAGTCATGGTGGAACTAAGAGTGGTGCTTAAAGCTTCCACTGGGATATGCAACTGACGTTCCGTTCCATTGTTCTAAGGCACAGGCCCAAACTGGAGTCACTGGGGAGGGATGTATAATTCTGCCACAGGAATAGGGCAACGAATAATTGGGAACAGTAATATAACCTGCTACAGTGACCGCTGAAAGGATTCCTTCTCAGGAAGAAAGAACATAATTTGGCCAAAGAGATGGTGTATTGTAATGGAAAGAACAATGTTTTGAATCAGGTCTAGATGTTAAACTGAGCCCAGCCATGTTCTAGCTGTATAAATGCCAGCCAGTTATTAACTTCTTTGAATCTTCATTTTCACCTACAGGATTGACTATAATATCTAAATCATGGGGTAATTTTGAGGGTCCATGACATAATACATATTAAGTCTTTGGCACATATTAGGAACACAGTAGATAGGAAATACCTACTTTCTCCTTCTCCAACTTCAATATTTTATCCAAAACAGGTACTTATTACTAATACTCCTACTAACCTTCCAAGGTCGGGCTCAAATGGAATTGAGAGAACCTACTGTGTGTTTATACGATATGTCACAATTCACTTTCATAAATTCATTTATTTTGTCAAACAACCCTTTGAGGTAGATGCTACTATTAGCCTAAATGAACAATGAGGAAAATGAGGATCAGAGAGGATAAGTAACTTGCCAGAGGTCATGTGGTGGGAGAGGTAGGATTTGAACCTGAGTGTTAGAACAACGGTGTCCCAGAGTGTTCAGATTGGTACTGCTCTATGATGAGAGAAGAACAAAAATTGAGAGTAAGTGCTTGGAAGTGTTTATAGCAGCTGGGCTTTGCCATGTACTCAGGTACATGGTCTCCAACCTTTTTTCATTGGACAGATCTAGTTAGCAGGCTGGCCCAGTGGCCTGGTGGTTAAAGGAGCTGGGTCTTCCATGGCCAACCACATGGTCTGAATCTTTGCCCCTACAGCTTGAAGAAGACATTGGGCACATGTGTATGCATGCCCCAAACCCCAACAAAATGGAAAATTAGAGGAGAAGGGATCATAGTGTGACCATGCCCCACTGGGAGATTCTTTCTCCCTATCTCTCTTTCTCTACTGAGTATATATGCCTTCTGGCAATTAAAAATACACACACACACACACACACACACACACACACACACACATTGTATATACATACAAACCAGTTTGGATGATGTAAAAGTCTTTGCCTCGCTGTGTGTTGGAAGCCATGTTCTGACAGTAGTACCACCCAATTGTCCAACCCCCAGAGAAGTGACGAACCTTGCTCTTTACCACGGGCAGCACCAGAAGCACTGCTCTGGAACCTTGCATTTAGTGGACCTGCTCTGTGAACTGCAGCATCTCGGAGCACGTTATTTATCAAAATGGTACCTGGTTTACACTGCTGGGTGAGGCCGGGAGTTCACCCAGGCCATGGATTCACCTACAAGCCTGTGGCTTGCCCATAGTCCTGTATGTCACAGAACATACTTGATGTTCTGGTGAATAAATGGATGAATTTATTGATGATGGATGATGAATATATATTTCTGTTGTAACAGGGCAACTTGATGGGTAGCCTTGGATAAAGCCATAAATTAGGTTAAAAAATGTCTCTTTAGCTGTGTCTCCTGTCTGCACTTCTAGCCTTTCCCCCCTCCTCCTTTTTGCCTCTGCCCAAGTGTTGTTGTTTTTAACTTTCAGTTTATTTCATGAGAGAGTGTGCAAAAGGGAGTCACAGGCACTCCCTATAGGGTCTCTCCATACTGTGATCTCCTTCCCTCAGTCCACCAGTTGGTCAGGAACTTGGACATGAGCCTTGTAGGCATGTTTCAGGGGAATCCATGGTCAGCCAAGGGACTTCCAGCACTGCAGAGCGGTACACCACTGCTAGTGCTGCTGGGCCGTCTCCTTGTTAATTGTATTAGCCGGATATAAGTTCCCTCCACCCATTCCTTAACCAGACCCTATGCTTTTTCTTTTCTGGGCCTCACTATATTGCCCAGCCTGACTTTGGATTTATGAAGTCCTCCTGCTCCACTTTCCAAGTGGCTAGGATTACAGGCGTGCACTGCCCAAACTTTTGAGTGCTTTCAGAGCGCCCTCCTGGCTGTCCAGGACTCCATATACCTCTTTTTCCTGTGAAAGGGTGTTGTACCCTGGGATTTCCACTGCCCCCTTGCCCAGAAACTTCCAGTAGAGTTCCTTCAGCTGGCTGTGCCCCAGGGGCAGGGATCAACCCTGAAGAGGTTATGCAATCTGGTATGCTCTTTAAAAACATCATCCTTAATGCTGGGATGGATGCCGTGAGACCGGCTTTGTCATACTTTGCTGGCCAGCGGGGATATCATGTGGTGTGTTTATAGAAAGCAGTCTTATCGTATGTATCAAGAATTTTAAAAATGTACCAGCAGATGGCATAATGGTTATGTTGCTGGACTCCCACATGGTTGACCACAGCTCAAGTTTCAGAAAGAGCGGCTTCAAACTCATGTTGGGTGCGTGTGTGTGCATGTCCAAAATCCCAAGAAGAGACTGGAGGAGAAAGGATTATGGTGTGGCTATCCGCCCTGGGGGTTGATTTTTCACTTTCTGTCTCTCTGTATCTCTGGTGACCACCTACATCCTATATGAAAATCTCTCTATAAAAAAAAATAATAAATTAAAAAAAACAAAAAATTTAAAAAACGTATATCCTTTAATCTGAAATTACAGGTTTAGATACAGAGATATTTATCATAGCATTATCTTTAGATTGTCAGAGGGCGTGTGCGTTTGCCAAAGAAAGGAGAAAGTAGCATGGGAGCCGCATCCCGCAGTGCCTTTCCTCCATTGCCTCATCCCATCAGGATCCCCATCAGGATCTGAGGGGCCCAAGTAGCACACTTGACCTGTCTTTTCAAGCTGCCAGAGCCAGGACTCAAACCATGGTTGGCTGTGTGAGATTTGGGTCTCTCTGCTCAGGGCTTAACCACTGCACTACGAGGCCAGAACTATCATGACATTATTTCCACAATTAAAAAAAAAATTTCAACCTAAATAGAAATGATTGAATACATTATAATATAGTTGTAAGAAAATTTCATGCCATCATTAAATTTACATTTTTGAATTATTTTTTAATCTGGTAAAATGACTAGCTATTCTAAGTGGAGAAAGGCAGGGTTCAAAGTTTTAAAATAAAATGTAGTAAAAATATATGTGCATAGGGGCTGGAGGTGATGTGGTGGTTAAGGGCGCCAGACTCGCACGTGGCTGATGGCAGTTTGAGTCCTGGACCCAGCGGCTTGCTTTCCCACTCCCTGCCCCCTCTCTTGCTCACTCACTCACTCTGATCAAGATTTAAAAATAAAGTTAAATCAAATAATTCTTTTATTTAAAAAAATATACGTATGTGTATATAGCAATACTGATCATCAGTTTGAGTGATATAGGTTTGGATAGGTTTTATCACTTTTAGTATTTTCTAAATTTTCTATAATGAATACAATTTTTTTTTTTGAGAGGTTTTCGCTATAGGGTGCGTGCGTTCGCCAGACAGAGACATAGAGAAAGAAAGCGAGAAATCACCCCCCAGGGGGGATGGTCACGCCGCAATCCCTTCTCCTCCATTCTCCTCTCGGGATCTTGGGCACGCACGCACACACACACCCGGCATGAGTTTTAAGCCACCGGGTCTGGGACACGAACTGCGGTCAACTACATGGGAACCCAGCAACATAGCCATTACGCTAACTGCTGGTTCCCATGAACACAATTTTTTAAAAAAGAATTATTTAATTGTATTTATTATCAATATTTAATTTGCTTAAGACATGTGTGCCTACCAGAGACAGAGAGAAAGGGAAAATGAGAAAGCAAGCCACCAAGTCTGAGACTTGAACCATCATCGGATAAATGGGAGTTCAGTACCCTAACCACCACACCACCTGCTGGTCTGTGAAAAGCATGGGAGCATTTTTGAAGTATTTTCTGCTGGCAAAACCTTCTCAGGCCTGCACAGCCTCCCTCTCACTACAAGAGGCTCTTGCAGGGTGCTACAGGGAGAAGAGCCCCTATGTGTGCCAGGAGCCAGCCTTGGGGTAGACTGCCGTTAGCCTGTGCCCTGGTCCTGGCTTTGCCACTAGTCAGCTGCAGGATCTTGGACAAGTCATTTTATTTCTTTGGACCTAGAGGGAAGAGTTTGCATTTATAAAATGAAATGTCAGGGCTGGCAGGTGGCATGGTGGTTAAGGGCACTGGACTCCCACATGGCCGACTGTGGTTTGAGTCCTGGACCTGGTGGCTTGCTTTCTCACTTTCCCTCTCTCTCTCTGTCACTCTGTCCCTCTCTGATCAAATTACAGTAAGTAAATAAATAAAGTTAAATAAAATCATTTTTAAAAGTAAAATAAAATAAAATGTCTGGATTGGGTGATTCTTAAGGGTTAGATTCTGATTTCGTGATTCTGATACACTCATTGAGTCGAGGTATTGATTGTGAATAAGGCTCCGTGATTTATGCTTCTCCATTACATGTATCTTTTTTTTTTTTTTTTTTTGCTATAGGGCATGTGTGCTTGTTGGAGAGAGGGGGAAGTGGGAAATCACCCCAAGGGGAATGGCCATGCCATAGTCCCCTTTCCTCTCAGGATTTTTGGATACACACACATGCCTGGCATGCGTTTCAAGCCACCCAGTCTGAGACTTGGACCACACAGTCAGCAATGCGGGATCCATCCACCCCAACCACCACACTATACTGGCTGGCCCCCTAATACTCTGTATGTATCTTAAACAAGAGACTCTCTCTTTTTTTTTTTTTTTGGAGAGGTTTTTGCTAAAGGATGCGTGCGCTCGCTAGACAGAGAGAGACATAGAGACAGAAAGTGAGAAATCACCCCCCAGGAGGGTTGGTCACGCTGCAATCCCTTCTCCTCCATTCTCCTCTCGGGATCTTGGGCACGCACGCACATGTGCCCGGCATGAGTTCTAAGCCACTGAGTCCGGGATGCGAACTGCGGTCGACTACGTGAGAGTCCAGCGACATAGCCATTATGCTAACTGCTAGTTCCCTTAAACAAGAGACTCTTATCTAAGATAAAAGAATGACTTTCTAATGGTGAAATGTCACATCACCCTGTGAGTCACCTATACCCAAACACACTTAATATTAGGTCTTCAGAAGAGTCTTGATGTATTTTTCTATGCATCATGACTTTCCCAACAACCCAGTAATTTTCTACACCTCATATATCCTAGCCATTATCTGGTCCTTCACGACAGAAAGGAGCAGAGGACTGAGAGGGTTAGGGACTCTCCTATATCTGCCTCTAGTCCTGGAAGGAGAGAAGTATCTTTCTGGAAGAATAAGACAAGTTCCTGGGTCTGGAGCTTCCTTCTCTTCTTTGCCCCAGTCTCAGCTGTTTTCTGCTGTCTGCTTCCTTCTCCCATCCTCCTCCTCCCTGCAGTTGGGCTTATGTCATCATGATCCCCTGGTGGGCTGGTGGCTCAGTCACCACAGCCTGTGGAAGGAAGGGATGTGACTCACACTCCAGGTCCAGGCAGTCAGACTGGATGGGCTAGACAGGGGCTTCCCTAGGACACAGAGCAGGTTCTAGGTGAGCAGAGGCCTCAGCTCCCTCCTGGGAGGAGCATTGCCCAGACAGAACCATTCGCTCTCCTTTTCCCATTTCTATGAATTCACTCAGGCCTTCTCCCCTTGCTGAAGAAAATTCCATCTCTTCTAAGCCTCAAGAGGTTGTGTCTGGGTAGAGCCAATGTATCTGTAAGGAAGGGGATGAACAGATCACAGTTAGAGCCAAAGAGGATTAGGATTTCCCAGCCCACCGTCTCCACACTGGGTTTGAGCCCAGCTACGTTTCATAGCTTGGACAGTTCCCAAGACACAGGTACATCTGCACCACCCCAGGAAGCCAGAGTTTTCTGAGCTAGGGTGTTTCATGAGCTTTATGTCATTAGATTCTGGGAAGTGGCAGTGCTCTTATAATTGGTCCCATTTTACAAATGAGAAAACGGAGGCTCAAAGGATGAAATAATCTGAGAAACCTGAAATGAAAGCCAACAAGGGGGTAGCTGGAATTTGAATGTGGGTGGATGAGATCCAGGACCTACCATAACTTGTGTGGCCTCGGGCAAGTTATGTGACTGCTTGAAGTTTGTTTTCTTGGCTGGAAAAATGAGATAATAAACTCACCTTGGGGCTGGCCCTGAAGCACAGTGGTTAAGCACTATGCACTGGGATCCAGGTCCTGCATGGTCCACCCTCGATTGAATCCCACCCCAGGCAACTTGAAAAACACAGCAGATGCACGTGCCTGCATACCACAAATTTTGACAAGATGGAGAAATGGAGGAAAAGAATTGCAGTGTGACCAGGCCCCACTGGGGGTTCACTTTCTCCAGTGAGTGCACGTGGCCTCTGGAAACAAAAATAAAATTAAAACAACAAAACAAATACTATCTCTTTGCGGAGTTGCTGTTCATCAAATAAGGCCTAGCACCTACTCTAGGCCTGGCTCCAGAAGGTGCAGAGTTGGTGTCTGTTCTAAAATGGAAGCCCTACTGCTTCCAATCTCCATGTGTTGGACCTGCTGGGAGGTCTGACAGCCAGGCAGGGTAGACGGCTAGGGTGGGCCATGACCCTGGCAGTGCAGTGCCGGGACCCTGTATGATTCCCTTGGATGGGGTGAGGGTATATGTCTATTACTTTGATCAGGGCTAGCAGTGTGGCTGGAGCCCCACTGTACGGGCACCCAGGCTGGTTCTGAAAGACACCGCTGGCCTCCCACAGCCTGGAGCAACTTCTCCCATTCTGGAGCCCTTTCTTCCCATCCAGGCATCCAGGGGCCTCCCCATTGCCTGAAGTGCTTGAACAGGGCCCCTCAGGCTGGAGCGCAAATACTGAGTAAGTGTAGCTGTGTCCTCAGGATCACTAGACTAGTACAACTGATGTTTCTTTCTGTTTCAGGCTCTGCTATGGAATGGTAGGATATTGTTGATCTTTATTTAAAATGTTGATGTTGGGGCCATCAGGTGGTGTAGTGGTTAAAGCACTGGACTCTGACATGGCCAACTGCAGTTCAAGACCTAGACCTGGGAGCTTTTTTTTTTTTTTTTTCCCTTCTCTCTACTAAGACTCCACTTGCCTCTACCCCACTTCTTCCTCCGAGTCTTCGTTCCCCCTGGTTGGAGACTGCTCACTTCCTTTCCAGATCAATCCCTGACCCCTCCCTAAACATTGACAACCTTGACGAGCCCCTCAGCTGAGGAGCCAGACTTCAATTGGACGCGCCTCCACAGCGCTGTCATGGAGGCTGTGTACCTGGTAGTGAACGGGGTGGGCCTGATGCTGGACGTGCTGACCTTGGTGTTGGACCTCAACTTCCTGCTGGTGTCCTCCCTCCTGGCTTCCCTGGCCTGGCTCCTGGCCTTCATCTACAACCTGCCACACACGGTACTGACGAGTCTTCTGCATTTGGGCCGTGGAGTCCTGCTTTCACTGCTGTGATGAACTCATGTATCCTATGGCAAAAATCTTAAGATGTTGGTGATTTGTTTAACATGGATTTACTTTATTTTATTTTTATCCTTAAGACAGTTTTGCTATAGGGCATGTGTGCTTGCCAAAGAGACAGGGAAAGACAGAGAGACAGAAAGTGAGAAATCACCCCCAAGGGGGATGACCACGTTGTAATACCTTCTCCTCCATTCTCCTTTCGGGATTTTTGGCATGCTTACGCACCTGTCACAAGGTGTATTTTTTGTTTGTTTGTTTGTTTTTGTTTGTCTGTTTGCTTGTTTTGTTTTTGAAAGAGAGATGTTTTTGCTATTAAGGTGTGTGTGCTCGCTGGAGAGACAGAGAGACAGAAAGTAAGAGTGGGTGACCACGCCGCAATCCCTTCTCCATTCTCCTCTCGGGATTTTGTGCACGTACGCACACACACCTGGCATGAGTTTAAGCCACCAGGTCCAGGACTCGAACTGCAATCGACTACGTGGGAGTCCAGCAAAATAACATAACCATTATGCCATCTGCTGGTCCCATGAGTAATAAACTATCAAACACGGTCAACTACGTGGAAGTCCAGCAACGTAACCATTACGCCATCTGCTGGTCCCTATTTTTATTTATTTAAATTTGCTATAGGGTGCGTGTATTTGCCAGATTGAGACAGAGAGAAAGCGAGTGAGAAAACCACCCCTCCCCAAAAGGGAAGGGCCACAGTGTAATCCGTTCTCTTTACGATTTTGGATGTGCAGGTACACACGTCCAGCATGTAATAGGTCCAGAACTCCAACGCGTCAATTGGCCATGTGGGATCTAGCTGCCTTAACCACCACATCAACTGGCTGGGACAGGATTTTAAAATTTTTCTTTTAGTCACATTGATTTGGATTGTTCGAAAATATTGCAGGTCAAGTGGTGGTGTGCGGTTAAGGCACGTGGATCCCACATGGCGGGCTGTGAGATCAGAATCCCAGCCTAGTGGCTTCAAAACACTCTGCGTGCGTGTGTGCCCCAAATCCTGAAAGGAGGGAGAGATGGAGAAGATTGCAGCATGACCATCCCCCCCAGGTGAGGGGGTGCTCTCTCTCCCACTCCCTCTTTTGCTCTATCTGTGAGAACCCACACCTCTGGCAAAACTGCAATCAATAAATTACGTTAAAATTTTATTAAGTCTAAATTCTTTGTCACCTCCATAAATCGTATCCCTAATGATGGAATCTTCAGCTCTAGCTCTTTGGGGGGCAGCCGGGTGTAATTCAGAGGCAGAGGGCCCTAAAGACTGTGCCTGCGCTGAAACCCGTGACCCTCCTGGTAATGGGAGCTTTTGCCTACGCCCACCACCGGCCAGTATAAAGTTGCCAGCCTCGGTCTACCCAGGCACTCTTCCTCTCCATTTGCCCTGAGCTCAGGAAAGGCTCCGGGTCCCTGGGGTCCTTTCAGTGGTATTCGGTAAGCGCGAGCCCAGGGCCACGCCAGGCAGCACCTGGTTAGGGCTGGCGGGGCAGAGGAGCTGGGTAAGGAGACTGGAGCAGGCACAGGCTCGGGCGCACCTGGATGGGCCACCCTGCCGGGGTCGGAGAGGGCCGGGGCGCGGTTGGCAGACTCTGTACCCTAAGGACTAACCAGGGCCCTGGGCCACCTCAGGTGGGAACGTCATCGCAGATCCTGACCCGCTCTGACTCCCTGCCGGAGAGGCCCTGCAGCCGCGGGCTCTGGACCCGCGCCAGGGAGGCGTCGCCGGCTGTGTCGGAGCCGCTTCCTGGGTGCCGCGGGCTGCGGAGGAACGCAAGGCGCGGGGACAGCGCACCTGGGGTGGCCCCGGCGCGGGCGGCGACATGGAGGAAGGCGTGCTCAAGGAGGGCTTCCTCGTCAAGAGGGTGAGTGCGCGCCGAGCCCTGGACCTTGGCCGGCGTGGGGCGGCCTCGGCTCCCCTGAGCCCGGCCAGGCGTGCCCGGGACAGGACCACACCGCACCCGTCCTCGTCCCCAGCCCGGGTGGTGGGGTCGGGCTGCCTGGCCCTGCCCGGCAGAGCCGCACGTCTGTGGGGACAGGGAGCGGGAGAGAAACTCCGGACGGGAAAGTGCGGCGGCGCAGGCGCAGGCGGGGCGGGCTGGGAGCCCTGCTTGGTTCGGGTTCGGGTCGGCGGGGGCCGGCGGTGTCTTAATTAAAGCCACTAACTGACGCGGTGCGCGTGGGACAGCGTTTAAATATAGCTTATTAAAATAACACGGTGCGCGCCGCAGTAGCTGCGTGTGGGGGTAGGAATGCTCTGCTGCTTACGCACTCGCTGTTTGCCCATCCTGGACGTCTTAGAGTTTAGTTCTCCCCACAGCCCCATTTATCTCTTCCCTTTTAAAATTATTATTATTATTATTATTATTATTATTATTACTTTGTTGCTAGGAGAGAGGACACGTGTGCTCACCAGAGAGAGAGAGAGAGATGGAGACACAAAGAGGGAGAATGTGCCCCTCCCCCACGGGTCAGCCATAATCGCGCTCCACTCTTTCATCCTGCCAGGATTTGGGGCACACATGCACACGTGCCCAGCATGTTCTCCAAGCTGCCTGGCTGGGGTTCAGACCGCTGTTGGCATGTGGGGTCCGGCTCCCTTAAAACCCCCTAGGCTGCTCTGACTTTTTCGTCCAAGGGCCGACAGCACAGAGAGGTTAAGTAACTTGCTGGGGGTCACGGAGAAAGTGGGCCGTAGAGCCGGGATCATATCTACTCAGGTCACCCCCAAACCTTTTCTTCTCTAGCACCGTGCATTATGAGGGCAAGCGTGGTGTCACTGTCACAGGTGAGGAAACAAGCTAAGAGAAATGAAAAAGCTGGCCCAGAGCCCCAGAACTGCCAATAGCTGGGAGGGGAGTCCCGTTCTGACCTCCATCCTCAGTCCTTCCCATCACCCCAGGTGGCCCACAGTAAGAAAGAATTCAAACGAAGCAGGATGCCTGGGCAGGAGGTAGGAAATGAACTGAAAGAGCAGCTGCAAGAGGACATTTGATACTTTAAAATTATTTTTAATTTGAACGTTGATATAACACTAAGCATTGCCTATAGACTTTGGGGGTAAGCCTTTGGGCTCTGCTGAAGTCATAGCTTTGGGAGGGAGATGATGAGGGATGAAGGGGCTTTCCCTTCCCTCACCTCTCCTGGTAGCCAGGTCAGCCCTGAAGTCTCTTATCACTGCGTGTCCCTCGGTCGCTTGCGTGTGGTATTTGGTGAGGCGTGTGGTATTTGGTGAGGCGGGGTGGGCATTTGCTCGGGACTGTAAGCAGGAAGGTAGGAGGCTGATGCCTGATCAAGGGTCAGGTTGGATACAGTGGAATAGATGTCCACGCCCACTTCTTGCCACTGTGACTGAAATGGTGGGTCGGTCCCTCGTGACAGGAAGGTGGGTGCACCTTCGGGAGATGACTGTGGGAACCTTCTGTTTTCACCCTTCACTGCTGCTTGTGAGGTGAGAGGCAGTGTGAGTCTGGGGTTGGTTGGAACTCTGATAGCTGGGCCCTGGTAGGGCCCCATGGAAAAGTGAAATCAACACAGACAAACCCTGCTCAGAGGTGGCTTTCTGGGCCTCACTCTGTTCCCTGGGATTGCCTCAGTGAGTCCCCACTGCTACTGTGCCCAGTCAGGAGGGCTAGAGGGAAAGCCACAGATCCTGCTGGGATGTTGCAGGGAGGATGATGGGTATTTTCTGGTTGGCCTGGCTTGGGGATCCAAGGTGCAGAAAAATGAGTCCAGTACATAGATCTGGCCCCAAAACACTCTCAGAAAGGGGTGCCTTGGCTGAAATGCATAAAGCTCATTGCAGCCAACGTTAGACTGGGATTTGGAGCCGGATCCTGAGGCGAGTGGAAGCCACACCTATTCCTGCACGGGTGTAGTGAGGGATGTGGCCCCAGCACCCTGGCTATGGGCTCTGCCTGCTGATCCATGCATGTGTTCTTCCCCCGCCCACATCCCCTTTCCTCCCACAGGCACTGGAGAAGTTGCAAGGCTGCGGGGGGTGGGGTGGGGGCCACAGATCTGGGAGGGCTTGCAGTCCAGAAGCGGGGCAGGGCCTGAGGTGGAAGCTGGAGTGTGGAATAGTCACCCCCGCCCACATCCCCTTTCCTCCCACAGGCACTGGAGAAGTTGCAAGGCTGCGGGGGGGTGGGGTGGGGGCCACAGATCTGGGAGGGCTTGCAGTCCAGAAGCGGGGCAGGGCCTGAGGTGGAAGCTGGAGTGTGGAATAGTCATCACCGGCGGAGACAGGCAGGCAGGGGCATGAAGGAGCTGGTATTCTGGCCCAGACAAGCAAGCAGAAAGCTTCAGGCCAAAGCAGGGAACTCTCTGGAGAGTGAGGGAGGGAGGGAGGAAGCAAGGGACTCCAGTGAGTAGCACTGCTTTCCTTTAAGAAGAGACAGAAGCACTTTTAGGCTTTGCTCTGGGCTCTTATCTGGAACAATATCACCATGTTAACATGCTTGTGTCAAGGAATTTCCCAAGGAAATACTGTAAAGCTTTATGAACAAAGTGATTTATGTAGTGAGAAAACTGGAAAGAACCGATCTCTATGTTTCCCCCAAATAAATGAATAAAATCACAGTCAGATATTAAATGGTTCTAGTCTTAAAACCCAAAGAGTAAAAATACAAAAGGTATATTAAATAAAAGAAAAAATATGCACAGGAGAAAAAAGACCAGAGGTGTTTTGGAGGCTTGAAGTCCAAAATCAAGATGTTGGTGGAGCCACGATCCCCCTGACATCTGGAGGGGAGAACCCTTCTTGTCCCTTGTAGCTTCTGGTATTTGCAGGTAGTCCTTGGTGTTCTTTGGCTTGTAGATACAGCATTCCAGTCGCAACTTCTTGGTCACATGGCTACCTTTTCCCTGTGTTGCTCTTAGTGTTCGGATTTCTCTCTTCCTATGAATACAGCAATGATACTGGGTTACTGCCTACCCTAATTTGACAGGACCTCAGCTCATCCTAACCTGATCACACCTGCAAAGACCCCATTTCCAAATAAGCTCTCATTCATAGGTGCCAGAGGTTCGAACTTCAGTGCGTCTTTTTGGAAGCACCATTCAATCCATACCAAGTATCATCTCTGCTTTTGGTGGGTTGTAGGACCTTGGCAAGACCTTTCTGGGCTTCTGTTTCCTCATCTTTGAAGTTAGGAAGTCGAGTAGGCTTTTTCTAAGGGTTTCTCTAGCTATGACGTTCTGTGCTTTTTAAGCCAGCCCCGAGGTGCAACCTCAGCTTATAGGCCTTTCCTCCTTCCCCATTTGGGGTTTTAGGAGTTCCAAGCCACTCTGCTCTAGCTGGCCTCGGGCCTCAGCTGCTTGTAGACAAGAAGCCTGAAGACAGAGGCTTCTCTATACCCAGAAACAAATGCCTGGTAAAAGGAGGCCTGGGTTTTATCCTGTTTATACCACTGGTTTTGGTCTCTGACCCACTTGGCTTGGTGACTTTGGACCAGTCACTTGTTCCCTCTGCACATGGTGTAGATTATCTGTA